>NC_139027.1:107631506-108109165 GCF_964662115.1 Mustela nivalis | reverse complement strand
AACAAATGTGGGGCACCTGGCTGGCTCAGTTGGTAAGGCATGTGATTTTTGATCTTGGAGTTATAAGTTCCAGCCCCACACTGGGTGTAGAGATAACTTAAAATAAATATATATATATATATAAAAGCATGGTGTGCTGAGAGGCTAATTGCTAAATTCTCAGGAATCTTGTGAGACAGTTAAAACCATTATTAAATTTTAAATTATATAAACTTACAATTAAATAAGTTATTTTAAAGAAAGTTAATAACAACTCATAATTCATCACTTTCTAATTAGTTGACTCCTTTTCTCTTACATATACTCTTGAGATTGTCTTTTGTGTCTATATGGCGAAAATACTACCTAGCGGTGAACTACTGAACATTTCTTCCAAATGCTATGTTCAATGATGTCCCACCACTAACTTAAAATCAGCCATGGTAGGACTACTTACAGGACAACCAGAAAACACTGTAAATCAAGGTTTTGTCTTTAAAAACAAACAACAACAAAAAAACTCAGATTGTTAACATTTACCAGTACCCCAACAATCAATCATTTTTTGCTTTTGTTTTCATTCCTGCTACTTCCTGTTGACTCCTATTGCTTCCCCTCACCCGCATTCCAGCCACATGATGTTTATGTTCATTGCCTCAAGGAATGCAAGATATAATAAAAAGGAAGAAACAAGTGTTTCCCAGACTTTAGAGTTTTTTGTTTTGTTTTTTTTAAAGATTTTATTTATTTATTTGACAGACAGAGATCACAAGTAGACAGAGAGGCAGGCAGAGAAAGAGAGAGAGGAGGAAGCAGGCTCCCTGCTGAGCAGAGAGCCTGATGTGGGACTCGATCCCGGGACCCCGAGACCATGACCTGAGCCGAAGGCAGTGGCTTAACCCACTGAGCCACCCAGGCGCCCCAGACTTTAGAGTTTTAAAAGGTTAGCCCTTATAAGGGGGGAAAAAAAGAAGAGCTTATATGCACAGATAGTAAAATAGATTCAGGAGAAGATAAGATGTACAAAAGCAAAGCTTACAGTTTACCCACTCCTCAAACCAAACAAGGGATTTGAGGGGAAGGAGGAGGGGAAGGTGTTATCCAAGAAAGGAAAACCATGAGATCTTAAGCTCAACTCTTTGGGACAAGGTTAATAAAAACAAAAACAAACAAATAGGATAGATTTGGAGGAAGGAAGGAAGGAAGGAAGGAAGGAAGGAAGGAAGGAAGGAAGGAAGGAAGGAGACATCCTTTGGTGAAATCACAGGTAGTCAACAAGACCCCAAGATAGGAATAAAAGCAGATTATGTCTAGACAATTGGGCCTGATTGACCCATCACGGTATGGGGCTGTAGAATGTTTTCTGCAGACCCATAATGGATGGTAATAATGAAGAGATTCAGGTCTCCCATCCAAGCTGCCCATTGCTAATGTGGCACAGGAGCCCATGTTTCTAGCATGCCTGACATTTGGGGAGAGAGAAAGCCCATCTAGGATCTTGCGGAAAGAACCTTAGGACTGTGCTGCGGTCGTCTACAGAACCAGACTGAGAACCACAGTGAAAGATGGCTCAACAGATGTTAACATGATAGGGGACGCCATAGCTCTGATCCCACACCACTTCCACCATGGCACAATGAAAGCAACAGAGCTGACATCAACCCTGGGCAAGCATGTGGAAACCTGAATTTAACTAAAACAAAATTTATGCTGTATTGTGACATAGAGTCTCATAATAGAAATTTAAACTAGAGTTATAAAATAAAAAATAGTTGACTTTCTTATATACCTTAGTTTGTGAACTTGGATTGGTACCTGCTGCATGTTGATGGGATGAGAAACCAAGTCTTGAAAACATACTTATTCTCAGGGGTTTTTTTCAGGTTGTTCAAGCTCATCAAGCACAAAGAGTATACCAGTTACTTCTAAGGGTCAGATTGATAATAGGTTGTACTGATTGAAATAGAGATTATGGCAATTGGGGTCCCTAAATGCTCCAGGGACTTTTAAGGGATAACCCTTTAGAAACATAAAAGGATGCTATTAGGAGTTTTGGGTGGTCCAGTCTTTAAGCATCTGCCTTCGGCTCAGATCAGGATCCCAGAGTCCTGGGATCGAGCCCCACATCAGGCTCCTTGCTCAGCTGGAAGCCTACTTCTCCTCTCCCACTCCCCCAGCTTCTGTCCCTCTCTCACTCTCTCTGTCAAGTAAATAAATAAATCTTTTTAAAAAGGAAGGGGATGTTATTAACTTTCTCATGTCCTAACACCTGGGAAACATTCTCATACTGAGACGTGTATCTGAGGCATCAAAACACTTGATGAAACCTGTATTCATCCTCTTTTTTTTCATTTGGAAGACTATCACTTTTATTTATTGCTCTCCCATGAGAGAGAAATCTATTTCCCTACCCCATTGACATCTGGCTTGGCCATCCAACTTGCTCTGACAAAGAAATGTGGGATGAGTGATGCATGTCGCTTATAAGAGAATGTTTCCTATGTTCACTTTACATTTTTTGACCAGCAATATTTTAGATGTAGGAAATTGATTGTAAAAATGACTGCAACTCTTCACCTCTCCCTTTGTAATATGGTTTTGTAGTAATTCCCATCTAAGGGAGAGCTTCTCTTCCTTAGAATCTGGGCTGCCTATGACATGATTGGGCCAACAGAATGCGGTAGAAGCAATGATATGCTAATTCATAATCTAATTTGCAGGAGGGCTTCCACTCACTGTTTGGGGTTCTTATACTGTCATGTGAACAAGCCTAGGTTAGTCTGTTTAAGAATAAGAATAAAGGATGAATAAAAATGAAGGATGAGAATGAAGAATGAGGGGGCCTCAGATGAGCTGTATTAGCTGAGACCATTCCAGACCAGCCTACTACAAGTCAACCACAACACATGTGAGTGAGACCACCTTAGATGAACTGAACCTAACCCAGATCAGCAGAATGGTTCAGCAGGCATGGAGACTCAGTAGAAAACCTAAATGTTTATTCCTCAGTACTGCTTAAGTTTTCATGGTGGTTTGAAATTGTAGCACTAGTGTGTCAAGGGATAAATAGTACACAGATTGAGGATGCCTGGTCAGGCTGTACCTCATGATTAGAAGTAAAACACAGCTACAGCCATAATGCAAAGGACATCAAGTATTAACAAGAAAGAAACCATTTTTTATTGGATGTCACTGATATATGGGGTCCATTTGTTACTCAGTACATCCTACCCCATGCTGACTGATACACATTCCTAACTGTGCTTGGTCCTTTGGCTTCTGATTTATTTTTTTCCCACTGGTGTATATCTAAGCTTTCTATTCCTTAGAAATTGAGGGTTTTTTTTTTTTTTTTACGTATCTGCATATCCCCTGTGGATATGAACATCCAGGTGCTTCTTTCTTTAGTATTTATCCTAAATTTTCCTAATTTGGGGCCTTAAGATTCATGCTTTGCCCCTGTAGTCCAAGATCTCTAGATCACAAGACTGCGTTTTACCAAATTAGAAATTTGTGCACTTTGTTTAGTGATATGTCTTTGCAAGACAAAAGCCAAGGTCATGCTTTCTGAGGTCATCTGTAAATTAACTTTACTACTCATTCACTTTCATTTTTATTCACAAGAACATTTAAGGCATAGCACCAAACAGCCAGCAAAGCATAACTTTTCTTCTTTTCGAGTTGCTGGAAAATTGCTGAACCCTAGTATGATATTTCAAATAGCTACTGAGCTAAATTCAAAAGAGCCCATTCATCTTCTCTAATAAAATATAGGTACCACCAGAGCACTGTATAATTCTTTATTTATATGCTTACATTCAGTCTATAAAAAAGTAATAGAGAGTTTTAAAAAGAATTGTCACTCTACTTTATTTATTAACGTGAAGCATCATTATTGTCTCAGAAAATATGCTTTGCATATTTTTGCAAATACCTTCTTCCAGGGGTGCCTGGGTGGCTCAGTGGGTTAAAGCCACTGCCTTCGGCTCGGGTCATGATCCTAGGGTCCTGGGATTGAGTACCACGTTGGGCTCCCTGCTCAGCGGGGAGCCTGCTTCTTCCTCTCTCTCTGCCTGCCTCTCTGCCTACTTGTGATCTCTGCCTGTCAAATAAATAAATAAAATCTTTTTTAAAAAAATCTTCTTCCATTCAGTAGATTGCCTTTTGGTTTTGTTGATGGTTTTTGTTAACATTTTCCTCACCAACTGCAGAAATCAGTCTGCCTCTACTGAATTCTCCCACTTCAACTCTCCAAGTTCAGGAGGGAGATAAGATGCAAAGTTACTAAGATAAGCCCTACTGCCCAGAAGAAAGCCAAGGACAAACACTACATGCACCTGGTTAGAAACCACTGCTGAAGGGGTGCCTGGGTGGCTCAGTGGGTTAAGCCTCTGCCTTCAGCTCAGGTCGTGATCCCAGGGTCCTGGGATGGAGCCCCACATTGGGCTCTCTGCTCAGCAGGGAGCCTGCTTCCTCCCCTCTCTCTGTCTACCTCTCTGTCTACTTGTGATCTCTCTCCCTCTGTCAAATAAATAAATAAAATCTTTAAAAAAATAAAAGAAATATTTTTAAGTGAATGAAAGGACGAATGAATGAATAAATGTCTATGTTCTCATAACAAAATAAGTCAAGGATTGTGTCTGGTTTTGCTCACCAATAAAACATGTCTGGGAAAATTCCCGGAACATAGTCGGTCCTCAAATTTTTTTTTTTTTTTTTTTAAGAGGAAGGGAGGGAGGGAGGAAAGAGGAAGAGAGAAAAAAAATCCAGTTTCCCAGGGGAGAGGAGGCAGTTTACACCATCTATTTCCACCATCCTGCCCATGAATTTTTCATGGAGAATTTATGATTTTTTCCAATGGTAAATTTTATGCTGGTATTTTGTAGTAATTCACCTCTCAAATAAAGAAACATGGACTGGCAGGTTATTATCAGATTTCTGAACAAGGGGCTCAAGCCAGATGAATTGGATATCTCCCTCACACTGCTGCCTGTCCCCCCAAAAATAAGTATGCCCTTGAGTGTCTTCACAGAGCTCTATAGCATTGGTGGTATTTAGTGAGAATAATTTTAAATAGCATGAGTATAATGGTAATATTCTGGGGCATTTGTGCCCCAGGCATCATGTTAAACCTTTCACATCTTCATAAAAGCCCCAGCAGATAGTTGCTAGTATCATTCCCACTTTAAAGATGATGCAGCTGAAGTAATTTTCCTCTGGCCTGAGAGCTAACATGGATTGGAGTCTGCCTTTGAACCCAAAGGTCTTAACATACAGAATATCCCCACACATTAGAAATAGCCAGTATTTACCAAGCTAAGTATTTTAGTAATGATGACAGGCAGTATTTCTTGAGCATGTACTAAGTGCCAGATCCTTCTATGTCACTATTCACCATTGCACAGATGAGGAAACAGAGACACTAAGTCTCAGGGAATAACCCAACATTGCCCAAATTGCAGATGGGGAGACAGCTGGGCTCCAGCACCTACATTCCTAATCACCACACTCTGCCACCTCTGAAATGCTATAACATTCCATTTGTTGCTTCTTGAACATGAGCCTGCATGGGAATCACGTGGAGGGCCCGGTGAACAGATCTGAGGACCCCATCCATGGAGCTTCTGCTTCTGCAAGTCTGGAATAGAGTCAAGGCTCTGAATTCATAGCAAGCACCCAAGCTTTGCAGATGTCACCTGTCCAGGGATCACACTTTGAAAGACAGTCATTTTATCCTTAAAGGACGCCCCCTGAGAAAGAACCCATCACCTCCCTGGTGTTTTTATTTTTTTTTTAATTTTTATTTTTTAAAGATTTTATTTATTCATTTGACAGACAGATCACAAGTAGGCAGAGAGGCAGGCAGAGAGAGGGAGAGAAAGAGGAAGAAGCAGGCTTCCCGCTGAGCAGAGAGCCCGACACCAGACTCGATTCCAGGACCCTGGGATCATGACCTGAGCTGAAGGCACAGGCTTTAACCCACTGAGCCACTCAGGCACCCCCACCTCCCTGTTGTTTTTTGTTTTTTTTTTTTAATTTACTTATTTTTTTCAGCATAACAGTATTCATTGTTTTTGTACCACAACCAGTGCTCCATGCAATCCGTGCCCTCTCTAATACCCACCACCTGGTTCCCCCAACCTCACACCCCTCTCCCCTTCAAAACCCTCAGATTATTTTTCAGAGTCCATAGTTTCTCATGGTTCACCTCCCCTTCCAATTTCCCTCAACTCCCTTCTCCTCTTCATCTCCCCTTGTCCTCCGTGCTATTTGCTATGCTCCACAAATAAGTGAAACCATATGATAATTGACTCTGTCTGCTTGACTTATTTCACTCAGCATCATCTCTCACCTCCCTGTTTTAAAGAGAGGCTTAAAGTCACATTATCTGGGGCGTTTGACATACGGTTTTGAACACAGCAATGAAATGACCTGCCCAAGATCACATAGTTTAAAAGCATTTACATTTACTCTGTTTGATTTCACAGACAGAGCTTGTAAGGACTTTCCAGTTTGCTTTTTAAGAATGAATCTTTTATGTGTACTAAACCAGTAGGCCATCCAGAGAACCAAAGCTTACATAGTCTCCATTTCCCACAACATCTAGCATAGCTTCCTACATAGAAAAAGCACCCAGGAACCATTTGCTGAATTGTGCTGCAGTTAGAACATGGGTCTCTCCTCCGCTTTTCTCCCTGGAGTACAGATTTCAGTAGTTATGTTAGACTAGGAAATAGTTTTGTTGTTTTCTTCAAGTGCCTTCAAGTTTTCCTCATCTATCACAATTTGGTTTGCTTGCTACAGTTTGTTCTCGGGTATATTTTAATCGACAAGAGTTTTTTGTTTTTTGTTTTTTTTTTTCATGTAGACTAATCCTGGAGGCCAGAGAAAATGTGAAATGGCTTCATGTTCATTCTTGTTTAACTTGAACAATATACTAAGGTGATCAATATCTAGTTCAACTTTCCTCATTAGGAGCAATCAAACATTGGCATCCTATTATACATATCCTGAGAGTAAGTATAAGCATTTAATAATGCTTTGTTCTGATCACCCTCATGGGTGAAAATTAAGTAGACTTTTTGGAAAATGAAATCAATGCATCAAGGTAGGAAACCATTACAGGAGCCTTGAGTTCATACAGTTTACAAAGTTTCAGAGTCGTGGCATAACTTGGAAACTGAGATGAGCCTCTGGTCTTCTAAATAATGGATTTATGGAAAATACAGTTTTGTATATTCTAAGTCCAAAACTGATTCCACCACATTCTGCTTTTCTCACTTGACCTCATTTTCCTTCCAGATATTTCCACTCCTATTCCAGGTGCCACATTCTCCCAAGGCAAAGGGCTAAGGGGGCCACCCTCACTCCCCTTCTATCTTGCTCACCAGCCATCTCCTCAACCACCCTGCCTCAAGCTTCAATGTCTCCATAGAAAACGCTGTTGGTGAGCTCCTGGATCCACTGGCTTTCTTTTACCATCTCTCTGTGCCCATTTTATCGGTTCTCTGTACCGGTTTGTGCTGCTTTGCTCCCAGTGGTTTATACCTGAGGCCTTCGCTGGAGAACCGCCCTGCAATGGAACTCTGTAATCTTGGTGCTTGGGAATTTGTATCACCCTAGGGTGATCGACAGCCAGTAAGGGACTAGTGCAGAAATATGAAAGCTCAGTCCCTTGGCCTTCAAATATAACAATCTCTGAGATGGGGTTTATGCTCCAGAGCGCCTTGTGGAATCAGACTGAGTCTGGGTCTCACCCTGAAAGCTCACTCCTGCTTAGTCTCTTCTCCTTCCCTGTCCTGCATCCCTTATCCCCTAAATGGTTTCTCCTAAGGACCATGCCTTGGGAAATAACTTCCCTTGGAACCCCTTTGCCTCCAAGTCTGCTTCTAGACAACCTGACCCAAGAGAGTCTCACCTGGGGGGCCACTTTTCCATACCCAGAGCTATTGCTTTAGTTCACTGCTGTCAGTAAGCGCTTCCGGTCACCATCTTGGCCTGTGACTCGTCCCAGTTAGCCTACTGTCAGATGACCTCTCAATGTATGCCCTCACTCACATCATTTCCCTGATCAAAATCCAGCAGTCATTCCTCATTTGCTGTGGGGTTAAGGACAAACTCCTTGACATGAAATTTAAAGCCCTCCACAGCGTGACTCCAATCTACCAGTCATAGAACCCTGAAATCATATGGAACTCTCCTCTGACAAACCCCTACCCACTTTCCCAGCTCCCTCCTTTGCTGAGAGCTGTTCCTTCCATCTTAAATGTCCTCCCATTTAATCCAAGTAACAAAGTCCTGACTATCAATCAAGTCTGTGTCAAGTGTTTTTCTGCTATTAATACTTTATAGACCCTCTTTTTATTAGTTTCCTATTGCTGCCATAACAAATGACCACCACAAACTAATGGCTTTAAACAACACATAGTTTATCTCACAGTTCTGTAGGTTAGACATCTAGGCGGCCTCGCTTGGATCCTCTGCTGAGGATTCACAAGGATAAATTCAAGGTGTTGGGCTTTTACCAGGAAGCTTGGGGAAAATCTACTTTAAAGCTCCTCTGGGTTGTTGGCAGAATTCAATTCTTTTAAGGTCGGAGTACTGAATTCCCTGGTCCCTTCTGCTGTTAAAGGCAGTTCTTCTAAACCTTTGATTCTCTTGGACTTCTCCTTCTATCACGTCTCTGCTGTCTCCAGCTACAGGAAGTTCTCCACTCTTATGGAATCACGGGATTAGATTCAGCCCACCCAGGTAATCCAGTTTAATTCCCCAACTCAAAATCCATAACCTTAATTATGTTTGCAGTCTGTTTTGGCCATGTAACATAACCACAGTACCACCCCCTCCAATAAAATGGTTTCTTCCTATTCTGAACTTCTATAGCCCTTTATATCTCCCTTATAGTAATTTTCCTCACATCTAAAGTTGGGAGTAGCTAACGTACTTCAGCTATGCTAGCTACATGCCAGGCATTCTCCTAAGTACTTAACATATATTGACTCATTAATCTTCCTAACAACCCTTTGAGGGCGGTACTCTCTAGTACTATCTCCATCTTACAAATGAGGAAACTGAGATAAATTATAGACTAATAACTTATAAACTATATATATATATATATAATATATATAATATATATAATATATGTAATATAGAGCCAGAAAGAGATGTGTATATATATGTGTGTGTGTGTGTGTGTGTATGTGTATATATATATATATACACACACTAATAAATTATAAAACCAGATATGAGAAGATGATGCTGTGTGTTTCTAAACTGGCTTGATTTTCCTTCCAGTGCCACACGACTGCACCAAGGGCCACGTGACAGATCCTAGCCTATGGAGAGTGAGCAAAGTGATGCTGCTCACATTTCTTGCCTGGCTCCCTGCAATGTATGGCATGGTTTCCCATGCTCATTCTCTCTCTTTGGCTAGAAACAAATGGTGTCAAGATGGCAGAAACCATACCATAAAAAGAACCTGGACCTCTGAATCACCTCTTGCAGGAGTGAAGTCCAGAAGGTCCTGCTGACTCACACTGGACAGGGGCATGTGAGTTAAGTGATATTGTGTCCAGGATTGCAGGGATCTTTGTTACAGCAGCCAGCACCACTTACTTTGAAAAATACCATAAATTTCAAACCTAGGAAATCTGGCTCTGGAGTCTGCGGCCTTAACTGCAATGTTATCCCTTCCCCCTTCCTTGTCTGAATAACAGTATTTGTAAGACTGTTGGGTAAATCTAATATTCACGGAGATAACGTAAGTGTGGTTTAATACGTTCATAGCATATTTTATAATGTGGTGACCTGAACATTTCTGTCTGGGATTCTGCACTCTGATGTCATTTCCCTTTCTAGCCCTGCCTACTTATGTACTGTCTAACATACATACAATAGATTTGCTGAACTAAATGTAGAAAATGAGGTTTTCTAAGTAAATTATTTCTATAAAATATATTTCAGAGAAAATGTTCAGTGCACTTGAAAAGTCACTTTCAAACATTAAGAAAGCATCCTGCTGACACAGAATCTATAAGTTAAAGCACTCTTACCTGTTTGTTTACACCTGCCAGGTGGTACCTTCTCCCAACAAGTTTATCAGGAAGAAACTTACGTTACATTAGAAATATCCAAATACAGTAAAGACCTGCGGTAAAATGTTTTACTTAATGATAGATGTGGTTATGGGTTACAAATTCAGCGTCTTCTCCAAGCAGTAAAATAAAGAAGGTCTCTTTCCCTAATACTCAAGGGCATAAGGTAGAGCCCTTTTCTCTCCACCAGGAGAGCATTCAAATAAAACATTTATACACATTTTACTTTGGACTTTCCAGCAGTTTACATATAATCTGGTGCTATTCATTTCGCAGGAAAACTAGCAGAGAAGAGGGAGACAACTGAATTAATCCCACTCTAATCCCCCTGCTTAACACAACAGACTCACAGAAGGACTCCCAGTGGACTTCAAACGAAAGGAAAAAAATACAAACTGCTTGTTACAATACCAAATGTCAGAAGTGTGACATAAATATATCCTGGAACGGGGCCTCAAAGTAATATGCTTCTAAAATGCTTCAAAATCGGGCGCCTGGGTGGCTCAGTGGGTTAAGCCGCTGCCTTCGGCTCAGGTCATGATCTCAGGGTCCTGGGATCGAGTCCCGCATCGGGCTCTCTGCTCAGCAGGGGGCCTGCTTCCTCCTCTCTCTCTCTCTGCCTGCCTCTCTGCCTACTTGTGATCTCTCTCTGTCAAATAAATAAATAAAATCTTTAAAAAAAAATGCTTCAAAATTATTCTAAGACCTCTGAACTTCATAAATCCCATCTGGTCTTCCAACTATCTGGCCTTCACCCATCCTAGAATGTAAAGCCATCTTCCATGTACATTCAGGAAATGCAGGTTTGCATAAAACACTTGTGTATATCTATAAATGTATTTTAGATGTTTACAAACATATACGTTTGTATATGTTGTAACATATATGTTTATAATGTTATCACAGGTTGCCAAATTGTAAATACTTGCACAAATGTGTGTTTATCTGTAATGGCAATGATGAATGTTCTGCCTCTAGTCTTCCCCTCTTCCCTGAATTTCAGACCCGAATTTTGACTGTGCAGTAGACCTCTCCCCAAGTATTGTAGTATATAAGACTCTTATAGCCCAAAACCAACTTCATGATTTTCTCCCCAAAATGCACTCTTCTGAGGACAGTCCTGATCTGGCTGATAGGCCTGTCATCTACCTCACAGCCTACATTTAAGAAGAAATCTAGGGGTTCCCTTCCACCCCTCCATTTCTCCATCCTATCACACTGACCTTAGAAATGTCTCTGTAAATGTCTCCTTCATCGTTGCAAAAACTGCTCATTGAGTGTCTACTAGGTCCCTACTCTTGTATTATGTGTAGATTACATTGTAGTAAGGGAAGTCAGAAAGTAAACTAGAGCAGAGGAGAAAGCCAGAAAGACAGAGAGAGAAAGAGAGAGAGAGAGAGAGAGAGAGAGAGAAAATAAATGCTCTGAAGGAAATGAAATAGTCATGTGACAGATCATGATGACTAATGTAGGTGCTATGTTGGGAAGGAAAGAGAAGAAAGGCTTCTCCAAACAGATGGGTGTCTGGACTGAGACCAGAGGATGGAAGAAAGAGAGCCCTGGGACAGCCAGTAAAAGAGATCTGGGCTGAGGGAACAGTCAGTACAAAGCTCAGAGGAGGACATTTTTTGGTTGAGTTCAGAAAACAGGAAAACCAGTGTAGATGAATGACGATGACTAAGGGGGACAGGAGTATAGAAGGACACCAAGGGAGGTAGGCAGAGTCAGCTCATGGACAGCCTTCCATTTTAACACTGTCACTGGGGGAATCTGTTAGAAAGCTTTATGCAGGGTGCAATATGGCTTAAATTGTGTTTTTTCAAGAATGACTCTGGCTGCTCTCCATATATTATTTCCAGGGATTTACTTTACCTGGGAAATAAATGTAAGAACAGGAGAAAGTTAGCACCTATTCCCATCATTAAGGCTAGGAACAAAATTGGCTTAGCCTAGGACTTCTACAGCAGGTGTAGTAAAATATTGCTTGATTTGGAACATTTCTGCATAGAGAATTTGATAATGGAATTGCTGTCTATGTGTGTGTTCAGTTAGGTAGGTTAGAGGGACAGACAGAGAAAAGGGAGAATTGAGGATGACGCCTTCATTTGGGGTCTGAGTGAATAAATGCTCTCACTCCTCCCCTGCCCCCCACCATGGCTCTTGCTTTAGTTCAGATTCTAACTCAAGCCTGGACAAAATTGCAGTAGTGTCCTGGTCTCCATTTTTTATCCAGTGTCCCAGTCTGCCCACCTAATCCTCTTCAAAACACCCTCTATGCTATCCTGTAAATCTCAGAATCATTTCCCTTAATATTTGGATCAGTCAAGGTATGGTTAGGACAAAAGAAACCACACTAAGTATCATCAGAGAGGATTTAATAAAGATAACTTTTTACTCAGATCACAAAGGGGACATTGTCTTTTCTAGGGTTGGGGCAATTTAGATCATTCATATCTGAAAAATGCAATTGCTACCCTGAAGGCCAGGATACACAGAGGGAAATGGGAGTACCCCACAACCTAGGAGCTTGGAGAGGCTCCTAAATACCCTAAGTTCCAGCTCTAATATTCCCTAAACCCATCATTTTTTTTTTAGAACCTGGTCACCCCTGCATGTGTCATTTACTCTATTTGGAATTTCATTTCCCCTATGTAGGAACAGCTCTGGAAAGCTACCCTGAATTTCTCCAACCTGAGTGCATTGTTGTCTTCTTTTGACAGCCTTGTGATTCCATAGCTCCTGTGTCAACATGGATCATACTGGATTACCAGGCATCTACGTACAGCTGCCTCACCCAAAGGACTACAGATTTCTTGCAGGTAAGAGTTATGTCTTGAAGAGTTCTTAGCACTCCTCCAGAGATGTTTGTTGAATTGATAACAGCACAGACAAGCTCAACAATCCACAACAATACTTAAACAACTTTTTGAAGTTCCAACCAGAACTTCAAATACTTATTCACCTCACCATAAAAGGATACAGAATATATGGGGGCATCACTTTACATGTATGACATCGGTATCAGTTGCTTTTTGTGCCATTAAACAAACAAACAGACAAACAAAAAAAAAAACTTAGTAAACTCTGTGGGTTGACAGTTTTGATGGGGCTCAGCTGGATGGGTCTTCGGGTCTCACTAGGATCACCCACACATCTCTGGTCAGCTCTGGGTGGGCGAGAGGCTAGCTAGTCTAGGATAGCTTTGTCTTCTCTGTATGGCACCTTCCTCCAGCAGGCTAGACTGGGCCTGGTTACTGGACCAGGATACCAAAGTATCCTCACTTCTGCTGCAATCTCTTGTCCAAAGGAAATCACAAGAGTAAACAAAACTCAAGAAGTGAGAAAATTACCCCTTCTTTTGGTGGGAAGAGATTGAGTCCTGACTATGGTGTGCTAGTTTCAAGCCTTAGCCTCAAAAGGCCTTGATCACCCTTGCTCACTATCTTGTTGAGACCTTGGCACCGCGAGAGACAGTCTCTTGGCTTTCCAGTTGATCCTACTGAGGCCATCCTAGGTGAGTCTACATCTGCCCACTCTCAAACTGCAACAAAGACTAGCAGAGATGCTGCCCAACCCACAGCTAACCACAGACGCATGAGTGAGCTATGCCAAGACCAGAAGTGTAATAATAAATTCTTATTATTTTTAGCCACTGAGTTTTGAGGTGGTTTGCTATATATCAATAACAAACTGATAGAGAACTTACTACCAAACTGCCATAACACTAATCTCTATGTTGCTCCAAAGTATCCTTTTAGTTGTTATTTTAACTTTAACTGTTATTTCCTTGAGTTACTAATTTATACACAGTCTCCCTCTTTTGTTCTCAGTTTTCTGATACCCAATGGCAAGCTTTTGTTTTCAAGCTTTTTGAAAAGGAATATAGCTTAAAGCTAGGGTCAGCAATGTTACCTATTCTCAGCACAATCAATGAGCAGGGCACAGCCTCTGCAGGTTCTGACACTGACTAGTAATATATATCTTCAGGCGAGTTTCTTTATCTGTACAATTTAGATAATGATGCAAACCCAGACCCCCACATAAAGCTGTCCAGGTTGTGTATTGCACAATTTCAACTGCTACCAGCTGTTTTTCTCCAGCACAAAAGCTTCATGACTGGACATGGCAGCCATGGTTTTTTTGCGGGGGCAGGGGGGCAGCTCGGGTGAACACATACATAGTAAGCATTTATTAAGGGTTAGCTCTCCCTCCTTCTGCCTCCTAAATTCAAGACATAACATTAAAGCCTGAAACAACTGGAACTTCATGTTCTAACCCGGGGTTAGCAAACTATGGCCCATGGGCCAAATGTGGCCCATTGTGTCTTTTTATAAATAAAATTTTACTGGAACATACCCACTCCACATCTATGGCTGCATTTTACAGTGGCAGAGATGAGGAATTTTAACAGCTCATAAAACCCACAAAGCCTCAAGTATTTATGATCTGGCCCTTAGAAATAACCTCTTTATATCTCAAATTTTTATTGCACATAGGAAGCAGTCGGAACTTGTGTTTAAAACACAGATTCCTGGGGCACCTGGGTGGCTCAATTGTTAAGCTTCTGCCTTCGGCTCAGGTCATGATCCCAGGGTTCTGGGATTGGACCTGGCCTTGGGCTCCCGGCTCAGCAGGGAGTCTGCTTCTCCCTCTCCAGCACTCGCTACTGTGTTCCCTCTCTCTCTGTCTCATTCTGTAAAATAAATAAATAAAATCTTTGCGGGGTGTGGGGGGAAGGTTAGAAAACTGGGACTCCTGAATAGCTCAGTCGGTTAAGTATTTGCCTTTAAAAAAAATAAAAATAAAAATAAAAAATACACAGATTCTTGGGCCCCACCTGCCAGGAATTCTGACCCACAGATCTGGCTGAGACCTGAGAAGCTGCATTTCTAACAAGCACCCAAGTGGAACTGTTGTTACCAGTTTCGGCACCATACTTCACGCAGCACTACCCCAACCATCTGAGCTAACCTAACTGTGCTAAATCCTTATTCTTAATATGCCAAGATATTAATAAATTTAAAACATACACAAAAACTGAACCCATTTTGTGCAAAAGCTCAAAACCATGCCTTAGGTATTGACCAAATTACACCTGCAAGCCATTTAAAATACAAGTTTCCATACAGATAATTCATGTTTATTCACAGGAGGAAAAAGTTAATCTGGGCCAAAGTCAGTAACCACCAGCCAAAGTCAGAAATCAAAACACACACACAAAAATAAAGAACACATATTAGGCTTTAATTACTAGCCTGTGTACAAAATGAAAAATCCATCTTGAGGTTTTCCTAAATTAGAAGGTTTCCTCCTCCTAATTGTGTCATTTGTCCAATTCTCTCAAAAATATCTAATAATGGTGTGTTCGGTGACAACTACATACTCCATGACTCAAAATAATTTCTATTTTTCCCCACTAATAACAGATTGCTGATGTTCCTCTGGCAGTTCTCAAGCGTTTAGACTGATCACTAACGAAGCAGCTTACTTAAGATATAGCAGGTCAGATCTGTTGTGATCCAGTGAATGATATTTGAAAATCATCCTGCAATGAGCCTTTATAAATTATTATAATTAAGCTGGTTGTTATTAGCCTGTCCTTCCTTGATCCCTAATTTAATTTCCTTCAGTGGTTTCTTTCTTCTACCCATCTTTCTACTTCAGTGCTTAAAATAAAAAGAGCAAATCACTTCCTTTTAAAATTGTATAATGTACCTTCATTTTATCTTGATCACTGAGACCATATTCCTTTTATTAGTAGAAAAATGACCTGAATGTTATTTTGAGGCTATTTTAAATATAGAATCAGCCTCAAAGAGCAAGAGATTCTTAAATGGCTATGGGAGAGTTTACAGCTACTTAGGTGTCCAGTTCAAAGGTATAAAGTTAAAAGTAAATGCTAGCTTCCGAAACGTGGGGCCTTAGAGGAAAGACTGGAACAAAAATCCCACACACCCCATGTGCAAATTCAAAGATTTATGAGCTCTTACAACTAAACACACACCCACACACTCCAATGGAATTGTCCTTAGATCTCAAAATGTGTTCCTGAAATAAATCCTTATGCCAACTGGAGTATTACAATAAAGAAATGCTTTGGATGGAGAAAAATCTGGTTTACCTCCTGGTTCTATCACTGTCTTTCTTTCTTTCTTTCTTTCTTTCTTTCTTTTCTCCTTACCTCCTTTCTTCCTTTATTTTTGCTAGTTCCTTGAGTAGCTTTGCTAATTTATTAAAGTCATGGCTCTTTTAGCTTGAAAACACAAATCGAAAATTCCTATCTCAATAAATTTCCTAGGTTCTGCCGGGATCATGGTTTGGACTGAAATAGTTGTCTACAATTTTACTTTTTCCTTTCTGTTTTCCAAATTTTCTATGGCAGACAAACATTTCTAGGATAAATTTGAGAGGCAACAGACAGAATAGGACTTAGGAGTGTGGACTTCTTCCGAGTGTCTGTGTTCAAATTTTGTTCGACTGTTTACTAGTTGTGTGACATTAGGCAGCTAAGTAATCTATCTTTTCAGAGTTTGTCACTCTGAAAAATGGGAATAAGATAAGCATCCCACCTTGCTGGATTTTTTAAAGGATTAATTAATTTTAGTGAAAAGGTTATGGCAAATGCTCAAAAAGTGTTAATCATCATCATTATCATCATTTTTGTTACTTTGGTGATTATAAAATCACCAAAAGATTGATCATTCAATCTTCTGTGTTGTTGGCATAAAACTTACTATCATGTAGACCCAACTCTTATTGACTATGTTCTCTACCTCTGGGGCATTCAAATTTACCTTCTTTTCATAATGCAAAAAGAGTCTGGTTGGTGATCCAGCTTTCTGGGGTCATCTCCCAAACAACTGCTTGTCTTTCAACCCTTGTCTCAGGGTCTGTTTCTGGGAATTCTCAGATTAAAACATATACTTAATGCTGAGAATGCTAAAGTTAAAATTCACAGCAGACTACCAGGAAATAGAGAAAAGTCCAGGGGAATGAAACAAGTATTACTTCACTCTGAAAAGCAAGGCTTGAAAGCAAGAATGTCTCATTCAGTAAGTCTCTGTGTGCAAAGTAAGGCGGGAGTGGTGTCAATTTTTATTTTACCAGTGGTTCTGAAATATAAACTAGCCACCAGAGAGCACAGTGAGTGGAAATATTATCAGAACTTTGCTTGGAGCACTTGGTACTACTGTCCAAAAAGCAGATGTGAATAGGAAATTTAAAAAAAAAACAAAAACAAAAACAAAATGAGATGAGTTATCGTGGAAGCCATGCAAAACACATAAATTTATCATGAATTTAAATTCCTCTAAAAACAATTGCCTGATTCTTCTTCTGGCAATATTGAAATTTACAAAACCAGACTGACCTTTCTGAAAATAATTTAAAATGTTAGCTAAAATATAAATAATATATTTTTAAGTATAAGCATGAGTGGGAGAGAGAGTGTAGAATTCTCAGGGGCCAAACACTGATTGAGAGCAGAAATCCAGATAGGCCAGCAGAAAGTCAGAAAGCTTCTAGCTAAAGGCATTTGCAAGTCCAATAGCACTTGAGAGTAGGCGGCTTTCACAGCCTGTTTTGGGACAGGGTTGGCTGAGATCAGGAGATGCCAGAGCTCACCCACATAAAACGGGGTCCACAAAGGAACTACTCTCAGAGTAGAGATAAATGGAGAAAAAAACTGTCCTTGCTGCCTACCCCCTCCAAACCCTCCCAAGCTTCACACCATATGAATCAACAAGGAAAGCTGATTATCTCACACCCTGGCATTGGGTAGAAAAGAAAAGACATCAACTGAGAGCTTATAGTTACAAAACATTCCTTTGAAAGGTTTACAGTCCAACTCACATTACCTGAATGGTCTGAAAAACCTCAAGCTGAGAATTTAAAAGCTTGTAGTCTTACTTTTAGGGTAAGCTTCACTGCTTTAATAAATAAACGCTGAAATATCAGTGGCTTACCACAACCCACTTTATTTCTTATTTACATTATGTTCAATTGCCAGAGAATGGGGGCTGGAGATGAAGAGTTCTCCAACAGAGGTGACTCCGTCTTCACTACATGGCTCATAAGGGATCCCCGAGCATCTGCAGCTACCTGTCAGGGAAGAGGGAGAGGATTCTGTGAGGGATGTTCAGGGTAGAATACTAAAAATGGCCCCCAGTGAATCATTTCTCCCCTTGCCCCTTTCACATTGGGACTTTGGAGCTCCTTCCATGGAAAGCTGGAATCTACTCTCTCATTCTTGAATATGAGTTGGTTTAAGACATGTGTTAGTGGGTTGCCTGGATGGCTCATTGGGATAAAGCCTCTCCCTTTGGCTCAGGTCATGATCTCAGGGTCCTGAGATCGAGCTCCGCATCAGGCTCTCTGCTCGGTGGGGATCTTGCTTCCTCCTCTCTCTCTGCCTGCCTCTGCCTACTTATGATCTCTATCTGTCAAATAAATAAATAAATAAATATTTTTTAAAAAAAAAAGAAAGAAAGAAATACGTGTTAGCCAACAAAATGTGGTGGAAGCAACATCCTGAGTGCCTGAGCTCAAGCCTTAAGAGGGCTGGCAGTATCTACATTTTCCCCTCTTGAAAGACCAACTGCCATCTTGAAAGGATGTCCAGACAATCCTGCTGCAAAGAAAGGCCATGAGAGTTGGGACTTCCCATGGAGAGACAGGCCACTGAGGGTAGAATCATGGCACCCCAGCTCACAGTGGGGTGAGCCTCTGACATGTGATAGAGACCATTTTGGGCTTTCCAGCTCAAGCAACTTCACAGCTTAATGTAGCCAAACAACTAAACCCAGCCAAGACTAGTAAAATACTGCCTCATCAACAGACAAGCTCATAATAAATAATAAAGTGTTTGTTGTTTTATGGCATTAGGTCTTGGGAGTTATTTGTGACATAGCAATAGATAATTAAAATGGGTGTTCATTCAGTGGCAAGATGTTTATCATCCACATTTGGAAATGGGTGCATTACTCCACTCACATTCCACTGGCAAAAATTCAGGCTCAAGGCCATACTCAACCCCAAGGACGGCTGGGAAATAGAATCTTGCTACATACCTAGGATGAGGAAGAAAATGTTTTGTGAACAACTAGCTTGTTTCTACCATAGAAAACAGTCCCTGTTCTATAGTTTCCAAGCACTTAGCATAGGCAGAAACAGTATCTGAAGGAATTTACCTTTATTTTAGACTTCAAAGGATTAGAACAAAATTCAAAATAAGCCTAAAGACAAAAGGAGACATAGCTCTGGCTATTACAGCTTTTTAATAAGAACATAAGGGAATGTTATGCACAAAAATTTGAAAATGTTTCCCCAAATGATATATCAACACTGACTAAAGTGTAATAGGAAACGTGAGTGGCCTATAACCAACAAAGAGAAAGAATTAGCACTTAAAATCTTTTCCACAAAGAAATTCCCAAATCTTGACAGATTAGTGGGCAAGTTCAAACAAACATTTGAAGAAATAATTTGAATATTAGTCATACTCTTCTAAAGAACAGCAAAAGGAAGAATAGTCCCTAACATTTCATGAGGTGAGTATAATCATGTTATAGAAACCACACAAGTAGCCCAGGGAATGGAAATTTTTAAAAAGATTTTATTTATTTATTTGGCAGAGGGAGAGAGAGAGACAGAGAACACAATAAGGGGGAGCAGCAAGCAGAGAGAGAGGGAAAAGCAGGTTTCCCACCAAGCAGAAAGCCCAGTGTGGGGCTCAGTCCCAGGACCTTAGGATCATGACCTGAGCCAAGGACAAACTCTTAACCAACTGAGCCACCAAGGTGCTCCAGGGAATGGAAATTTACAGCATAATTTCATCATGAACATATGTATAAAAATCTTAAAGAGAATTTTAGCAAGTTGCTGAGAATAAAGAAAAGATAATACATTATGACCAAGTTGGATTTATCCTATGAAGGTGAGGTTGGTTTAAAAAATAAATTTATTTGGGCACCTGGGTGGCTCAGTTGGTTAGGCATCTAACTTTTGATTTCGGCTCAGATCATGAACTCAGGTGGTGAGAAAGAACCTTGTGCCAGGCTCTGCACTCGGTGTGGAGCCTACTAAAGATTCTCTCTCCCTCTCCCTATGCCCCTCCCCCTCCCCCCACTGGAGAACAAGCTCTCTCTTTCTTTCTAAAAGAAAAAAATATATAGGGGCCCCTGGGTGGCTCAGTGGGTTAGGCCTCTGCCTTCGGCTCAGGTCATGATCTCAGAGTCCTGGGATCAAGCCCCACGTCAGGCTCTCTGCTCAGTGGGGAGCCTGCTTCCTCCTCTCCTCTTTCTGCCTGCCCCTCTGCCTACTTGCAATCTCTCTCTGTCAAATAAACAAATAAAATATTTATTAAAAAAACAATAGATGCATTATTTATTTATTTACTTACTTATTTATTTGACTACAGTGACAGATTAAGAGTCTAGTGTCCAGATTGGCATATGGGAACTTGGAAGACATCACTTTGTCTTAAAAGTAAGTAAAAAGTTGAACAAACTGAAAATCAACAGCTCTTCTTAGATCCCTCAGAGAATTGAGGTCACAGGGCAAACTGCTGCCCTAAATAGTGAAGACAGAGACAAGGCAGATGGAAAGAATCACAACATACAGGAGCAGAAACCTCTTCTGGAACCAGTTCAGCATTAGGAAAACTGTCAACCAATTGATGAATTCCTAGAGGCTCAGTGTGGATAAAACTGAGAGTTAAGAACTCCAGGGACACAGGTGTTTTTTGGGGAGTGTGGTGGGGTACCATACTTTTTGAGTTTTACCTCTGCCAGGTTCTCATAGTGAAAGTAAGAGAAAAATCCCCTGGGGCTTCCAGTAGGGGAAGGGAAAAGTAGCCGTTTTGAAATATTCCAGATCATCCTGTTTTGCCCCCAGGAAAAACTATTCAACCAGAGCCAAATCTTTTGGATTTCATCAGAGCCTAACTGACCTGGAGTAAGGGAAATACCTGATCCCCAATCCACTCTGGCCATTCTGTCCCTCAAAGTGGGGAAAAAAGTACTGAGAGACACTTGTGAAATTCACAGCTCAAGGCACAGGCTCATTAAAAGTCATACCAATCATAGGATTATAGAACATTCTCCTTCCCCACATCTTACCATCCATCCCAAAGCCCAGCTTACTGCAGTGCCTTTACCCAGTACGTCATGTCCAGCCTTCACCAAAAAGTGACAAGACATACTAACAGAGAGAAAGAAAAATACACATTTGAAGAGACAGAGAAATCATCAGAACCAGAGTCAGATGTGGCAAGATGTTGGAATTACCACAGTAGCAATTTAAAATAACTATGATTAATATGTAAATGACTTTAACACAAAAGGCTGGCAACATATAAGAATAGATGCCTAAGGTAGGCAGAAAGATGGAAATTCTAAGAAAGAATCAAAATATGTTAGGGATGAAAACACTGTAGCAAATGAAGAATGCCTTTGGTGGGCTCATTAGCAGAATAGACATGACTGAGATAATCTCTGAGCTTAAAGATATGTGAATAGAAACTGAAAAGCAAAGATTTAAAAAAAAAAAAGGAGTGCAAAAAAGAACAGAATACCCAAGAATGGTGGAACAACCACAAAAGTAATAATATATCCATGACGGAAACACCAGAAGGAGAAGAGAGAAAGGAACAGAAGACATATTTAAAGGAACGATGACTGAGAATTTCCCCCAAATTCATGTCAGACATCAAACCATAGCTCAGAAAACATCAAACAGGAAAAATGCCAAAAACCAAACAAATAAACAAATAACAACAACAAAAACCCTACACTGGGAATATCATATTCAAACTGTGAAAAATCAAAGATAAAATCATGCTAGAAGCCAGAGGAAAAAAACACCTCATCTTACCTATAAAGGAACAAAGAAAAGAGTAAAACCAAATTCTGATAAAACATATAAGTGAGTAAAGATTGGATCAAAAGTTTTAAAGTGGTGAAAGGAAAGACCCCATCAACGTACAATTCTATATTATGCAAAGTTGTCCTTCAAAAATAAGAGAAAGACTTTCTCAGGCAAACAAATATTGAGAAAATTGGTTGTTAATAGAATGGTTTTTGCAAGAAAGGTGATAAAAATTTCGGCAGAGAGAGAAAATAACATAGATCAGAAATTCAAATCTACATAAAGAAAGGAAAAGCATCAGAGAAAAAAGTAATGGTAAAAAAAAAAAGAAAAATATTGACATAATCTCAATAGATTTGTAAAGGATGGTGCTTGAAATTATGTTTATATTTATTATATTTGTTTTAACAATTTCTGGAGAGAGGCACCTGGGTGGCTCAGTCAGTTTAGTGTCCAAGTCTTGATTTTGGCTTAGGTCATCATCTCAGGGTCATTAGATGGAGTCCTGCATCGGGCTCCATGCTGGGTGTGGAGGCTGTTTTGAGATTCTGTTTCTCCCTTTGCCCCTGCTAGCCCTCTCCATCTCAAAAAAAAAAAAAAAAAAAAAAAGGGAAAAAGAAAACAAAAACACCAGACTGCCAGCACCACTTTTGTTGCATATTATCCAGAGAACAAAACAAAGAAGAGAACCATAAAGCATAAGAATTGGAAGGAAAGAAATAAAGTTGACATAATTCAGAGCTGATGTGATTATCTATAGAAACTCCCACAAATCTGTAATCATGTTATTATAATGAGTAAGGAGTACAGAAAGTTTGCTGGAACAAAACCAATACTGGCTATTTAATTGTATTTCTATAAACCATTAAAAATAGTTATAAATGATAATTAGCCAAAAAATTTAAAATAAAAATTGTAGCTTGTGACTTTCTACAAAATAGATAACTGCAATATTGACAGGATTTTTTTGAATCTATACATCTATTTCGGAAGAACTGACATCTTATTGAGTCCTCTGATCCTTAAAATTTGTATATCCCTTCTTTTATTTAAGTCTTTTTCTAATTTCCCTCAGCAAGGTTTGGAGATCTTATCATAGAGATCTATCACACATTATTTTATAAAAGTCACCCTTACATTTTTCATGTTTTTGAAATGTTTCATGTTTATGATAAGCTTTTCCATTTAATTTTCCAGTACATCACTGGAATTCCCAGTCATCATTAAATTCACCTATTCCTGGTAGCTTTTGTTCTATGTTTATTACAGAGATGACATTATATATTAGCAGAGAAAGAAAAACATTTTAGCAATTAGCTATCCCTATGAAAAAAATGAAATCGGATCCTTAACAAAGACACACGATTCTCCATGGATTAAAAACTTTAGAGGGAGAAGCAAAACTGTAAAATGCTGAAGAAATGTCCAAAAATCCATATTTATGATATTGAGATAAGGATTTCCTTGAGAGCTTGTTTGGAGGTTCTAGCAGGGGAGCGCAGCTACTGGTATACCCTTGACGAAGAACGGTCCTCTCCTCTATCCGGGAAGGTCGTCCTCTTCGACGGAGTGCGCAGCTTTGGGAGGGACGCACATGGAGAGGTGAGGGAGGAAGGGGACAACCGCCTAGCCAGCCAGAGCAGCCAATCAACCCTGGCGATCTTTGGGGTGACAGATGTCCCAGCCAGATCGCCCTCACATCCGAGATAAGGATTTCCTAAACAAGATAAACTTCAATTAATGAAGAAGAAAGGTAATAAACTTGGATATATTAAAATTAAAATTCTCTGATGATCATAGAGTTGCAGCACAGAATAGGGGTTGGAATCTCACACTTCAGAGACTAATGCCCAGGGTTTGAATACTGACTCTGCTACCAACTACCAGTATGAACCAGAACAAATTACTCATACTCACCACTTCTCTTTCCTCAAAGTTTAGGTTGATAATAGTACCTATATCAAAGAGTCGCTAAGAAGATTAAATGACTTACAAGAAAATAGAGTCATATAACTATGTAAATGTTCATAAAATAAATTTTATAAAAAGAAATCAGTGAGAATGAAATTTGAAAATTGGGAGAATATATTTGCAACAAATATAACTGACCCAAAGTGTTAGAATATCTATCTATTGATCCATCCATCAATCCATCCAACTCTCTATCTTCACATAAATCAAACATAAAAAGACAGTAAGCAAGGGACAGAACAGGCACTTCACACAGAAAGAAACAAATACTTTAAGGTTGATTTGTCATTGTTGAGGAAAGCTGAAGATGCTCCTAAATTAAAACCCAGTAAGCTCACTCTTAGGAATACACCCTGGAGGAACCATTATACCTGCGGTTCAGGAGATCTATATAATAATGTTTTTGGAGTACTGCCAAACAAAACAAAAGACAAATTTCCAACCATAGTAGATTGGATAAGTAAGTTGTGTAATTCAATTTTTAGTAAAACTGAACAGTTAAATATATCAACCTGGATGAATCTCAAAAATACAATACAATGGCTTTTTTTTTTTTGAGCCAAAAAAAGCAAGTCACAGAAAAACACATTCGGTTTGAATCCATTGATATAAAGGTAAAAACATGCAATATGAAACACGTTGTTTAGGTACACAAACATATGTGGTAAAATAAAAAAGAAAAACAAAAATGATATAACACAACATTTAGACTAATTACCTCTGATAGACATGGCAGGGATGGAATTAGAATGGTGCAAGAGGCACTTCAAATTTAATAGAAATGTTTTGTCATTCTAGGTGTGCTGCAGAGCCCCAGCATGCTGGAACAATAAAACCCTTGCTGTTGCAGAAAGAGCAACAGCCTTGGTGTAGTTCCTCCGCGCCTCCCTGGGTTGAGGTCTTCTCGACCCTAACAGGTGACTGGTATTAGGGTGTCATTGCATTATTATTCTTTATCTACTCATGTTCTATACCATTTTATTTTTGTATCTACTCAATGTTTGATTAAAAAAGCAATCAAATACTAAAATCACTTGTAGAAGAGAGTTCTGATGTATAGTTTTTAAGTGACCACAGGAAGAAATAAGGAACAAATAAATTTTGATCAACATAGGGAAGAGCAAGAAAAAGAAAAGAGAAATCAAAAAGCACCCAGAAACTCTCAAAATAGAAAGTGGTGTTGCAGGGTGGCAGAGTTCTTGCTCATAGAGTCAAAGAATGATGAAGATCGAATCTAGTGGAAAAAGGACTAAGTGAAGTGAAAATCTTTTAAGAGAGGGATAGAACAGAAAAGAAAAGCTGGTGGTCCTGAATGAGTTGCCACTGAGGGCTTTTACATTGGTCTTTCACAGGAGACTCATCAGGGAACTTGGTAAATTTCTTGTCAATATCACAGTGGATGTGTGAATATCATATCTATATTTAGAACAAACAGAGCCAGCTTGTAAATATCATGAGCACAAAGGAGGTGCTCTTGTAAATATCATGTCTATTTCTCCACCTGTGGTATTTCTGTGAGCCTGGTTATGTAGTCCCCTGCATTAGCCTAGTCCTATCACCCCCCATTTGTCTCTCCCTACCTAGCCTTGCCTGTCCTATGGCCCAGGTAAAATTAACCAAAATAATCATAATCACTATTGTTAGTAAAATCTGTTTATTATAAGGCAGTGATTCTCAGATTGTTTCAAGAAACAAAATAAAAAGCAAAATTCAACTATATGGAGAGGTATATTCCACAACAATACAAACAAAACAAAAGGAGCTTTGCACAGTGGCAGTATCCTAGCCAATGAGGTTTATCTGAGGCGGGATTATTGCTAATTGAAAACAAAAGAAGAATAACAATATATAGTAGAAAGTTCAATTTGGAAAAAAGGGTTTATTCTATTTTCCAAAATTATAAAGACCTCATTGAGAATAATATAGTCATAAATCAGTCAGTTAATAATCTCACAATATACAGTTCTTTCCTATTTTTCATGGAGTCCAAATTTGTGTTTGCTTACTTATTAAATTTTATTTGTAACCCTAAAATCAATACCCATGGAAATTTTGCAGTTATTTACAGACATGTACCAAGAGGCAAAAAATTAGTGTTATCAAAGTGCAGTTATCAGTGGAGGACAAATAAGGCAAAGCTCTGCCTTCTTATTTCAGCTCTCATACTGTAAACAAGTATCCTTGTTTCCTCGCCTATTTAGGGGCATGTTTTTCTTATTTTGTATGCTTTTTCTTGGTGATTTCACGGTTTAAAATGGCCCCCAAGCAGAGTGCAAAAGTGCCACTAGGGCTCCTAAGTGCCCTTTATGGACAAAACGTGTGTTAGATGTTTCATTCAGACATGAGTTACTGTGCAGTTGTCCATGAACTCAATGTTTATGAATCTATAATATGTATTAAATAAGGTGTCTTTAAACAGAAGCACATATAAAACAAGATTATATTTTGATTGGTTGATTAAAATGTTGTGACCAGTGGCTTGAAGGAACCTAACTTAACATGCCCTCTAGGAGCAATGTCTCAGTGTTTGCTAATTTAGTCTTCAAGCAGACTTTGAGAATATAACAACCACAGATAAGGACAATCAACTGTTCTTATAGAGCACAAAATCACAATCACATTTGGAGAACTGAACATGTCTCTGAGAATTCAACAGATCAATTAAACTAAATTTAATTAAATATAAAGAATCCAAATAATCCATACAATAAGCTTATTTTGGCTGGCTGCTAGCTATCTTCTCTGCCCAAAGTCCTACAGTAACATCCACATCAACGAACTTCCCAACACTCCAAACCCCTAGATCCTTACCCCTTTATCGCCAATGCGGTCTTCCTGATCTAAATTAGTTACCTGCTCCCCTGGTCACATCTTAGAAACTGTTATCACCCAAACCTGCACTTTTTCTAAAATCGTGAGTTTAAATATCCTATCAGGTCGACCAGCTTTGTTCCATCTCTCTCAGTAACTCAAACCCTCACTGCTGCACTTCTGAAACTGCTCCACTTCTTCAGTTTTTTGAAGACCTAAAATACTGACTCCCTTACTATCTCACAGCCTATTTATTCCTCCCTTCCTTGTCCAAACCTATGTCCATGATTTCTCATTATAATCATGCCTTTCCAAGAACCCCTTGTTCCCTTGTTTCTCTTCCATTCTCTCTGTAGAAAATGTTTTCACTCCAAATCTTTACTTGGCTAGCAGCTCATAATTCTTTAGGATTCTACCTGATATTGGGGCCTCTGGGTGACCTGTCCTGACCCACCTATCTGATCTGAGTGCAGCTAGCTATCTCTATTTCAACTCCTTGCTTCTTTCATAGCATATATGGCAACTTACAAATATTTCTATTTGATATGTACTCCTCTCCCCACTTTTGTTTTAAAACGTAAGTTCCATTAGGACAGGGATCCTGACTTTCTTGTTCTCCCTACATAACTAATAACTAATAACTAACCCTATAACTAATGTGATACATTATACATATTAGAAATTAATTAAGTGCTTGCCATAAAAAGGAATGGTTATCAAATTTTTTACCCTATAAACCATATACATTATTTTCAAATGTCAGTCTGTGAACTATTATAAATTTTAATCACACATAAAGGGGCACCTGGATGGTGCAGTTAGTTAAATGTCCAACTCTTGGTTTTGGCTCGGGTCATGATCTCAGGGTCCTGAGATCGAGCCCCACCTCCGGCTCTGCACTTAGCATGGAGTCTGCTTAAGTTTCTCTCTCCCTCTCCTTCTGCCCCTCTCAAACACTCAAATAAATAAAATAAGTCTTTAAAAAATCTAATCATGCAGTGCCTGGGTGGTTCAGTGGGTTAAAGCCTCTCTGCCTTTCGCTCAGGTCATGATCTCGGGGTCCCGGGATCCAGCCTGGCATCAGGTTCTCTGCTCGGTGGGGAGCCTGTTCCCTCCCCTGCTGCCTGCCTCTCTGCCTACTTGTGATCTTTCTCTCTCTGTCAAATAAATAAATAAAATTATAAAAAACCTAATCACACATAAGAAGATAAATACAACCTTAATTAATTCTATACTATGGAAATATACTATCTACATTTTTTCACAGAGTATAATAAAACCAAAAATTTAATAAGGAAGATATAACCAAAATGTATCCTAACCAGTTGGAAATCTAAAACCTCTATTTTTAAGACATGAGGGAAAAAAAATTAAAGTTTATAATTATAATTACATATTTACAGTAAATATAGTGGTCCATAAGGCTCTGGCCCATTCTACCTTGGACTTAAGCCATACACTAACAGTTTTAATGACTACCTACATGCAAAAGACCTACAGGCAGCTCACTAGCTCAGACCATTTCTCTTACCCCCAGACGTGAATATGCAAGCAACTTCCTCCCCTGTAGTGCCTACTTGGATCTCCCCAAATCCCTTCAAACTCAAAAGCCTTGAGAATGTTATCTTAGCCAAGTCAGTTATAAATCAAATTATACATAGTAAAAGTAGAGATGCCAAACACTTCTCAGAGTGCATTAAAATTTACCTACAAAACATTTCATATGCTGCCAGGCAGATGGAATACCAGCAATCCTAAAAAAAATTAAACTGGTATGAGTGGGATTAATAAATTAACATTAGCGGATTATTTGGTAACAAAGCAGATCCCAGTGACATCAAGTTTGGAAAAAATTCCTATAAGGAGCAAGGAAAGGAAAATGGGAATCTACACAAGTCACACTCCCCATGTTTGTTTGTTTGTTTAAGATTTTATTTATTTATTTCACAGAGATCACAAGTAGGCAGAGAGGCAGACAGAGAGAAGGAAGGAAGCAGGCTCCCCACTAAGCAGAGAGCCCGATGCACTCACTCCCCATGTTTTATCCATCACCAAGTTCTAGAGCTTGTTCTACTTCCATTAGCTTCTTGTTTCTCCAATATCCAGCCCATAAACTCACTTCTTGAAAGAACAAAGTGGAAGGACCCTGAAACACTCTTGTGAGTTCCCATCTTATCAACAAATTTAGAAGCAAAGGAGCCCGTGTAGCCTGTATTCCTTTCTGTTAATTACAGATTATGCTTCTCCTGATCCTATCCAAGGTAAACCCTCTGCTTGTTCACTGGGTGCCCATAATTTTAACTCTCTGCCATGTATCCTTTCTCCCCATCTCTCTACTGAATCATTCTCTTCAGCATTCAAACATGTAATTTCTCCCACTTTAAAAGCTTTTTTCATCGGCAGAGGATATGAACAGACATTTCTGCAAAGAAGACATCCAGACGGCCAACAGACACATGAAAAACGTGCTCCACATCACTCAGCATCATAGAAATACAAATCAAAACCACGATGAGATACCACCTCCACCAGTCAGAATGGCTAAAATTAACAAGTCAGGAAATGACAGATGCTGGCGAGGATGTGGAGAAAGGGGGACCCTCCTACACTGTTGGTGGGAATGCAAGCTGGTACAACCACTCTGGAAAACAGCATGGAAGTTCCTCAAAAAGTTGAAAATAGAGCAACCCTATGGCCCAGCAATTGCACTACTGGGTATTTACCCTACAGATACAAACGTAGTGATCCGAAGGAGCACATGCACCTGAATGTTTATAGCAGCGATGTCCACAATAGCCAACTATGGAAAGAACCTAGATGCCCATCAACAGATGAATGGATAAAGAAGATGTGGTATATATACACAATGGAATACTATGCAGTCATCAAAAGAAATGAAATCTTGCCATTTGCAACAACATGGATGGAACTAGAGGGTATTATGCTTCGCAAAATAAGTCAAGCAGAGAAAGACAACTATCATACGATCTCCCTGATATGCGGAAGTAGAGATGCAACATGGGGTGTTTGGGGGGTAGGAAAAGAATAAATGAAACAATATGGGATTGGGTGGGAGACAAACCATAAGTGACTCTTTTTTTTTTAATTAAATTAATTTATTTATTTTCAGAAAAACAGTAATCTCACAAAAGGGTTGCTGGGGGGAGGGGGCCCGGGAGAGGAGGGTGGGGTTATGGACTTTGGGGAGGGTATGTGCTATGGTGAGTGCTGTGAAGTGTGTAAACCTGGCAATACACAGACCTGTACCACTGGGGATAAAATTACATTTTATGTTTATAAAAAAATTAAAAATTTTAATTAAAAAAAAAGCTTTTTTTAGCCCTATTTCTCCCTCCAGGTAGCAACTCCATTTTGCTCCCTTTTATAGTAAGACTTTGCAGAAAAATTGTCTACTCTTTCCACTGTCTCCAACTTATTTACCACTTGAACCATTCCTCTAAGGCAAAATTTAGGAAGCAGAACAATATCCCGTAATGAAGAATGAAAAGGATATGCTAGTGAAGTGGGAGGGGAATCAGGCCTGTGTGCTGTCCTAGAAACCAAAGAAAGAAAGTAATTCAAAAGGAAGAAAATAATGGCTTGATCCAAAAGCCTCTGAAAGGTAGAAATGACTTAGGACTGTGCAACCAGGGGATCCCATGGAGATAGGGACCCCGATGAAGGGGGTTCAGAAGAGAATGAGAAGTGAGGACAGAGAGTACTCAAGACCACCCAGGGACAGAGAATACTCAAGACCACCCAGGGGTTGACAATATGCTGGGAGAACTCATAGGACTCAGCACAGAATTGTACTCACATCTGTGAGTCACTGCAGTGAAGAAACAAAACAGAATCAGTGAAGGGAAAAGGTGGACACAGTGAAATCTGGAAGAAACCAGGCAGGAGCTTCCAAGGGTCCTCTCCCAGTAGAGTTACAAAGAATGCATTAAATACCCACAACACGAGTGAAGCTTTGCCAACCAGAGAAGCTCATGAGTGGCTTAAACTCAACTTCTTTTGAAGTCTGTCAGTGATTGATCATTGCACAAGGTTATTCTATTCAAACACAGACAGTGAAACGTGGAACTGTGTTACCTCCTTGTTTCCTAGGAATAAATCCATGTGACATTTTAGAAAAATAAACAATGGAAAGAGGAAATTGGCCAACAAAATGAAAGCTCAGCAAACAAAAAACAAAGAAAAAAGAAAAGAAATCCTACAAAGTGTTAGCATTAAAAGTGAAATTCAGAGTATAAAAGAAATCGCTGTTATAAAAAAAGTTATAAAAGAAATTGCTGATATTCACACATTAAAAAACTCTCAGAGAGATATCTGAGGACATAACAGTGCAAAAGAGAAAGTGTTGGAAGAGAACCCACACTTAAAAAGGAGTATCACAGGGGTATCTGGGTTGCTGGGTCAGTTAAAAACCTGCCTTCAGCTCAGGTCATGTTCTCAAGGTCCTAGGATGGAGCCCAATTCCCCCTCTTCTTTTCCCCCTGCCCCACCCAATCATGCACATACGTTCTCTCTCTAATAAATTTTTTAAAAATCTTTTATAAAAATTTATAAAAGGAGTATGCAATTCACCGAGGAAAGGGATGCTGACTCCATATTATATGATAAGAAGAAGCCAAGCCCTAAACTACTCTTGATAATTTTTTATTAAGAAATAAAACAGCTTAAGTCCAATACAGCTAATGTATTATATTAGTGTCTTACATAGATATTAATTTTACTATTATTTTCATTTTTGTAGACACATACAACAGATAGTAAGACTTTGCACTGCTGGTTGTAGAGTTCCACCACCACGCAAGGCAAGGACTGCCTGTATCTCCCTTGTTTATTCACTCTTTCTGTTTTCTTCTCTATTTCCGTTTCATATCAGTACATGTACTTTAACAAAAATGGTACCATAATGGTAACATTTTGAATCCTACTTTTTTGCTTCACATATATTATTTCCCTGTCAACACATAGAAATATACACCATTTCGCATTTACTGGATGCAAAATATTCCAGTGACTGGCTGTTTCAACATTCATATAATGATTCTACTCTTAAAAAACATATAAATTGTTGTTTTTGCTTTACCATTTTGAGGAGTATACAATGTGCTTTCTGAAAGTAGAATTGCTAAATCAAAGTAAGGGCAGGTGTTTTGTATTTAATAAGTTGGTAACATTATTGAACCAATTATTGAACTACACAAGAAATTAAACTTCTGCTTTAAAAAAAAAAAAAAAAGACATTAAGTATCTCCATACCCAGTGTGGTCCTTGAACTCACAACCCCGAGATCAAGAGTCACAAACTCCAACAACTATGCCAGCCAGGTGCTCCTCAAGCTTATTTCCATATCAAAATGTTAAATTATAAACTTCAATATGAAAACTGCAACGTTAAGGAGTACATTCATAGTTTATTCTGTTGGGAAATGATGTCCTTGCTATCTGTATGAAACTTGGTATGAGCATAGTAGTTTTTAATAATTGACAAAACTTGACTACTGGAAGTGTTCAAATTTCCCATTTTTTTCTGAATCCTCAGAAGGCCTGATAACATGAGACCTCTCATTCCTACATGGCAACTATAGAAAGGGGCTCAAAAGTAGCAGGTTCTTTTACAAAGGGGCAAATTTCATAGTCTCTAGCTCACCTTTTTTATTCATTTATATTGCCTGCCTACCTTTTGCTTGAGAAAGTAAATCAATCTTGAATTTCCTCATAAATTTATATTACTAGAGGAAAGAAATGAAAACTTATTATGGATTCTGATTAGCATATCCATTATACTTGAAAGGGACAGCAAATAATTTTATCACTCTTTTCAGACATTTTATTTCAGGGAATGATTTTTTCTTTAATATTGCTCTGTTATGTTCTTTTGGACTACCTGTCCAAATAGATAACCTAATGCCGAAACACTGTGAGTTAATGTACCATTTAGGGGTTACATAGATTTCCACTGAATTTTCCTCGGTCCTAATGGAAGCACTTATCAGACTTGGTGCCAGTGTGATCTGCTTTGTAGCTGAGAAACCTAGCCCTTTCATTTATCATCCCCACTAATTCTAGTCCACTTTTCTCTAAGAAAAGTCTCTAATCTGTCTGAAGTCACTCTTAGTATTTGTGGGCAAATTTCAATGCCTTCTGAGAAGGGTTATATTCTTACACTCTAACTGTAAATGATTTGTTTCATAATTGACTTGCCTAACAATAAAATTCTCAAAATGTTTTAGATAAGTAAGTTTACCTACTTACATCTTACAACCATTGCCTAGCAAAGATGGGCATAGCATAGTGCTGGCTCAGCTGCTTCTGTAAAGATTCTAGAAGAACTGTACTTTTGAGTCTAATTCATTTTCAAACATTAGAAAGAGAGAATGAAAAGCATTTAGCTGGTTTTCCAGTGAAGGAATAGAATCTATTTTGGCAAAGAATAGAGACACAACAATTCAAGCTCAGAATGATACTTACCAGCTCCTTAAAAGAAAAGCTGACTAATCAGGGCCATTTATTCCTATCTTGAGGATATCAAAGTATATTGATTGATCCTTGATAAAAGTTTTTTTTTTTAATTCTATGACTTACTATAGCTACTTGTTCACTGTCAGAGGTCTATATCTTTCTCATCTTTATAGATGTAATACAGTGAATAGTTCCTTCCTCTGCCCAAAGTAAGCGCTCAGTAAATGCCAATCCACTGACTTACACAGAGCCTGACTGAATATTTTTCATGCTCCTACTGTGGGCAGGTATATCCCTTTCATCCCTCGAGTCAATCACAATATTCACAATAGCATTAGTGACCTTCTGTCATATCCATCTTTCTCTCCCCACCTCTCCCTCTATGGCCCACAATCAGGAACTGTTCATCTCTCACTAGGACTCTTACAATATCACCCTTATAGTCCTCCCTGCCCCTGTGGTCTTTCTAATATCAAATTCTGAACATACCACTCCCCTTTAAATTCTTCAGTGCCCTTCCCTCCCTACAAAATGATAACCTTCAGGAATGCTCTAACACATGCCTACCTGTCTAACTTCATTTACCATTCCACCTATGATCCAATTATAAATTCCAGTGTTACTGGACAATCCAAACATGCTATCTCTTCAGACCCTTTCTTTACATAGGCTGTTTCCTTGGCCTGGAATGGGTACTTCTGTCTGAAGGCCTGGGTAGCTCCGACTCATTCCTCTCAGCTCCTAAGAGCCTTCTCTGAAACCGATCCTCCCTTCTCTAAAAGGACCTCACCTCATCTGGTACATACCTCCAATAGAGTATTCCTCACATTGTAATAAAACTTGTTGGGAAGTGTTTCTCACCCCTACACTGTGAATTCCTCCAAGGGAGGCAGCTATCTCTTTTTTTCTTTGCATCCTTGGTACTTGTTACTGACAAGTTAAGGGAGGTGAGCACAAGGAAGGCATTCAATTCATTTTGACTGAATGGAAGAACGGACAACCCTGACTAGTCGATTCCTTGAAAACTTCATTCATTCATTCATTCATTCATTTATTCATCCATTCATTGGGTGCTTGCTATAAATGAGTAGACTATTGTAATGGAAGCTTAATAAAATGAGGCCACTTCATTTGTCAGGGCCAGAGGCACTGAACGCCAAGTTAACCCACCTCAGAATTCTGCTTAGGGCCAACATGTCCCAATTATTAGGGTCACAATGTAAATATAATAAAGAGAATAATAATACACAACGTACACGATAATTATGGCATCTCATATGTAACATCATTGAGGAGTTTATGAAGCACTCAGGTGTTTGCAAACTATTTATCACATTTTAAATCATTAGAAATATCTGAGAGGAGGGTTGGGTTCTGGATTATGATCATCTTCAATTTACTGACAACAGAACTTATTGTTCTAAATCACTGAATTTGGAGGTGGTTTTGTATAAAGCATTATTGTGATAATTCATGCAGTTAATAAAAAACTAGCACTAGATAAAATAATGAGCAAAATTTTGTTACTGTAGTCACCCTTTGCAGATATTGGCAGCCCTAAAAGACATTAGGGGCCTAGGTATTTGAAGGCTGAACATATCCCATGTAAGGAGTCAGAATTCTCTTCATTTCCTAGGTATTATCCACCCTGAGTAGTTCTGTGACTTATCGGTGAAAGTTTAGATATACTTCTTTATATCATAAATGGCTCATGATTTTATGACTTCCAAAGTATCCTTCCTAGTAGAAAAAATCATTTTTAATGAGAAAAAAATATTTTTGTAACATTTATTTTAGAAAGAGAGAGAGAAAGAACACAAGCAGGAGGGGCAGATGGAGAGACAGAAAGAATCTCAAGCAGACTCTGCACTGAACATGGAGCCCAATGCGGAGCTCAGTCTCAGGATCCCGAGGTCACGACATGAGCTGAAATCAAGAGTAAAATGCTTAACCAACAATGCCACCCAGGCGCCCCGAGAGGAAATATTTTCATAGCACATTATCCCATGCTAAGGTAAACTGCGATTTGAAGACTAGTTGTGACTGATGTGAACTGTTAGATGAGGCTACCCACTCATGGGAGCCAGGGGTATGTTAGAGAGAAATTGTCTATGTAAGTTTCTGGGTCAGAAATGGGATGGATGAAGGGGTAGGTAGAGGTCAGTGGTGGATGCTTTTTCCAAGATCTCTCTGGCTATCAAGTATAATGGCTCTAGAGAGAGAGAGGAAGGTCATGAGACATGAGCTGGGATGAGGGATTTGGCCACTTGGATCAAGGAGGTGATAGAAGTGGAAGCAGAGACAGTACTTTGAAGCCCAGATGACAAAGACTTTTATGATGGAACACAGACTCGGACTCTTGTGAATGAAACACAGCAGATGTTTTTCAGTCACCCTGGATTTTGATAGCATCTGAAATACTGGGCAAAATCCCTCTTGGTAGAGACATAGTACCTACTTAAAAGGCTTGGCATCCATGGTACTGATTGAACCACCCACCACACACCTCTTGGACACCAAACACTAATGAATGGTCATAGACAAAATCCAGAAGAAAGTCCCTCTGAGCTAAATGGACAGTTGGAAATAATTGCATGGCTCCGAAGTGGGTATTAAGACCCTGCGTTTATGTAGTTGGGGACAAGGAACAACAAAGCATATTTCAGTGTTAAAATCAGTGTTTAGGGGTGCCTGGGTGGCTCAGTCGTCAGGCGTCTGCTTTTGGCACAGGTCATGATTCCGGGTCCTGGGATTGAGCTACGCATCCGGCTTCCTGCTCGGCGGGAAGCCTGCTTCTCCCTCTCCCACTCCCCCTGCTTGTGTTCCCTCTCTTGCTGTGTCTCTCTCTGTCAAATAAATAAATAACATCTTTAAAAATAAATAAATAAAATAAAATCAGTGTTTAACCTACAAGCTAGTGATAACAAGAGGCTCAGGTTCCAACTATTCGTATCTCCATGATGATACTGCACCTAAAGGAATGAATACGATGAAAAAGACGGATAATGTGACATTTTGGTGAGATTATGAAATGACGAGAACTCTCAAATGATGCTGGTGGGAGTATAAATTTGTACAACTACTGTTGGGTGATGTGTACCAGAGCTGAATATATACAAATCCTCTGACCCAGCAATCCCACATGTAGGTGCAAGTTCAACAGAAGCATGTACCTATGTTTATCAAAAGACATCTATAAGAAATTCACAGTACCACTGCTTCTAATAGGAAAAAAGTAGACGTGACCAAATGCCCACCAACGATCATATGGATGATTAAATTTTGAAATATTCATATACAGGATACAATGCAATGATAAGGATGAACAAGCTACCACCATACTTCATAGTCTGGATGGAGCTCACAAACTTAATATTGAGTGAAGAAAGACACAAAAGATATATACCATATGATTCCGCTTATGTAAAGTTCAAAAAGGCAAAATAAACGAATGGTGTCAAAACAAAGGATAGTGTTAATCTGGGGTAAATGGGCAATATTGTCCATAAGACGTCTGAAGTAGGCCTTTCGGATGAGGGTTTGAGTGATGGTTGCATGGATATTTTGAAGTTGGGAAAATTTCCTTAGTTTCATACTAATGATTTGTATGCCTTTTTACATGTACTAGTTTGATAAAAATTTTAAATCTTGATATTAAGCATCGAGTCAAAGTAACATGATGTGATAAAAATTCAGTTTTGTTTGTTTGTTTACAAATAGTCAAAACGGTCTTCATAGCTGAATCAGTAAATTACCATCTCTGAGTTTTAGCTTCCTCCTTTTAAAAGTGGGGGAAATGGTATCTGTTCTGTTCATAAGGTTGATTTAAAAGTCAAGTGAGTTAGTGGGCATGAAAAGAAACTTTGTAAATGGTGAAACTGTACACATGGAAGATATCCTTGTTGGAACAAAGCAAAACGAGGTTTTAATTCTAATTTTTAAATGATTTTACACTGTTAAAGAATAACTCCCTTTGACAAATGATAGTAATTTTAAGTGTTTTGGATCAAGTTTTAAAAAGCAGGTTTGTCAATTATATAATGGTCTTTAATGTACCCAGATTGTTGCTTTTGTTTCAGAAAACAGAAAATTACATGATAGCTTGTAAATGGCACATTCAATTTCACACACTGAGAATGTTTGAAAAACGAAAGGTCCACATATAATGCAGGAACTCAAATTTAATGGCATCAAATGATACATAATTTGATTCGTTCAACTACATTTCCAGAAATTAATCACTGAGTGTCAGTATCCTTCCGTCCTTCATGACTTGGTTTGTCAAAAGAAAGCTGCCCTTTTTGCCATACCCTTACTAATGAGTAATAGTTGGTTCTCTGGATTTAGCATTTCAATCCTGCACTCAGCATCTGGCAACATTTAAGGTCAGATTGCTACTCCCTTATTCAGTTTAGTAAAGTTTCATAAAACAAAATGAGCTGCCTTTCTCTGCCTCCCAACGTGCTTAGCAACACCTTTAGAAATCAATGGAAACTTTGTCAATGTAAAATTTGGGAGTAAAGATTAGAAAAGGAAATTGGAAGGCATGACCTATAGCTTCTTTTCCCACTGATGTTGTTTCTCTAGATCAGAATATCTCAACAGGGTCATAACCGAACTTTTAGGATGGCTAATTCTTTGTGGGGTGGAAGGGTATTGTTCTGTACGTGGTAAAATGTTTAGCAGCATTCCTGATCTGGAACCACCTGATGCCAACAGTTCCCTCCCTCCCCAACATCGGTGACAAACAAAAACATCTCCAGCCACTGCAAATATCTTCAAGGAGGGAAGTGGGGGGCAAATTTTCCTCCAGTGTGCTTCTGATGGATATCAGCTAACACTGTAGTCTTCAGGTCTTCTCCAAGATGCCTAAACCTTTGTACAAGTTCTTCCAACCTTTCTAGAAACAGTCTAGAAGTAAAGTGCCTGCACCAAGGGTGTGTAAATAGCCTGGTAGTTTGACAAACCCATGTTGTCCCATTGGCATAGTGGGTCACCATCTGGTATGAAGATTTTTTTTTTAAGATTTTATTTATTTATTTATTTATTTATTTATTTATTTATTTATTTCTTTGACAGAGAGAGATCACAAGTAGGCAGAGAGGTACGCAGTCAGAGAGAGGAGGAAGCAGGCTCCCTGCTGAACAGAGAGCCTGATGCGGGACTCGATCCCAGGACCCTGAGATCATGACCTGAGCCTAAGGCAGCGGCTTAATCCACTGAGCCACTTAGGCGCCCTAGATTTTTTTTTTTAAGGTCTAGTTATTTACTTAAGAGGAAGGAGAGACTCTCCAGCAGACTCCCCACCTAGTGCAGGGCCCGGTGGCCTGGGGCTCCCTCTCAGGATCCCGAGATCATGACCTGAGCCAAAACCAAGAATCAGATGCTCAACTGACTCAGGAGCCTTTAGTATGTGTATCTTTAGAATATAACTTTATTGAGAGTATTGAATTCTGAGAGTATCAAAGAGGACAAGAAAATAGAAAATATGGGGAAGGAGGTATTAAAGGAAATGAAGATAAAATTCAGGTCTGCCTTGGAAGGGACTGTATGATGATGCCACTTTGTGTCCCTCTGTACCTGGTGCATACTGGTGCTACCCAGCTCTTATTTCCTTACATGTACTGGTTCAAGATGCCTGGCTTACAACTGCCAGCAACTGATAGTTTTTGACTTTTTTTCTGGCCACAGAAACACCTTTAGTTTATAAGCAAGGGTAAATCAAAGTGTAGGGAATAGCTTCCCTGGGAGCAGCCCTCTATCTTGGATAGACTAGATGGGTGGGTAATGATTCCAGCTCTCGTGTCCCTTGATGAATGGTAGTTAGTGGATAATGATCCCAGCTCCCTGGACTCTTGACTGAAATATCCCTGAGGCACGTGCTCTGTGCTGGGTCCCAGAGTTTTCCTTGCATGATTGAACTTCAGCCTGTAACTTGGCTGCTTCCCCTTCATTGTTTTTACTTTCCCACTTCACCACCAGCGTTTCCTTGGATCACCTCCAAATAAACTACTTGCACTTGAATTCTGTTTGGAGGTTTGGTTCTAAGGAAAATCAGAGCAAGAGGTAGGGGGTTGGGTGAGATACAGCTTTATGCTGTCATATTAAGTTCCAGAATATTTCAAATCCACAAAACTAACCTTGGGAGAATCAGAATCTATAAGGCCTCCCCTGGTCCAACTTATTTTATTAGAAAGTATAAGTTATCCAGCTTTATGAGGAGTTACACAGTAATAACCGTTTTTAAAAGGGCAAACAGCACAACATAAGTATGTGGTGTTTTCTTAGGCTATTTTTTGTCATTTACTCATGTAGGCACAAAATGTTGCATGGCAATTCAAAGCTCTATGAACTGTAATTTACTCTTATAAGGTTATAATCCAGTAACAAATAATTTATAATGCCTGTTTACAGGGAAAAAGAAAAAAGGTTTCCATAGGACTTTGAATCTCCACCAAAGAAGTAACCCCAGAGATGGAAACATAGTTGTTCTAGTTCTTAAAGCAGAGCCTAGTCATATACCCAACTGATGAAAAACGATGGCTTTTATCTCATGTCTGGGTTTATGAATCTCTCCATACATAACCCTTCAGGATATTTTCCTCAAAATTCAACCAGAAATGGTTTTATATGATGAACTGGGGAATGATTTTACTTGATAAATTAAGGTATCCATTGTAAGGAAATGCAGCGGATAATGCTTGTGTTAAGTACAAAAGTTAAATGGGTACTGAACAAGCAGGAAGTATTTACCAATATTATATGCATATGAACATTTTTACTTATTTAATCTTTCTGAAATTTGGTTGAGAATTTAGACAAAATATAGAGCATTTTAAACCTTTTTTGGAGGGTGCCTGGGTGGCTCAGTGGGTTAAAGCCTCTGTCTTCATGCTCCCAGGGTCCTAGGATGGAACCCCACATCTGGCTCTCTGCTCAGCAGGGGCCTGCTTCCCTGTTTCTCTGCCTGCCTCTCTGCCTACTTGTATCTCTGTCGAATAAATACATAGAACCTTTAAAAAACAAAATAAAACAAACCAAAAAACCCCTTTTTTGGGAAAAAAACTTTTTTGAACTCAAGATAATGTAGTCTTTTAAACACATTATATCTGTTTACTGATTAATTGATCAAACATCCTATTTATTTACATTAATGAACATTGTACTTAACACAAGCATTAAGTACATTGTACTTAACACAAGCATTATCCGCTGCATTTCCTTACAATGGATACCTTAATTTATCAAGTAAAATCATTCCCCAGTTCATTACATTATTTAATCCTACAATTATATTTTAAAAAGAGGCTTCAAAAAGGTGTAAAAATGACTAAACCACAAAGAAGAGTTCTAAAAGACAGATGCTAATAAAACTTAGAGAAAGATTTCTTTTACAACAGGCAGAAATATTCAACCCCATAGCCAAGATAGATTAAAAAATCATTGTAGAGTAAGAACTGGAAATGAAGAGAATAAAATATGATAGGACTAATCAAACAAAACACTAAACATGGCAGATTGAATGCACTAATGTCTGTATCCACATCCTTCGGGAGTGCCCTCCTGCACGGACTCTGGGCTTGCCCAGGTGCCTTGCGCTGGCCAATAAAACAGTGCCAACTTGATACAATCAGAGGCTTGAAAATCTGTTCTAGCTGAGACCATCCTAGATCAACCAGCCTCAGGCACCCCATCCACTAAATGTGGGTGCTTGAGAGAGTACGGACAAAATTAGCCAAGCCTGGCCCAGACACAGAACAGCCCAGACAGACTGGCAGACTTGGAAAAAACAAAGGTTGCATTTTTAAAGTCAGTAAGTCTTAGAGTGGTTTGTCACTGAAAAAAGTTAGATGTACCCAATATATTAGGTGCGGATGGTCAGTAATTGCTGGAATAGAAAACAAGATGGAAAATATTTGTCATGAATGTGCGTTAACTCTTATGCAATAGGATACTGGACACAAGAGTTAAACATATCAAATAAATGTAGGCATCATAGAAAAGTTTTAAGACCCGGTTGTCAGAGGTGGTTTCTCTATGAGGACATTCACTAAATAAACACAATGTAAAAAATCCAGACAACATATACAGAAGTGCCACTGAGACCTAGGCTGTCCCACTAAAGTAGAATATAAGGTATAGAAATAATTATTTTAATATTCATATGACTTAACAAAACCTTGCTTAATGTATGTGTTTACTTCCTTCAAAACTGGATATAATGCTCTGTTAGAGGTTCATTTTTAAAGGAAAAAACCCCTCTGTACCCCAATACTGGATTTGTCATACTGTTTTTTATTCATTGCTTATACAAAACAATTTATATGCATTTAATTTTTATGATTATACTTAATTTGATATTTTAAATGTCACTCTGATATAAAGTTTAATATTCAACTTTAAAGTCAGTAAGTCTTAGAGTGGTTTGTCACTGAAAAAAGTTAGATGTACCCAATATATTAGGTGCGGATGGTCAGTAATTGCTGGAATAGAAAACAAGATGGAAAATATTTGTCATGAATGTGCGTTAACTCTTATGCAATAGGATAATTTTAATTAAAGGTATAATTAAAATGTGTAAAAGTCAGCTAATTGGAAAGTTGTGTCAATCAATCACATTTTGTCAGTGGGATAAACTATTAGAAGGAGGTAAAGAATAACCAATATTGTGCCATGTTATTAAATTTTGATTTTTCATGATCAAACATACTTGTAGGAAGAAACATTTATATTGCCATTCTCTCTACTGGTGATCAACATTCTACTTGTGATACTGAGCAAACTGAATTCATTTGAATAGCATTACTAAAAAATCATGGAGACTCTACATATGAATAGTGTAGAGCTAATTGTGTTTTAAGTCTAATTTTAAACCATTTAATGCTAGCACACTGGTTAAATTTTCAAGGCAACATTCCAGGGTTTGTAATTGAAAAAAAAAAAAAAAAAATCTGGCCCAGGATGTATTTTAACTTATTTCACATCTCCTATTATCATTATTATTCATCAGATGATAATTAACATCCATGGCTGGAGGCCATTCCTTTTGATTTTTATTAAAACTCTTCCTTTTCTACTATAGGGTTTTCTTTAATCCCAGATTAATTTATTTCCCATTCACCATGGCAAAGTTCCTGAAATGAATATATTCACAAATTCTCAAAATAAAATATCCTGAGTATTAACAGTTACTAAAATGCTAGGTTATTTCCCCCAAATCACTTGCTTTTGTAAATGCTGGAGTTGGTTCACCTTCTCCCATGGTGGAATATTTTTTTCTCGGCCAAAAGGAAAAAGGAGGGCACGTTATGACAGCACTGGTTACAGGACAAACATGATGGTCATCTTTGTCCACCTGTGTAACGGTTTCCAACTGAATCATTCCTGTCTTTTTATAAACCCAAACCCCCACCTTTTGTTATTTTCATTTTGGTTTTTATGTATTTTCCTAATAAATCTCCATTAGGTCAGGGAAAATTTATCTCAGTCTTTTTGTTTTTTAACTCTAAAGTTACATTCTCCCTTAAAGATAACAGGCTTGATAATAAAGAGAAAATAAAGAAAACTGGAGCTTTTACATCTTGAATGACCAGTAAATGTTTGCCCTACCCCGCCATCTCTTTTTCTGGTAGCTCAGAAGTGAGTCAGTGGAATGTTATTTTAGTTGATATTTATCAGCTTTGCTCAAAACAGTTTTAAAAGATGCCTGCTTCTCTACCCCTTAGGCTATGCAAAGTTGGGGGCCACAATGGAGACAGGTTTAGGAGAATGAGTCCGCAGCATCAAGTTCCTGAACAAAATGTAATTGGCCCAATCATTCACATCCTTCCAAAGGAACTTGCCACATCCTACCTTAAATTACAGTTATGATTATTCATTTTTTCCTAGGCTTTCTGATAAATTCCCTGAGGGTAGGGATGTTGCCTAGTACATAGTAAGTGGCAGTATTTGTAGATTAAATGGAATATTTTATCCATTTTTTGCATGCTCCCAGTAGCTATGGGCCCGCCCCAAAAGGAATTTAATAAATACACTGAGTTCTTTATCATGTACCTACTCTGAGACTGGGAATTATTTCAAAAGTAACCTCCTCTTTGGTTTCTCCCTCCAAGTAGCAAGTAGAGTGAACCGAACTGAGGCTTGAGTTGGAATAAAAAGTTCAGATGTGAATTCATATCTCTGCTTTGCATGTTTGGTGTTTTAAAAAGTACAGCTAAGGGGTGCCTGGGTGGCACAGTCAGTGAAGCATCTGACTCTTGATTTCGGCCCAGGTCACAAATCACGGTCCAGCCTGGGTTGGGCTCTGAGCTGGACAGGGAGCCTGCTTAAGATGTTCTCTCTTTGGCTTCTCCTCCCTTCCCTACTTGTGCGTGTGTGCGCATGTGCGTGCAGATGCACGGGCACTCTCCCTCTCTCAAATGAAGTAAAAGTACACCTAAAGTCTATCTTTACTTAATAGCTCATTTGGCGTTTATTTGCAAAATTAAAATATTCATATGTATCACCTTTTAGCATGTCTGAGTTAGGAGGATCAAAATTTTGTTACTTCTTAAATTTATTACATTTAATATTATTACTCAGTGAACTGAGAAAATGCTTTTCAGTGCCAATATCCATCTTTTCTCCTCTTTTGGTTTTGCCTTTGCTATTCAATTCACAAGCAACAGTAGTTGCCACTAATTCAGACCCTAACATATGCTGCCTGTTTACCTACTTTCATTTAATTTTTCATAACCTCTCAAGTTAAAGATTAGCATCTCCATGTTTCAGATTCAGATGGTAATTGACTTATGTAATTTTCATAAACTTGCAAAGTATACTAGTCAGGGCCCTCCAGAAAAACAGAACAATTTGTCTGTCTACCTACCTACTTACCTATCAAAAGGGAGTGAACTGAGAGACTTATTTCAAGTCTCACATGACTCACATGATTGTGGAGGCTGGCAAGTCCAAAATCTGGAGGGTTGGCTGGCTCGGTGGAGACCCAAAGGAAAAATTGCAGTCTGCTGGCAGAATTCCTTCTTACTCAGGGGATGTCAGTACTTTTCTATTAGGGCCTTCAACCTTGTATGATGACTACTTACATTATGGAGGACAATATACTTCACTCAAAGGTCACTGGCTGAAATGTTTTCCTTACTTTGAAAAAATACCTTCCTGGAAACATCTAGGACATGTCTGATGAAATATCTCAGAGCTGTGGCAGAGCCAAATTGACACATTAAAATTAACCATCATGATTCCATTCTGCAGATGAGCACAGTTAAGACTCAGAGATATTAGTTATTTGAACAATATCAAACGGTTTGTTATAGAATATTTGGGCTTTAGAAAAGGGGTTTTTGTTTCCCAAAGCCCATGTGTCTATACACAAACACACACAGTCTCTCGAATTTAAGTTTTTCAATTGTGGGCAAGTAAGGGCCCAACCAAGGCCCAATTCCAGTTAGAAGAAACATTTAGTGACTGCGGCTAAGTATTTTAGAAGTCTAATTTATCCACTAATAAATACTTACCAAGGATGATGATCTAATCTAATGAAGTTGGTATCTTTAATAAACTGCCCTGTATATGCAAAAAGGCAGTGACATAAGCTTAGGAATTCTCCTGTCCTTCACAATCTTTGAAAACTACTCCATGCTTTCTATGCCTGGTGCCAACACTGGAATTAGGACCCTACCACTTCCTACTAATATACACATTGTACGTCTCTTGTCTTTGTATTTCTAAATTCTGCATTTAATCAGACCTCACCTCCTCCTTCCCACCATCTTTAGCATTTTTCAGTCACCCACTGAAAAAAGGTAAGTTTGAGGTTAATCATTAAAAATATTTTCCAGATGAGTTTCAAGTGCCCTTTCAGCCATTCTATTTGCCCTTCATTATGAACAATACACTCTGGTTAAACTTGTCTCCATGGGGTGTGTGTGTGTGTGTAAGTTTTTGCAACTTAATTCCCTTGTGTCCACCTTTCTCTCTAGGTGAACTTCTGATACCAGTTCTTATTCTTCCAGGCTTCTCAATGAAGTTTTCCGCATCACCGCAACCCAGAAGCAACTCTCCTTTCCCAAACCACTTAAGAGTGTTGTATCTGTTCAAAGAGAAGGACGCAATCAGTGCAGGAAAAAGGAATTTCAAGCCAATGGTTCCCCGTTATCGGAGAATGCCCTGTATCCTGAACAAAAGCTCTGCAAAAGTAGGTGCTCAATAAGTGCTGAACACATGACTTGAAGGAACCAGAGAAAAAAACCCTGCGGTCTGCGGGAAAAGGGTGAACTTGCCTCTCAGGGAGGAGGAATCCTACCCCTTTTCCACTTTGCCCCCATTCCCAGTTCCAGGGTCACCGCCCTCCTCGCAACTGGACCCTAGGAAAGGACAGGGACTGCGCATGCCCCTTATCCAGGGCTGCCTCCGGGCGCGCGGCCTGCTTGGCCCCGCCCCCTCCCGGCGCTCGGGCGCGCGCGCGCGGTCCCGCGAAAGCGTGCCCTGCGTGCGGGTGCCCGCCAAAGCCCGCCGGGCGCTGGATCCCCGAGTGCCCGGGCCGGGGCCTGAGGAGTGGGCACCGGGCCGGGGCGTCGAGCGGCGAGCAGCGCAGGCGGCGGCTACGCCGGAGGTGACGAAGAGCGCGGACGGTGAGTGGAGGGCGCCGCGGGTGAGCTGGCAGGCGCCTCCGCGCGTGCGCAGCACCGGACCGCCCGGCCAGGGGCGCGCTCCCGACCCCGGGCCGAAGGTGCGGAGCGCTTCTGGGCCGGGACGGGGCCGCGGGGCAGGCACCCGGCCGGGGGTTGTGGGGGCGCCGGGATCCCCAGCCTAGGCTGGAGAGACACTGGCTGCACGAGCGGGCTTCCCGAGGGGTTCCAGGCGGGAAGGTGCGGGGCCCGCGTGGGGGGTCCCGGCGCCGTGGCCCGAGGGGCAGGGCCAGCTGCAGCCAAGGGGCGCCGGGGAGGGGCGAAGCTAGCCCGCCCGGGTTCCAGTTGACCACACGGCCGCCCGCAGAGTGCGCGACCCGCGGAGGTGGCGGAGGTCCAGGGAGGGGGCGCGGCTGGGCAGCATTGGCGCCGAGCAGGTGGCGGGGGCCGCGCCCCTGGGTCGGGGAGGCGCATGGTTGGAAACCGGAGCAAACTTCCCTGAGTAACTTTATTGAGGCGCTGCCAGCGGGGCCCGCATTGGGGGCTCCAGGGACGTACATTCCGGCCTTTCCCAGACCTGGTCGCCTCAGAACCTCGTCGAATGATGGTGGTCTTACGGGAGTTCTATTTCCTTCTGGTGCTGGAACTCGTCCTTCCAAATTCTGAGAAGCATTCGTGGTACATTCGCTCGAAAAATCGGTGTAAAAGTTTAGTGTTTGGGTCGGAAGGATGTTTGCTATCTTGGGAAGAGAAAGGTTATACTACCTAGTCTTTTTATCTCAAAGAAAGTACTGTTAGAGCATGCTGGGGATTCCTGTTTGTCAAGAAACCTATTGTCCTGTGTGTGCTTGGAGAAAGCCAGCTAATTCTATTATTAGCCTTAAAAAGACAAAGGGAGATAATTGTGCCGCCTTTTTTCTCTTTTTTTTTTTTTTAAACACTCTACCACCTCGCCAAATCACGGACTATAGTAGTTTTCAAAATTGCCCGCAGAAGAGAATCACTGGAGAGTTTTAAAACTCTTCAGTTTAAATAGCACCCCAGACAAATTAAAACAATGTATATTTTAAAGATCCCTAGGTTTTTCTAATTTGCAACAGAGTTTGGGAAACGCTGGTTTAATAAAAGAAAGTCAAGATTTCAATTTTACCAAGTAGCATTCTGTTTGTAGTGGAGATAAAAGTCTAGCTTCAATTTGCAGAGACAGGAACTGACAAAGGGTATTTTGTTTCCCACCGGGTAGGGAGGGAAGTGTCTAATGGTTCAAACTTAAGTTTTAACTATACTGTGACTCCAGCGTCCAGGTCATTGTTCTCACTGATGTTTTGAATTTCCTTTGGGGTCACGCAGCCCTCCTTCTCTGACCCCTGCCACAGCCAAGGAGTTTCATTGTCTTTTAATCTCTCAACCCACCCCCCTTTCTTTACCCTCTCCCCTTTCCCTTCTTTTAACCATCCCCCAACCTCTGGGAGAATCCCCCTCCCCCAGACTGTACTGGCTCTGAAGGGTTACTGCGGGTTCCTATAGCAACGAGTCCTCCAGGGGAAGTGGGCGGGTCCTCTTACCTTTGGGTTTCAGAATAGGACTCTTCCTTTTCCGAAGAATTTGAATCACCCTTTTCAGTTCTTGGCCTCCGCTCAGGTAAGGGTGAGCTCATACAGTTCCAGTTTTTCTTTCTAAGTGATTACAGAATTATTAATGCTGTTGTATGGGGTGATACAGCTCGCAGCTATGAGGATATTCATTATCCAAGTCTTTGCGCAGAGAACTTGTTTAACAAAGTTCTAAAATGTAGTGGAGACGGTGTTTCTTTTTTAAACAGTTGTCTTTTGGGGGCACAGAAACCTAAATATTATATATTTAATTTCTGCAAAGTCCTAAGGCATTTCAGAAATTTTAAAATTGAAATACAATTCCACAGCCAAAAAATCTTCTGGTAATTTGTGGCCAAAAAGCAAGAAAGAAGTCGTCATCAGCCTTAACTTGTTTTGTTCTTAGAAAGTGCTTTGCTTTGATTCTTTACAAAAAGTTAAATGACTTGTAGTGTTATACTTTAATAAAGGAAAGGTTTTTTTTTTTTTTTTTTTTTAAATCTGCAAATTTGCCCACTCCTTTCCTTCCCAACATACACACATCCAAAGATAATTTTTGAAAATGTTCACTCTCAAAACAGGTATTCTAATTCCGGTTTGGATTGCAAGGAACTGTTGATGCAGCTCTGAACAAAGTAGTACAGAAATCTGTCATTTACATGTCTTAGGCTTTTGCTTTTTGAAACCTTTCAAACTTTACTGTGTAAATAATAATCAGAATTCGGTCCATCAATTCCAAAATGTTTTTAGTAGACCAGTGTTTCTGAGCATGCTTTGGGAGTTGAAGAGGTTTTCTCCTGCAACTATCTCCTGTCTTAGGTGCTAATTAAATATCCATTAACTGGACTATCAAGCAAATTCTGAAAGGATCATTTTTTCCCCCATCTTACTCAAAATAATGATGGAAATCTTTCTCATTTGATGTACCTTGTAGTTCAACAGTAATACTTTGCTGCTAAGATCATAAACTCTCACCTCCTCTTTCCTTTTTTCATCACATTTCAAAATTGAGGCCTTCAAAGCACCTACATTTGAGAGAATCTGTTGGTTTTATGGCTTCTAAACATTTTGAAATAAAAAGAAATTGTCCCTGTTGTAGACATTTAGGGAATTACCCCCCCCCCCCCAAATTAAAATTAAAATCACATCATCAGAAATAAACTGTTCATGAAATGGCATGCATCCACTTGTGCCTTATTTGTCTGAATATTTTAAAATTGGCAATTTTAATTTCATCTGCAATTTTAAATACTGCCCTTTTTTTTTTTTAATGATTTCATTTATTTATTTGACAGATAGAGATCACAAGTAGGCAGAGAGGCAGGCAGAGAGAGAGAGAGAGAGAGAGGAGGAAGCAGGCTCCCTGCTGAGCAGAGAGCCCCATGTGGGGCTTGATCCCAGGACCTGGAGACCACGACCTGACCCAAAGGCAGAGGCCCAACCCACTGGATGTAAGATTTCTAATGATGGATATGTCAAACTTTATTTAAGTAGTTTTCTGTTGTCTGACATTTCCTTTTTTTAGTAGTTGAAAAAAATGGTGTTAAATGCTATTGTAAGTCCTACTTCCGCCACCTCAGATCTAAGTGGTCTTTATTAGTTACCCAATTCTTTTATTGGGTTTGCTTTATCTGTGGATTCAGGGTAATAACGGTGCCTGTAACACAGAGTTTTGGAAAGATGGAATGAGCCAAATAGAGGAAGGCCTTCAACAGAATCTGGCAAGAGAGTTAGTAGGCTCAGAAAGTTAAGAGCAGACTCGCAGGCAGAACTGGGATAAATGCCTATGCCTTAAATTCTTGGTATCTCAGACTTGCTTGGGCTAGATTTATAGCAGAATTCCTAGGGCAGAGGTGAACTCTTTTTAGGACTCTTAAGGCATGTTGCCAAACTGCTTATGCCAAGACGCATTGGTTCCCTTATGCACCTAATGGTTTCCCCACTGTGGCGGCATTCCAGTGTTTAATCTTTCCTAATTTTCTATGAAAATGTGGTCTTAACTTATACTCTTTGGTAACTAGTGAAATTAGTGATTTGCTTCTTGTTTTACCTTTGAAAGGTGATTGTTCAGGTACTTTGCCCCCTTTACTCTTTACTGATGATTTTAAAAAATGATTTTAAATACCTGTTTCATATAAAGAGTATTATGCCTTTATCATATTTGCAGTGATTTGTCTTTCTTATTTACTTGATGGTATTTTCCAAACAGCAAAATAGTTTTATGTATTCAAGCTCTATCTTGTCCTTTATGATTTTTCCTTGTAAACATTTATGTTTGAAAAGTGTAGAGGTGAGATAAATGTAACAGAAAATTTGGAAATATATTAGATTTTCACATTTAATTCTGTATTAATGTATGGATGTGAATTGTCTTATACCATCTCCTCACCAGCTGGTCAGTTCCACCAACAGCATTTGTTAAATAGTCCATCCTTTCCTTGTTGGTTGTGGTCTTTCCTTTATTACATATTAAGATATTGGCTAGCTTGGGTTTGCTTCTGTTTTAGGTCTTACTCAACTATGTGTTGATCTCTAAACTTAATGCCAATTCTTTTAAATACATATTTAATATATTAATATATTAATTATGTATTAATATTAATACATAATTAATATACATTAATGTATATTTAGAATACATAGAAATAACCTGGTAGAGCAAGTCAGGATACTCCTTAGAAAAACAATTACATTCATTTGTCCTTGCAGATAAAGATAATTATTTTATTATTGTTAAACTAATACTTGCACATAGTTTAAGTCTAAGAGTACCAAAAGGCTTACTGTAAAATAAATGGTTCCTTGCCCCTCTCTTTTCTACCTCTCCCCCATTCCCCTGAGTCTCCCTCCCCAGTGACAGCCTTTTGACTGTTTACTGTTTCTTCGGAATTGTTCACTGGAGCCTTTTGTAGGGTCTTTCCTCTTGGGCTGCTCAGAGAGTGTGGTCTTCCAGCATCCTGAGCTGTGGAAAGGATCTAGCTGCCATGTTCCCGGAGGCATCTGGCAGGAGTCTCAGCATTCTCTTTGTATAGAGTCACTTTGGGGGAAGGTTCCTGGGCTCTCACAGCCCAGAGACTTAACTGATTTATCTACTCTCCTATGAATCAGTCTCCAGTCTTACTGAGCTCTGTGACTGTCAGCCAGACCTTTGCAGCAAGTTAACTTGGAAGAGCATCCTGGGATGTAGGGCTCCATAACCAGCTTTTACTAACCTTATTTTAGCCTGACATCCTTTCTTCTCCAGTTTGAGTAAACTGGAGTACTTCTCAGTTTTCCTCACTTAAGGTGTAACATTTCATTCTTTTTAGGTGGGCTAAGTTGCTGCTTGTCTTATCTGCTTTCCCCTTTCCTGGTTTTGTTGCAGTTTTCCACTACGGTAACGAGTATTCTTGTTCTTTGGCAAGGACTGTCATCTACATGTAGTCACTGTCTCTCTTAAGAGACTTAGAAGTTTATCTAGACCTTCTAGCTCTCCTAGAAGAGTTTTTTTGTTTTTGTTTTTTGATTTGTTTCATTTACGTCATAACATGTCTTATTAGGGTTCTTTGGTATTTATGTTTTTGTAGCTATTATGATGAGTTCTTCAAATTGGCTACTGCTAGTATAAGATAGTCGTTGATTTTTGTATATTTATTTTATAGCTGGCTTTTACTCTAAGAGCAGTTTATCCTCTTGGGTTTCCTACTTACATAATCAGTTGCCAATAATGACACTTGTTTCTACTTCTTTCTAATAATTATACTTTTTATTTTGGTTTTATGGCATGCTGCACTAATGTTAAGATTCCTAGAATATGATAAAATGATTCTGGAACATTATCAAATAGTATTGGTGGTAATGTGCAAACTTGTGTTGTTCTTTATTTAATAGGAAAAACAAGAGTGTGATAGTGGCTTTTGGTTTGTCATAATTCTTCACCAGGACAAAATATATATTTTATTTCCAATTTACCTAAAGGTTTTTTTGTTCTGTTTTTTTTTTTTTTTTAAAGATTTCATTTATTCATTTGACAGAGATTACAGGTAGACAGAGAGGCAGGCAGACAGAGAAAGAGAGGGGGAAGTAGGCTTCCTGGTGAGCAGAGAGCCCGATGCCCCAGGACCCTGAGATCTTGACCTGAGCCGAAGGCAGCGGCTCAACCCACTGAGCCACCCAGGCGCCCCTGTTCTGTTTTGTTAAATGATAGGAATTAAATTTCTGATTCAGTTATTCAATTACTGACAAATTACTGATAGAATTTATAGATTATCACTTTCTTTCTTTTTTTTTTTTTTTTTTTTTTAATATTTGGAGTGAGAGCGAGCATAGGCAGACAGAGTGGCAGGCAGAGGCAGAGGGAGAAGCAGGCTCCCTGCCAAGCAAGGAACCCGATGTGGGACTCCATCCCAGGATGCTGGGATCATGACTTGAGCTGAAGGCAGCTGCTTAACCAACTGAGCCACCCAGGAGTCCCAGATTATCACTTTCTTAACAGTATTTCTTAACAGATCAACTGATTTGAGTCCCAAATATTAAATTGTAGTAAATCCTTTCTTATGGGTAATTCTTTAGAAAAACATTCAGTTCATATGCAAATTGAAGTGATAACATCATATTCAATCCATACTGTCACTAGGACATTTTCACTTGATCTTAGCCAAAAGGCCGAGAAGCGATTACTAGGACATTTTCTAAAGAGATTCCAAGTTGCTAAACCTTCGGTTCTCATCTTCATCTATTGGCAGCATTGATAAAATTAGTCGTTTTCTTTTTTTACATACATCACTTGATTTCAAGGACTTCACATGCTGCTGCTTTTCCTTGGCCACTGGTTTCACTTTTTCAGTCATTTTTTAAAATTTGCACTGCTTTTTTCTCACTAGCCTATTAATTTGGAATGCTTCGGGGCTCAGTTCCTGTAAGACTCTTGTCACAAACAGTTATAAGACCTCAGTAAAAAAGCATGTAGCTGCATAAGACTCCCAAATGTGTATTTCCAGAAAGTGCTCTGAAACTTCTGAAGCACATGTCAACTACTTTTTTGAAATCTTAAATACATAAGAGATACCTCAGTTTTAACAGGATTAAAGCTGAGTTTTTATTTTTCTTTACAAACCTGCTGTTCCTCCAGCCTGGCCCATTTTGGTGGGTGGTAGGTTCATTTCTCAGGTTATTCAAACTAAAACCCTTGGAATCATCCTTATTCTCTTCTTTCCACATCAAGGCTGTCGGCAGATCCTGCTCCTATATCTTCAAAATGTATCCACAATCCTGTTGTCCACATAAATCCAGGATCTCTGCCCCTTTCCCCACCTCTATCTACTCCTCACACCCTTGTCCAAGTTTCCAGCACCTCTTGACTGGATTATTACAGTGGCCCCTCTTTTTTTCATTCCTTAGCTTCCTTTTAATATGTTATCAGCATAATAACCAGAGTAATCTTTTTAAAACAGGATTCAGGTTAAATTAAAACTGTGCTGTGGCTTTCCACCTTACTCAGATTAAAGTCTGTTTTCTCATAAAGCTTCATAAAGCCCAATACAAATCTTCCTACCACTAACTCTGCCCTTTTCCTCACTTCTCTCCCTCTCTTTCCCTCCATTCCAGTCATCTTTACCTCCTTGTTGATCCAGAAATATAATAGACTCATTCCCAATTTGAGGTCTTTGTGTTGGGTTTTCCCTCTGCCTGTAATATTTTCTCCCCAAGTATATTCATGGCCAGTTTCCTCATCTCCTTCCAGACTTTACCTGAATATCACTTTGTCAGTGTGGTCTGCCCCATTTGTAAGTGCATGTTAAGCTCTGTATCCCTCTTACAGAGCTCTGCATTATTTTCTTTTTCTGTAGCATCTATTAACATTCTAAAATACTACCTGACTGGTTAATTGATTGATAGTGAATTGTCTCTTTCCCTACCCCTGCTAGGCTATAAGTTCTTTGTGGGCAAATATTTTATGTCTGTTCATTAATTTGCCCCATGTGTCTGGTATGTAGGTGTTCAGTAAATATTTTTGAATGAATAAATGTAGTCTGCCTTATCTTTTTTTTTTCTTTTTCAATAAATTTCTTATAAAGTAGTATAAACCTTGGCATCGTTGGGTCCAACATTAATTATTTAACATCCCACCAGCAAGGGAGAAGTTCTAGAACGTGGGATTTACAGTGGATGTAATAATATGTAGACTGGCTATGAGGATTAAGTCAGAGACTGTAAAGTGCTGAATTGTGCCAGTGTGTGGGGACAAGTTGCTTAACTGTCAGAAAAGCCCAGCGCTCTGCCTTGATTCGCATTTGAATGATGTGAATTAGGTTCTAGAACCTGCTCTCTGGATTTCAGCGTTTAACCAAGGGTACCCTGGCTTCACTTTGGAAACTTTTCAAAATCATGTCTCAGCTCCCTGGTAAATATCAGTGATACACTGTTACTAAATTTTTTAACCACTCCCTCAAAGTGGAATGCGACCATTTTTTTTTTCTCTTTTTGTGCTTGCTTGCTGTTAAGGACATCCTCCATCTCATGTTCCCTTTAAACTTTTTTCCTCCGAGGTTGCAATAAATAAGTTCTTTCATAAAGTGATTTTGAAACCACTCAGAGCCACAGTACATGTTCAATTATGTAATTGAACATGGTACTAAATCCACAAAATCCAGGCATCTCAGTCCTTTACCTTCAGCTTCCCAGACTGCAGTCTGCTGCAGTCATTTTAGAGTTTTGCTTACAGTGTTTCTAGAGTCTCCTCTTAGGTTCTTCAAATCCAGAGTATGGCAAAAACATCAGACTCCCTTCCCTTCTCTTTTGGTAGAGTAAGAGCTATGTGTATGGTTTGTCCTGTTGTAGTTGCTGTGCAAATAAGTGATGTCAAATACAAGAAAAAGATGATTTTTTTAGAGATCATATAAGCAACCAAAGAATAAACCAAAATGTATGTAATTCTAGAAATGCGTTAAGCTCAACAGCTATTACCTAAACACAAAATCTGTGACATTTTTCTTAAGTATGTGCTTTCTTTTCCTCTAGGCATGTATAGTTCCTTATTTTTTACCTCCTGAATTTTTCTGTAGTAGTATATGAGCAAGAGCAATCCCCATATTCAGTTAGAGGGTGTTAAGTGTTTTAGACATGATTACCGAACACATTTGGAATAGAATTTCTGAAGCACCACTATTCTGAGTACATTTGCCTGAAAAGTTTGATTTGCCTTTGAAACTCAGATTAGCATTATATCTGGGTTTAGTTATTGTCAGGATTCATTCTTTTGCAAATATCACTGTTATAATTTATTTTATTTTGAACCCCAAACAGTGTTATTGGCCAAGTTGGAACAGAAAGCATTGACCTGTCTTCTTGCTGCTGAATCACAAAATAACCCTTAGATTAGGCTATTTATTAATTGATAGCTCAGTTGGAGAATATACCTTGTTTTTATAGTTCTACACTTGGTTTGGGGACATATGTAGCAATTGTTTTCTTTGTAAAGTTATTTTTTTGTTTTGTTTTTTTCTTTTTTAAATTGCCACCTCTTTTTATATTCATCCAGTGTTTTTGGAAGTGGTAATCTTGCCTACCCAACACCAGCAAACATACCTGCTCTATAGTGAGGGACTAATTTTGTCCTTTCGGCATTATTGCACTTTAGGTCTCTGGATAGACAAGGGATTACCAAGGTCCTACTTACTTTCATATCTCTGTTCATGAAAAATGTAGTTAAAAAGTCAGGTATAGTAGTAAACTACATTTAGATGTGTTATTGGGGGGCTTTTTGGGGAATGATCTACATTCCTAGAAAGTCTAGAAAATGGTAAAATTTTTAATTAGTGTTACAGCAGGCTTCTCTTTCTGAAATAATAATATTGTCATCATTAAAAATCGTGAAAAGCTACTCAGAAGCACCTCTTGCTTAAGATGTAAGTTAAAGCTCCAAACAGCTGTTGCCAGCTGTTGCTTTCTCTTGTATAGCCCTTCCCACAGGCCACATCCCCTCACCCCCATGTCCCCTCTCTCTCCATGTCCCCATGTCAGACACCCATTCTGGCAGGGGTGCATCCCAGAGCATCCCCACCCTTTCCATGGTTTCTTCTCTCTCCCTTTCCTGGGGCCTTAGGAGATAGGGTAAGTAAGTACTAGAAACTGACACCTGTTTGTTGGAGGGCAGTCAGCAGTGGAGGTAAGTGTGTGGTCCGGTCACTTCTGGTCCCTTCTGATCGTTCTTCAGCAGACTCCCCACCCCTCCCCCACATGGTTTCCACATCTTTCAATATATAGAATTATTTATGTGAATTAGTGGGTTTTCTAGTTAATTTAGTTCTACTCGACAGTATCTCTGTGGGACCGACAGCCTATACTTACCTGAGATACTGGGTTACTTTATTACCTATTTTTTCTTGTCAGTGTCATGAAAGACTCCTCAAAGTGCCAAATTTGATCCTGAACTCTTGCTAGCATACAGCTGCTGGCAGGTACTCAAAATCATCACAAGGCATTGATACATTCTGCGAAATGGGTGTTGGTTAGGGATGTCAATATATAATAGTGTCTGGCTTGAGTAATAGGAAAATCAGATGCTCAAGTTTGGGACAACCTGTATTTTGATTTTACTGTCTTTCTATAATAACATATAATTATTGGGTATAAAGTAATTATGAGGATTACAATTGTACCAACATACACAACCTCTAAAATCCTTTTATAAGTGAAGCTAAGAAAGTATTTGAACACCAGGTCTTCAGTAAAAGGTTTTTTTTTTTTTTTTTCCTTTTTTAAAGATTTTATTTTTAAGTACTCTTTATACCCGACAAGGGGCTCAGACTCACAACCCTGACATCAGGAGTTGCATGCTCCACCAACTGAGCCAGCCAGGTGCCCCAGTAAAGGCTGTTTTTAAATGAGAAATTACTGCTTGTAGATGAAGTATTTCCTTTGGACTTCAGCAAAGTCCTAACCTGAACTTTATTTCCAGCAAACTATTTTCTACTTAATATGTTACAAAGATTTTGGTTATTATGTAGAACCAAATATATTGTACTGTGTATACATAGTTCATAGGACTGTATTAAATAAGTGTGAGAGAGACAGGTTTAACTAATTGTGTGTCTCTAAATGAAGGGAGAAAGTGAACAGCAAATTCTCTTTATGTTGGCAGCCATGCTTACTTTGGGGGGACAGCAGAGGTTGCTACTTTTTCTTTTTGTATGTATGTATATATTTATTTGTTTATGCTATGTAAGTCACCATACAGTACATCATTAGGTTTTGATGTTGTGTTCCATGATTCATTGTTTGCATAACACCCAGTGCTCCATGCAGTACGTGCCCTCCTTAATACCCATCACCATCTTAACCCATTTCCTTAACTCTCCCTATCTCCGAAACCCTCAGTTCGTTTCCCCAGAGTCCGTAGTCTCTCATGGTTTGGAAATCAGAGGGGAAGATGAACCATGGGGCTGCTACTTCTAATTCTTCTAAGGAAATGTGGTATAAGAGAAAGCAGATTATCAGGGAGAAACATCTACTTCATTCTTAGTGCTAAAATTTATGTGAAATTTCTAAGGACAGTTGTCAACTCAAAATTTGTTTAAATTTTTCTCATTTTAAGTCTTCTGAGAATCTTGTACCTCATGTTCTGTGAATTTTGTGAGGTTGGGGCAAAGCTAGTAAGATACCATACAGGGTCATAGAACAAATAGAATATTAGTTCTTTGACTGCTGTTAATTTTTGTGGCAGTTTGTCTTGTTTCTCTTGTGGTCTCTATTCTACTTACCTAATGTGCAAAAAAAATTTTTTTTTTTGGATTGAGTAGTTGAGAATTATGCTCTGGGAATTATTGTTTTCTAGAAGAATAAAACCAAAAGCCTGTTGTGTTAAAAGAACCTTTGTTAAAAACCCTTAAGGGCTGGGCACCTGGGTGGCTCAGTGAGTTGAGCCTCTGCTTTCAGCTCAGGTCATGATCTCAGGGTCCCTCAGGGCCCTGGGATTGAGCCCCCCAATCGGGCTCTGCTCAGTAGGGAGCCTACTTCCCCCTTTCTGCCTGCCTCTCTGCCTACTTGTGACCTCTCTCTCTTTCTGTCAAATAAGTAAATACAATTAAAGCAAAACAAAACAACACGTAAGAGCTGACCACAATTCATGCTTACAATAAAATCCAAACTCTTAATCCTTATAATGCTAGGCAGATATCAGTGATTTTCATACTTTTTGGTCTCAGGATTCTTATACTCCTATTTTGAGAAACACAGGGAAGTTTTGTTTATAGGGGTTTTCTCTCTTGTTATTTATTAGAGTAGAAATGAAAGCAGAGAAAAAAATTATGTATTATGTGTTTAAAAATAAATAAATTTGGGACTCTTGGGTGTCTTAGTCAAGTAAGTGTCTGCCTTCGGCTTAGGTCATGATCCCAGGGTCCTGGGATCAAGTTCTCCATCCGGGTCTTTGCTCATTGGGGAGCCCATTTCTCCCACTACCACTACCCCTGCTTGTGTGTGCTCTCGCTCTCTGACAAATAAATAAAATCTTTTAAATAAATGTATGTATGAATGTATGTTTGTATGACGGAAATCTCGTCTCCCAGACAGGTAGCTGGGAAAGGAATGATATTTTAATAGCCTTTTCAGATTATTGTGAATATTCTTTGCTGCCTTGTCAAAATTTGAATGTTAGTTTTTTTAAAGGTTAATTGCCATGTGAAATCTGAAACTATCAGTGAACTTGTTGTACTTCTGTTACACTAAAGTCCATTGGTCTGTCTTGTACTTCAAATCGACCATTTTTTCCCCCTCTGCATGATTTTGTAATGTAATTGCACTGTTATTAGAAAATATTGGTTCAGTGAGTTATGCAAATCTCTCAAATGTTATGTTTCATTATACAGTATTTTAAAACTACATTCATTTAATATCATCACCAATCTCATTAGAAACAGTCTTAAAGTAAGTGTTGGGAAGCTATCAAACTCAAACTCATGGTGGTATAATCAAGATTTCTGAAATTTTAATTTCCTTAAATATTAGAATTTTATCATTGGCAGTAGTTTTTTTTTTTTAATTTGTTTTGTTTGAAGTGACACTCTCACTTTATTCATTTTTGAGAAGATGTCAGCTAGATATTTAAGTGTCATAAAGCATATTTGGCAAATTTTCTCCAGTACAATGGTATTCCATGAAGAAAGTGGCTCGTTCAGCTCTAACACAAACAATTGTATGAGTTGTTTTTTTTCTCAAGGCAACCATTCTATCTCTGTTTCACTATATATGCTTTAAGGGTACTTCCCATTTCATCACAAAGAATATTAAAAAGATATGTACTCAAGGGTCAAGGTTTAATTAAATCCAACAGTTTTTACTGCTGCATCTCCCAGAGATTCCCCCACGAAATAGTACTTTGACTATGGCAAAGGAAGGAACAGTAGCTAATCTCTATTCATCGAAGCTGTTTTACCACTGTTGCTAAATCCTCCAGTTCCCCAGATGTGGGCAGGGAGGAATGGGGAGAGAAAGGCAATTTGACTTGTCCTTCAGTGCATGTTCCCTTTGGCTGTTCAGGACCCACTGGAGTGATCTTCACTTCAGGTGGCTTAGGAACCAGCAGCATCAGCAGTGATAAGAGTCGCAGAGCCAGGCTATGGACCAGTTCTTTAAGAGCTTCTGGAGCGAACTCTCCCTCTTCTGATTTGGAGCAGGTGGCTCTTCTCATGAGGGCTTTTGGTTATGCATCACCACTACCAGATGTTATTAGGAGGTTTCAGAGGGCTGCAGTCACTTCAACCTACTTCAGATATTTCTTAACCGGTTCATTTCAAAACTGCTTAACATGCTTCATACCTTAAAGTCATGCATACTTTTAACAACAGGCACAGAACAACATATTTACCTTATCCCACCTTCCAAAAAAATAAATCTTATAGCCATTTTAAGTTACTTGGAAATCCATGTTACTTTTATTTTATTTTTTTTGCTAGTGCACAATTCAAACCATTGCTTTATAACAGTTTATTAACATTATCAACCCTACTTATGGTTTTTAAAATCATTGCTGGTGGTAAGTTTCCTTTATTAACATGCAAGAGACTTTGCAGCCATGGGGAAGGTACTGATATTACCGTCTTCATTTATTCTTACTCCAGTGTTGTAAGAGAACATATAGACAAGTTGAGAATTCTTTATTTTTGGTGGAACAAAAATCAAACACTATTTTAGTTCTTCTTGGTAAAGGATGATGTGGAAACACACATGTGTAAAAAGTGTACTTTTCTACTTGTGCTCATGCTCTTCAGTAATCCTGTTGTGAATTGCCCATCCGGGCACTGTGGTATGTTTGCCACGTAGGTGTGAGTTTCCAGACTGTTCATATACTGCACCCTGTACACACAAGCCTGTTTTATTACTTTGTTTGAAGATTGGGTGTGTCTAATGTAGTGGAAATTTATCCATTCAGTGTTAAGTATAGACAAAACGCATTTCAAAGCAAAAGTCTCTGTAATTATCTATTTTTTTAGATTATTCATATGACTGCTTTCTTCTTTTCATGTGAATTGCTGAGAATTTATTATCCCTTCCAGTTCATTAAATCACTAAAATTCTCTATTGGTGCTATAAATAAATATGCCAGACCATGAATTGAGACTAGTTGATAAAGGCAGCTTTGTCCTAGTAACTGGGTCTTGCTTGCATTATTCTAACTTTGAATATGTGACTATCTGTACTACAATAAATTTTAGACTTCTGATGAAGAAAGCCTTGGTTTAGGCACATGTGGGGACTTGCTTTAAGTAGAGCTTTAGCATTGTCAGTTGACCTAGCTGCAAGATGAATGCAATATTACAAGACCACATTTGTGCTTAGACATGTTCAAGAGAGCCTCGGGACATTTAAAAGATGTCTAAGTTCTTTACCATTGTACCTCACATAAACCAGCTCAGGCAGCTAAAAACATCATAAACCTCAGTTTCAGACCATTTTAAACCCAGAATCAGTTGCACTCCATAAATGCACTGTAGGGTTCTAGATGGACTTGGATGTGTTGGACACGGTCCTCCCTGTTAGACAGTGATTGGAAGCCAGACGTGGGTGTGGTGCTGTTAGCTCTTATTGGGAGATGTGGAAATGGAGCCCTCAGAGAACTCCGACTCATTAGACCACGTAGGGCAGGAGGAAATGTGAGAGAGTGCTGCATGAAGAGTCTCTAAGCACCAGGAAATCTTCCTTGTTGAGGGGTTGGGGGGGTGCATTAGGAAGGATGGGTAGGCTTCTGGTAGGTAGATTTGCCAGGAAGAAGGAGCAGTGAGGATGGCAAGAGGCAATAGGCTCATTTGCAGTATGGGAACAGTCTTCTTTGCTAGGTGAGCTCATGAAGAGGACAAGATAAAGAGCTCACAGCCAGGTCATGGCAATTCAAAATGCATTGCAAACCATGTGAGAAGGGTGAGAGAGAATTTCTTTTCTTCCTGGATGGACTCTTGGTCTGCAGTCCTATCATGCTGGTGGAGCAGGAGAGACTGAGCCATCCTTGTTTCACATTGTACCTCTTCAGGAAGAGTGGCACAGAGTCGTTGGTTAAAACTTGGCCACACACCACCTACTAAATTTTCCTTTTTGTTTCCCTTTTGATGCTATCTTTTACATTAAAAAAAATTTTTAAGGATTTTTATTTATTTATTTGACAGACAAAGATCACAAGCAGTCAGAGAGGCAGGCAGAGAGAGAGATGAGGAAGCAGGCTCCCCGCTGAGCAGAGAGCCCGATGTGATGTGGGGCTTATCCCAGGACTCTGGGATCATGATCATGACCTGAGCCGAAGGCAGAGGCTTTAACCCGCTGAGCCACCGAGGCACTCCTGTCTTTTACATTTTATGAGAGAGTTTTACCTTAAATGCTGATATCAACCAAGTCTCCTCTACTGAATTCCTGGTGGATCCATGGCCTTGCTGTGGCCAGCTAGTAAAATGCTTATGCAGAACTCTAACGCCTGTAAATTGTGATCACCATTTTCAGAGACTGCTTTTCCTTTGGTTCCAGTTATCATCATTACCGTAGACCTTGAATAGGTGCATGTAGCTCTCAACTATGGTGAAATGGTAGTTCTGTTATTTAAAAAAAGTAACAATTGAATTGCCACTCATTGAGGATATATTTAGGTTTGGATATTTATTAATCTTTAATCTGCTCTTTATACTTAAGGTACACACATAAATACTGTCTGCCTGTTGTTTTATGATGCAGAAATTAGGGAAACCCAAATTTAAAAACATTTTTATGAATACTTTTGACTTCCTAAGTGAGACTTATTTGGGCATTATTTTATGAGCAATTAAATTATCTTATTCTATACATCTGGGCAGTTCAAGTACTGACCTACTTACATAGTAGCTCTTAAATAAAAAAAGAAATGCTTGCTGAATATATATTAGAATTTGAATTTTCGCTTGAAATACCTTATTTTCTTAGTTCTGGCATATGCAGTGAAACTAAGTACAGAATCGTCTCAACTTTTATTCTGATGACGGCAGCATGAGGGATGGAAACAACAAGGGAGTACTTTATCAATGCCAAATAATTATTTTCTGCAGCAAATGGAAGCCATCTCTGAATGTTACTTGGTGTTGATATAGTGAAGGTTTTGCCAACCTTTATAGGACAGTGTACCTTTATATTGTGTCCTTCTCAACAGTCATGGAACATTGTATACTTTAAAGCTAATTAAATGTAGGATAAAACCTATTTTTTAAATTTGGATTTAGAACAGATTTTACTTTGAGTTTTTGCCAGAAGTTGGTTGCTATAATAATCTTTTGTCACAGGTTTCTAATTCTACTTGAATTTTTTGTTAGGAAACATTTTTGTGACTTAGTTTAGAACTGTTTGTGCCTTTTTAATTTTCATTTGATAGTCTCTACTCCAGAAAAGTTAGGTTAGAGATTGGGTGTGAAGATGCCTTGTATAACTTCACATGTATTTGTATTTTCCCATAGCACGATTTCTCTCAGTGGAGCAGATTTCTTATTTTTAGATCTTGCACTGTTTGCTTAATATAACTATATTTCATGCTAGTCACGTACATTGTAAAAGGGAAAGAAGGCATTTCATTATTAGAGATCCTTGTGGATGTGTTTATTATGATGACCAAATTGTAGAATTGGTAACTGTTTTTTTTCTACATGATTTTGTTAAAATAAGAAATAAAAGCCCCCACCCCCACCTCCCCTGGCCTTGCCTTTACCAAACCTATCCTGTTCACTTTACAGTGATAAAAAATTTTAACCTAAGTTAATGCATATCATTACTTAAGATGTTTTAGGACGCAGTTGGTGCATTGATAGGAGAGCAGTATTCATTTCTAAGCATTCTGTAGTGATAAATATAAATATAAATATATATTTAGATGACTTGTGTTTGGTAAACTTTTTTTCTTTAATCTTGTAGAGCTTTTTAAATAAGAGTTGTGGATGTTGGGAGAAATTGATCTGTGACATTTGTGCCATTTATACACTGTCTGGTGGTTTGAGCACATTTCCCATTGACCCATTCCATGTGCTTATTGGAAAAGGATGACTTGCCCAAATAGAGCAGGGATTCTTTAGTTTAGTTAACCCTTAATGAGGAAGGGTTTTGGCTTTTATCTTAATGATCTGATTGTAGAAATGTTTTTGGGTATTCCTAATATCAGGGAAAAAAACAGCACCTGCTAAAGTTAAAAAATAAGTTTTTCTTTGACTAGCAGACAATTTTCTTCTGTCAACTGAAGCCACCAACCAGCCTGGAGAAGGCAACAGCAAAGTTACTCCATTCTAGCATTTCCAGTGGAATTAATGTCCCCTGTTGGATCAGTACAGTCTCCCTTCTAGCCTTCTTAGAAGTGACTTTCTGAAGCCTGATTTTAGTTTTCTTTGGAAAAATTGTTTTTTAGGTACCTAGGTGAAAGTCATACATGTAATGGAATCATTGTATTATGATAATAATATTTCTGCCTCTTAAACTGACATTTTAATATAGATTCTATTTGTTTGAAAATAATTAAGGGGTCATTTAGCTCCAGGTTTAATCTATATATAGTGTTGTTATAAGTTAATCTTTGATTGACTGATAAAATATCCTTAGCGAATATTACCCAGAGAATTAATAGGCTTCCGTTAGTCAAGTTTATGTACATGTATAGTTGTGTGCCATGAGAAAGTGTTAGAAATGCATTGTATTAATACTGGAACTCTTACCAATGGAAATTCTCATTTTGGAATTTCCATCCAGACTTTCTACTGTATCATCATTGGTTATTGTTGTAGCAGTCTCAGTTGAGAACTATGATTATATACTTTATCAAATGACTATTTGATAAAAGCTCAATTATTCTAATGTAATTGAGTCAGAATTCTGAGCTGCCATCTTGCCTGATTAAGGGAGTAATTAACCAATCTAAAGAAGAGAGCCCTTTCTTTTTGTTGAATTATATATCTTCGACCTTACGTCACTGATCGTAAGGAGCCATCAGTTGTAAGATATGCTATTATTTATGTACCAAGAAGAAAGGGAAGAAAAGGTCCTAGTACTTATACTCATGAGATGCCATCAATTATAAGATAAACCCAATTTCAGAGATGTTAAATGGGGGAGAGAGTAATAATTGATAAAATATGGCACATTTGTATGTACCTAGTTTTTGTTGGGTATAGGTTATAATCATAATACGAAAATGTAAAGAAAACTGTATTAAATAAATCAGTATTCCTGCCACACACACAGATTCTTTAATCCTAGAAAACTAGAATTGGAAAAAAAGAAGAGATTATGTAGTCAACACTTTTACACAAGAGGAAATTTCCTAGGAGATCATCTAGAGTATATAAAAATTAGCAATTTTTGTTTAGTATCCCATATGACATATGACAAGTGCATACGACAGAGCTTATAAGCATCAAATATCATGTTAAATACCATATGAAATTTTTTAAAGAATCATTTTTCCTGCCTTCAGAGAACAGTCACATTCAACCTTTGGGCATATTTCCCAAGATTTAAGTACAGTTTAATGTTAATGGGAACTCTGTGTGATGAAAAGGAAATGACTTAGTCAAACTATCCATGAGCTTCATCCTTCCAGCCAGCACTGAGGTATGCCATGCCCAGTTACTTGTGTTGCTTATCACCCTTGGTGCCACAATTAAAACTAGGTCATTGTTGAGAGAGGCCAAGTTGACTTGATAGTGTAGACATTACTCTGTGCTTCGTAGATAGACAGCTTGCAGCTTTGGGCTCTCAGAAAGGGGTACAGCAGAGCATCTGCTCTCAGTTTCAGTCAAGCAGAAAATGCCTAGAGTAGGGGTTTCAGGTGCAGGTTTGAGCATCAGGTTGGGACCTGATCACAGTACGTGACACACATCGTTAGTGATTGGATCTCACCTGCAAAATTCCAGCAAGATCCTCAGCAACCTCTTGGCCTGTGAGTAAGGCCAGAGCAAGCCTGCATATGGGATGAAATGTCAGTAGTTTCAAAGCCTGAAAGATGAGCCATTTTAACCTTTGGGTTTTGTTGTTTGTATCACAAATATTTCCCGCTTTGGGTATAATTGTTACTAATAGTGAAAGCTTACCTTTGCAAAGTGTTTTCAACTTTTATCAAAATGTTTTCACAAACATGTAATCTTGCCTTCACAGTAAACCTGAGAGGGTTGAATGGGTATAATTATTCCATTTGGCAGATGAATAAAACAAGGCTTATGGATATTAAGTAACCTCTTAAGGTCACTTTTTGTTGGCTGTCGGTCTTTTTCACTATACCATGCTGCCAATGCTTGACTCCATATTTATTTCTAAATTTAGAAAGCATCTAGCCTATTTTGCAGCAGCTCTTGCTGTCTTAAAAACTGCCAACATTTTGTTGCTTACCTGTTTTACTTCCTTAATCACAAACATAACTTCTGCTCAGTATTGAAAAGTAAACAAAAGCAAAACACTATTCCATCGTGATTACCAGGTTAAATTAAAATTATTCTCCTCTCTGATGGTCTGTTAGTAATTTTTGGAAGTGATACTCATTTCCACAGTCTACCCTGACTTGTTTAAGCCTCAGTTAACCTTGCTCTGTAGCTGTTTAGGTATCTTGTGGTAAACCATACACAAGTCCAGACAAGAACTTCAAAATCAGAGCAAGTTAAACAAGACTTGCCAGCATTGTTAGTTGTTGACATAGGTTGTTAATATAAATCACAAGTGCCCGGTTTTTCCAACTTTGGTTTTACCTGGCAAGCCCCTTCTGTTCTTGAGCAGCTTCCTCATGGCTGTTAGGCATTTACGTTCCTTCCTGTCTTTCCAGAAAGTGTCCTAGAGTTCTTCCTGCAGGGTGCAGAGTATATATATATGTTCACGGTTTTCTTATCTGTACATTTTGCATATATTTTTTTCTTCTAAAGTAGATTAGAAGTATGAAGATAAAGCATTATGTAAAAATATGGGGTAATTAACTGTGGATGGAAATTAGAGTCAGTGGAACAGACAAAATTAGGCAGCCAATCTGGAAATCTGCATTCTAGTCCAGACATCGCCCCACTGCTTAACCATTCACAAATCCCTTCTGGACGCCTAGTCTCTTTATCTGTTGACAGAATTGTATTAAATAATTTCTAGATTCCCTTTCTTTTCCGAACCTCATTCAAGTCCCCGCGCTGAATATACAGGATTCTACTAAATAAAGAGGGATTCCTGGCAGACCTTCCAGTGGTGAAAAAGATGATCTAAGTGAGCTTAAATTCAGCTGATAATCTTGTTGTTATTGGAAATTGAATGAAAAGAGATAAAGGTGGTTGAACTTTCTGACAATTGTAGAAATCATCAGAAACCCACAGTGACTAGCTAACCTCTTAAGTTTGGTTCTTGGTCTTGCTCACTATTGTGTGACAGTCACCAGCATTCTGTAAGATCATCATGTTGAATTTTAAGTGCAGGTTTTCCCTACTATTCGAAGTACAGTGTACCTGTGAAATCTTTTGTAAGCCAAAATGGCATAAAGAAGCAATTACCATTAGTTTATTAGGGAAAATTTTTGAGTTTTCCCAGACCCGAAAAACAGCCTCTCTTTGGCTTTTCTGATACTTTAGGACCTATCTTCCTAATGGGTGCACAAAGTAAACCAAGGTAAAGCATAGATGCTATAGTAATGGGATGGCAGCTTGATGCTGAGTGTAGTTCCTGAGAAAGGAGCTTGGTGGTGCCACTTTTCTCAGGATGTGTGCTGCCTCCACTGCAAAACACGCTGAATGCTATTTTTGCTTTTTTCCTTTTTTTCATGAAAGCAAAAATTCTCTGGGTTTCCTTTAGCTAGTGGAAACATACATTAATGTAGGTCTTTCATAAAAGCAAAGTGCATAACATGAACTTTAAGAAAGTGAGGGATACATATGTACTTTCATAAAAGATCAATGGGCTTCTTAATCCATTTACTTCATTAGGGCAGATTAACCATGTCTCATAACAGCTTTAAAATTCAGGAAGTCTGGGACGGGACGCCTGGGAGGCCCAGTCAGTCAGGCGTCTCCTTCAGCTCAGGTCATGATCCCAGGGTCCTGAGACAGAGTCCCTCATCCGTCCTCCTTGCTCAGAGAGGAGTCTGCTTCTATCTGTCCCTCTGCCTTCTTCCCCTGCTTGTGCTGTCTTGCTCGCTCGCTCGCTCTCAGGCAATAAATTAAAAAAAAAAAAAAAATTCAGGAGGCATAAGAAAAAATACAATGCTAGTTGAAAAGAATTATTAGAATGAAATACAAAAATACATTTGGGATGGTATCCTTTATTTATCCAACCTTCAACCTAATGGGGGATGTTTTTGCATTGCAGATTCAATAGATGGAATTTTAACTCTATGCTTAATTTTGCGGGGGGGGGGGAACCATAATTTGTATTTAATGAAATAGCCTATAGATACGGAAGCAGAGAAGAAAATGATATAAGGGCGCCTGGGTGGCTCAGTGGGTTAAGCCGCTGCCTTCAGCTCAGGTCATGATCTCAGGGTCCTGGGATTGAGTCCCGCATCGGGCTCTCTGCTCAGCAGGGAGCCTGCTTCCTTCTCTCTCTCTCTCTCTCTCTCTGCCTGCCTCTCAGTGTACTTGTAATTTCTTTCTGTCAAATAAATAAATAAAATCTTTTAAAAAAATGATATAAATATTTTGTGTATTCAAATCAATCATAAATCTTCATAGTATTTCATTGTGTTCTGGGTCATGGATTACCCTGAAAGACAGATGATAACTGTGGCTCTTCTTCCCAGAAAAATAAATGCACACTCCCGGTTGTGCATGCCATTTGTTGATGCAACCATTGCCTTCTTCCCCTTAGTCCCAAGTACTTGATAGGAAAGTTACCCTGGAAAGTTAAACCTTGAAAGCTATTAGAAATCATCTAAACTAGTACTACTTAAACTGTGCTTGTGAAATCAGTGGAATGAATCAAGACCAACATTAAAAAGAAAAGAAAAAAAATAGGATAGAAAATATCTGTGCTATCATAACGGGCTAAGAGTTCTCTTTTGTGAACCATCTTTCCATTTATGGGCGCATATGGTGGCGTGCATGTGTGCTAGTACTGAGTCCAGATATAAAATGCATTTCTTAACTGAGGATTGAAGGTAAAGATTGAGAAACACTCAGCTGTTCTAGAGAACCTGTTCATATTGTAGCTGAGGAACTTGATGCCCTTAAAGGCTAAATGATTTGTCAGACTCCCCTCCCCTTCAACACACACGTACAATCAATTTTTGGTGGTTGAGCCAGTACTGAACCACATTACTCGATTGCTAGTTTTGCTGTTCCACAATACTAAGTTTTCAAAATAGAATTGTGAAGTAGATTATTGTAAAATATTAAGTGGTCATCTGTTTCACACTTGGCATTCTTTAATACTTTATTTTTCCCACTGAAATGACCTGTCATTGTCCTATAAAATAATCATGAGCATGAGCTGCTTTTCCAGAGTTTGAAAAATATTTTGAGGCCTTTCTGTTGGCTCTCCACACACCTGAATCCTAGAATTCTGACACTTAGGGCCTAATCAGAAGAATTTTAGAATAAGACACCAAGGTTAAGTTTTATGACCAAACCAAATTAATCATTTTGAATTATTTCTACATTCAGTTGATAACTAAATGCAAAATGTGGCTCCAACTTTTGATACTGGATCACTGGGAGACCTTGTAGCCTTCTTTATTTTAATCTAAGAGGAGGCTTTCTCAAACTTGAATGTCATACAGATTGCCTAGAGGGTCTTGTTAAAATGCACTTCTGGGGGCGCCGGGGTGGCTCAGTGGGTTAAAACCTCTGCCTTCAGCTCACATGATCCCAGGGTCCTGGGATGGAGCCCCTCATTGGGCTCTCTGCTTGGCAAGAAGCCTGCTTCTTCCTCTCTCTCTCTCTCTCTCTACTTGCCTCTCTGCCTACTTATGATCTCTGTCAAATAAGTAAAATCTTAAAAAAAAAAATGCACTTCTCATCCAGAATCTGGAGGAGTTTCTGGATTTCTAACAGACTGTCTGGAGGTGCTGCTGCTTCTAGTAGCAAGGGCTTGATGTTACCTTTTAAACCATGGTAGGAAAATAAAGCTTTCAAGAAGCTTTCCATGTCTTGATTTTTATTAACATTTTCATGCTTTTCAAATGGGCTACAAAAATTAAAATGTCATTTAAATTTTAATTGTATTACTTTTTGTATTTAAGAACATAACTTTAAAAGAGCCATACTTACCAACCCCCACATTATATGCTCTTTGCAGCGTTGTTCTAGGGGATTCAGAATGAGCAGTGCTTCATGTAACTAGAATGTTCAGGCTTTTCCACAGAACTTAATTTTCCAAATACCCAAAACCTTGAATTTCAAGAAGAACATTTTCTAAAATATTATATAATTTTCTTAAGCTACTGTGTGCACTTGTTGTTCTAATGATGTAAGAGCAGTGGTTGTTCAAGGTTTTCTTGGAAAAAGGTATTGAACTGCATGTGAAATGAATAAAAGCCACAACGCCTTCTTAAGTTCTTACATCTGCTTTTTGTGCTTTGACTATTTTGTCTGTACAGATGACAATTATTAGTAGTAAAGCAGCTCATTTCCCTTTGCAATCTAATTGGTTGCTATCTGACCTGAAAGTCAGGTATGTTTGGACTAATCCTGGTCAGAAGGACCTCCCTGTTGTGGGGGCTTTCTAAGGAGGCTGGTGTCTGGAAGTTCAGTAGCAGTTGAGCAGGAGAGAAATCTTTTGGTTTTATCCATATCCTGGGTAATTAGCTCAAATAGAACACATGTGCTCCTTCTTTATACCTTTCACTGCATGCTTTTAAAAAACTGGTCTCTAGATCTCTCTCTGTAACATTGTGTGATTTGAAAGGATGGGTAGCCCTGTGATTGGGAACACATAATAATTGTAATAAATAAGCAGCACTTCAGGGTCCTTCTAAAATGGGGATGAATAACCTTGTGGAAAGACCGTTGGTTCTCTTACAGTCAGTCCTGTCCTGGCTTTGCAGTTTTAAGAGTGATAATGAAGACAATAAAGAGGATATTCCTTGGCTCAGTGTCACGATTTAGGGTCCAGGGATTAAAAGTTTGATTTCAGTGTGTTCTCTTCAGCAGATTATTAGTTATAATAACCATCACCGTGCATTCGTAGAGCCCTCGCTTAGTCAGGCAGTCATTATTCTGAAGACTCCTGTGCTATAAGCAGGACTGTGGCCGTGAAGACTGCCTTAGGTGAAGGGCTGGGGGCACGGGGAGCAAATTTCTGCTGCACTTGAAACAAATGAGAGTAATCCAGGTAGATAAGGGTGAGATTCAGTCTCCTCACTAGTCCGTCTTTAGAAATAAATAAGCATGTGTGGCACCCGTAGCAGGTGTTTTTTCTTGCTCATCAAAGGCTAGAAATTGTTGGGGGATTCACATGCATGAAAACCTCATACGTAGTAGTATATATTCTTCTGATTCAAAGGAGGGAGAACCTGTTTGCATTTTTAACTGAGCAGCATCAGAACATTTATCATTTTGAATAGCCTTATTACTGGTTTTGTGTTAGAAGTTGTGGATTATATTCTTTAAAATCATGACAAGTTAAATGTAGTCATAACATTTAGGCTGGATTTTGAGATCCTGAGCAGGGCCCATCTGACCTATTTTTAGTGAATTATAATTTTAAATGCCGATTAGCAGATTTGTGTAATTTGAATCTTACTTTTTATGTCTAAAATCTGTCTGTTTCAGTGCCGCTAAACCTACTGGTATAATCTTAGTCTAATTTAAAAGTATTTTCCGGTCTGGGACTCCTGTCAAAGATCGTCATAGGAACTAGAAAATGTTGGGAGGTAAAACGAACACATGACCTCATCTCTCTTATTTTGCACTAGACTATAACTTGCATTCAAAGAGACTGCAAAAAGAAAAACAACATTCCTTTCCATTAAGCTGTAATAAGTGTGTTATTTAGTATGGTTTTGCTATAATAATCCCTTTTAGAGGGAAGAAAGGAAGATTTTGTTTGAAGTATTTGAAACTAAATGCTGCTGGGATAAAGATTTTACTAGAAATACAGAGTAGATATCAGTCCCTACCCTTTGTTAATTGATCCTGCTTGTTTAGCTGGGGAAATAAAAAATGTACATCTACTGAAGAGAAGTCTGTGAGCACAAACTGTTCCTTTCCTGTTTGCAGATCTATTTCATAGGTTGTTTATTTTATTTAAATATACAGTAATACAGGAGACAACAGAATGCAACTGCTGTTCCTTTAATATCAGAGCTATGCACGTTACAATAGGTGTCACTGTTTTGCTTGGTCCAATCATGATTGGTGACTTCAGCTATTGGCTCCGAGCACTGGCTGTCTGACTCCATCTGCAGGGCTGTAATACCTACTCTCCTCCGATCCATTCACCACACAACTTCAGCCGGCTGAACAGACTCGCACGGCTCCAGCACATCTTGCTAACCTAATTCAGAAAACAAACGCTACGGCTCTCTGCCTGTCATCTTCGCTCAGTCTAGCATTTTTCAGGTGATCTAGGAAACTGGGTTATTTTTATGAGCAAATAAGAGAAATAGGAATCATGATGGAGATGTATTTTGCAGACCCAGTACTGGATAAAACTTAAAGCCAGTTTCTATTCAACATAGTGAAAAGGTCACCTTGTCCGGCTGAGAAAAGAAGCAAAATAACAGCTTGTTGGTTTCTGTTAACATCTTGGCTCGTGCCAGCCTCTGTCCCTCGATGTGCGCACCAGTTTGGGATATCTAGCTGTAAAGAGAGACATACTGTACTCATGGTAGATGACAAGGAAAAGAACATGAAATGTCTCACCTTCTTCTTGATGCTTCCAGAGACGGTAAAGAATAGGTCCAAGAAAAGCTCAAAGAAGACAAATACTGGCGGTGGCGGCGGCGGCGGCAGCAGCAGCAGCAGCAGCAGCAGCAGCAACAGCAAGTTGCCCCCAGTTTGTTATGAAATAATTACCTTGAAGACTAAAAAGAAGAAGAAGATGGCTGCTGATATATTCCCTCGTAAAAAACCAGCCAACTCCAGCAGCACCACTGTCCAACAGTACCACCAGCAGAATCTCAGTAACAACAACCTCATTCCAGCCCCAAACTGGCAGGGTCTCTATCCCACCATCAGAGAAAGGTAAGTTCCCAGCCAGCATATTTACTTTAAAAGTTTTCCTGTGTTGAAGTTTCTGTTTTGCACAACCTGTAATGTATTTTAACATAAATCTGTGTTTCCTCTTTTCCCAGAAGCTTTATTGGTAATGGAAAACTGCCTTGTATCTTTTCCAAAACAGTACAGCTGTTTTCCTCTTAGATAAAAATGTTTTTGCAAGCTGTAACATTTAAGTGACAGGCTTGTGTCCACGGACCATGGAAGGTTTGAAGATAGAAGCCTCTTTTTTGTCCTTAGTCTAATGAAAAGTTTGGATTACTTTTTGGGTTTTTGTTTTGTTTTGTTTTTTTGTTATTTAACTCTAGTTACTTCTCATGTGTTTGCAATGATCACAAACAGTTGTTTAGTTGGAATCTTTATTTGTAGTTTAACCCTGAAATTACTAAACTGTTGCTTAGCTTGTGATTCTTTCATGGGTTTTGTATGTTGGGGAGGGGTATTAAAAATGCTGGCTGCTGTACATTAATGAATTGCCTCTGTTTGTAGAAATGCGGTGATGTTCAATAATGATTTGATGGCAGATGTACATTTTGTGGTTGGGCCACCAGGTGGGACTCAGCGGTTGCCAGGACACAAAGTAAGCAACAGCTGCATTACTGGTTTAGTCCTGAGATTTACAAAGAGGGACCCTCTTCATAAGCCTGAAACTTGGTTGGGGTGAGCAGCTTGCATGTTTCTGATGGCAGGCAGTGCGTGTTTCAGCCATCACAGAGAAGGCAAAGCCTCTCCAAAGGGTCTTGGCCACGCTTAATTTTTTTTTCTTTGTTTCTTTCTACCCTGCTTTACATCCCACACAAAAACATGCCCTCTCAACTTTCCAGTCCTGGGAAGTTGTTGCGACAGGTTAGGAAAGTCATGTTTACTCTTCCCCTAGAAATTGGTTCTGTAAGCTTTTATTTGATTTATTTATTTTGTAATGAGGGAACTTAGACATTAATCTCTTAAAGCCTTGAGGTAATTAGCAGCATAAAGACTGGCTTGCTTGAGCATCTATCTTCTGCTTTCACAGCAAGATACACACTGTACCTTGGCTTTGAAGAGCAGGTGTAGGTGCTCCATGTCCACCAAACCTGATTGTTCAGAGTTGTTTTTCTGGACTGATTTGCTGAAAATGCTTTCAGTTTAGTGCATGAAATAAGATTTCCCTTTCTCCACAGTATGTTTTAGCTGTTGGGAGCTCTGTGTTCCATGCAATGTTTTACGGAGAACTTGCTGAGGACAAAGATGAAATCCGTATACCAGATGTCGAACCTGCTGCTTTTCTCGCTATGCTGAAGTAAGCATCGTTCATTTGTTTAGAAAGAGTTTGTTTATGCTCTGTTTGTACTCTGCTGGTTTCTCAGTTAAATATAAGAAAAGGAGACTGATGAAGAAAGAGGGTGCTGCTTATCTTGTAAATGTTTTTGGAGAAAACTTATGTGCATTTTCAGGGGAAAGCATGTGGAACTGTGCAGGCATCTATAATACACCTTGGCATGGGATTTGGGAGCAAGTGACATGGATAGTGATTTGATTTTTAACGACTCACAGTCAAAGAAAAATCACTTTCTTGTGTAGGATTATCTGATTGCGCATGTTCTCTCTGACAGCATTGTGTATGAAGAAGTGTCCAAAGACATAAATTAAATTTTTGTTTCACAAATTTTGTTTCACAATTTGAAGTACCACTAGTTAAGAGATTTCTCAGTTTTTTAGGAGTTCCTGTTTCCTCTTGGTAAATGTAAAAGTTACTGTGTTAAAATAATCTGGTCTTTGCCTATATGTACATGTGCATACCCTTATATAAAATCAGATACCATTTCTCAAAAGATAGAGCATTTGCATTTGATGGTAGAGGAGACATTTTGAGAGAGATGAATAGTTTTCTATAGTTTTATATGTATTTTAACAGGAAGACTTTAATTAATAATATACAAATGTGAAGCTGTAAGATACATGCTTATTCAAAAAATAGTTTTTTGTCTCATGGGTCTTTTTTAAACTCCATTACGTGTTGACTAGCTAAATAGAGTCTACTCCTCTGATGTGCACTGCTGCTGGACAGTGATAGTCTACTCTGTGATTAACCTGTAGTGATTATTTTAAATAACGTTTTATGATTTTTGTTAAATCCTTCTTCTAGCACACCAAGTATACTCAGAGTTCAAGGTTGTCTACTTCTGTGGGGATTTAGGTTCCCTGGAAAAAACATCTTTGTTTAAAAAATATCATTCTGTGTGTCTACAAGTTGGATGATAATAGGACGGTAACCCCACAAATGGTTAAAAGGTTGCAATATATTTATTGTCTGCTCCTATTGAAAAATACGCACTGCAGTTAGCTGTAGAAAAAGTATTCAATTCTTTATTTGTGTTGTAGTTTTGAAATCTAATTGCTTCTGACTGAAACTTTCACAGTGGGAAATAGGGAAATTAAAGATAAGTGAGCATGTGAAGTATCAAAAGGTAAACTAACTCATCACTTTGAAGCAACCAACACTCAGTGACCTTTCTAATCTTTTAGAGATAAATGTACAGAAACCAATTTTAGCTTTGTTTTTTTTGTTTTGTTTTGTTTTCTTTTCTTTTCCGATCACGTCAGCTTTGTGTACTTGACATTTCTGTCTCAGAGGAGAACACTAACACTAGTTCAGCATTGGGACTGCACTGCAGTCCAGTGGAGTGTTGTGTTGTTTCAGCCAGAGAGATTCATGGTGAGGAAACACAAGTAAGAATTACAGAACTACATTTCACCCAAGTCATTTGAGTTGCATCTTTTCTTACAAATATATCACCTAGAATATATCTCAATACAGCTTTTTAAAATTATACATGTAGCCCAACAGCAGTCGTAAGAATCAGAAGTGTAATAAGGTGCTGTTTGCTGTCAGGCCATAGTTGATCAGGACTGCACTGTTGCCAGGGCTGATGGAGGCCAGGTTTTCCAGACAGCTGTGTTGTATGGCTGAGGAGTCGGTATTCCTAGAAAGGGAGTCATCAAGAGAAAGGGAAGACCGCTCACTTGACAGTTCCAGGGTCAGAGCAGCACTGAGCTTCCAGTATTTTGTGAGTGCATCTTGGCCAGTGGTATATGGCTCAGCCTATCAGAAGAGAAAGAGCTTCCTGGGAGCAAAAATGAAGGTTTCATTTGTGATTGTGGACATTTTTCTTCTTGTTATCACTGTGGGCTTTTTAACTTCCTTTGCAAAAGCCATTGCTAATCTTTTGTTACGTGTGTTTAGTTACTCTAGTAACTAAAGTAAAACTTCACAGCAAGTAGCTAAACACCTTAGCTTTGACTGGAAAAAATTAAAAGTTAAGTTTTATCACTATGTATTTTTCACCCATATGTAGTTCTCATTGAACTCTTGTACTCATTCGTGGCTATCTAAAAGAAGCAGGTGATTTTTGCTTTTATGTAACATCTTGGGAGACTGCCACCATCTCCCCAAATCACCAAGGAGTGTTTTATCTCCTGACATAGAGATACTTCACAGAATCATAAAAATAGTGCATATTTGGGCTTTCTTGCTTTTGTCTTTTAATTAAATATATTCAGAAATAGTACATTCTTTAATTCTGAAGGTAGAAGAAATGTATGGGGGAGAGAAGAAAGAATTTAGAGTTTAAAAAAAAAAATCCAGATGCAAAGCCTATGTTGTATCTGGAAGATAATGTTGAAATCCATATATGATAGTGTATTTAGAACTACTTGAAAAATATCTTTCTTAATCTCAGGTTTTATTTTGTGTTTAGGAAAAATTCAGGTCTTGGTTAAAAGAATTAAGATGTAAATCATTGCTAACGTGGTATTAAAGGCATTTGTTCCTTTTTTTTTTTTAAGATTTTATTTATTTATTTGACAGAGATCACAAGGAGGCAGAGAGGCGGGCAATGGGGGGGGAGGGGGAAGCAGGCTCCCTGCTGAGCACAGAGCCCCATGCAGGCCTCAGTCCCAGGACCCTGGGATCATGACCTGAGCTGAAGGCAGAGGCTTTAACCCACTGAGCCACCCAGGTACCCCTAAAGGCATTTGTTTCTATCTGAATATATGAAAATTTAAAAAATAAAACTATGTATATGTATTTATGCATATAGAAAGAGAGCTTTTGAAACATAAGATTATTCTTTTTTAAAATATTTTATTTATTTATTTGAATGAGAGAGAGAGAGTATGAGGGGGGTAGGGAGTGACAGACTCCCTTCTCAGCAGGGAGCCAGGACATGGGGCTTTCCAGGCTCAATCTCAGGACCCCTGGATCACGACCCGAGCCAAAGACAGATGTTTAACTGACTGAGCCACCCTGGCACTCCAGAGATGATTATTTGATTAAATATAACATGGCATATTTAATAGAAATTTTGTCCTTTTTTGGTTGTTTTTTGCTAATACTAACTCCGATACACAGTTTTTTGTGTTTTGGTTTTTTTTTTCTTTTTCTTTTTTCCAAACAGTTCTAGTATCTTCTCTTTTTTGAGAAGACATTGAATGCAGGTTATAAAGTAAAAGCTAGAATGGTAATACAAAGTAAATGTCTTTAATTATACAAACTTACTGCTGAGTTGAAATATTAATAATTTATGAATATACTTCAGATGTTTCTTTAATCCCTAATCATTTTTGTAATAACTGTCACATAAGATGATTTTCTTGGAACTAACTTGAAAGTAGTTGCATCTTTTCTTGCTAGACACGCTCATTTTGTGAAAGTTCCATTTATGTGCTGGGTGCTCTCTTTCAGATATATCTATTGTGATGAAATTGACTTGGCTGCTGACACAGTGCTGGCCACTCTTTACGCTGCCAAAAAGTACATTGTCCCTCACCTCGCCAGAGCCTGCGTTAATTTCCTGGAGACCAGCCTGAGCGCCAAGAACGCCTGTGTGCTCCTCTCCCAGAGCTGTCTGTTTGAGGAGCCAGACCTGACCCAGCGTTGCTGGGAGGTGATCGATGCCCAGGCCGAGTTAGCTCTCAAGTCTGAGGGATTCTGCGATATCGACTTCCAAACTCTAGAAAGTATCCTCCGCAGGGAAACTCTGAATGCCAAAGAAATTGTGGTTTTTGAGGCAGCACTCAACTGGGCCGAAGTGGAATGCCAGCGACAAGATCTGGCTCTGAGCATTGAGAATAAGCGCAAGGTCCTGGGAAAGGCACTCTACTTGATCCGCATCCCCACGATGGCCCTGGATGATTTTGCAAATGGTGCTGCCCAGTCTGGAGTTCTGACTCTCAATGAGACCAACGACATTTTCCTCTGGTACACTGCAGCCAAAAAACCCGAGCTGCAGTTTGTGAGTAAAGCCCGCAAGGGCCTCGTCCCCCAGCGCTGTCACCGTTTCCAGTCCTGTGCCTATCGGAGCAACCAGTGGCGTTACCGGGGCCGCTGTGACAGCATCCAGTTTGCGGTTGATAAGAGAGTGTTCATTGCCGGCTTTGGGCTCTACGGCTCCAGCTGCGGCTCTGCAGAGTACAGCGCCAAGATCGAACTCAAGCGGCAGGGCGTCGTTCTAGGGCAGAACTTGAGCAAGTACTTCTCAGACGGCTCCAGCAACACCTTCCCTGTGTGGTTCGAGTACCCGGTGCAGATTGAGCCGGACACCTTCTACACAGCTAGCGTGATACTGGATGGCAATGAACTCAGCTACTTCGGACAGGAAGGCATGACGGAAGTTCAGTGTGGCAAGGTGACTGTCCAGTTCCAATGCTCCTCGGATAGCACCAATGGCACTGGGGTGCAGGGTGGGCAGATCCCTGAACTCATATTCTATGCTTGAAAACCCCTCCCGAAGCGGTGTGAGCTCTGAGGTGCACATCTGGTTCCCACTTGCTTGATGCTTAGCTCATCTGCAGAGATGTGATCAGCGCAGGTAATTCGTAATGAATGAAGCTATAGGCAGTTTCTCATTTCTTTCAACCTTTTAATTATGTACAGGCAAAAACGCGGCATTCAGCTTCTAACTATATGCTTAAAAGAGCCAAGTTCTTATCAAGACTTTGTGGTTTTTAGAGTTTGTCTATATACCTGGAGAGAATTTGTGCTCTTTTCCAACTGCCCCACTGACCTCCCAGTTTTGTCCCTCTTAAAACTTTCTAGATCACCTTGAATTTCCTTTAGGGTTTTATTTTGACAAATAGAAATAAAGACTTTAAAATGATAATCAAAAGAGTTATTTTTAAAGAGAACCCTTATCCCCCCGCCCCCCGCAAATTACAGGTAAACCTCAGTGCACAATTTTGAAAGAAGTTTTCCTTCGTAATAAGTAATAATTTAGAAAGTAGGCAATAGTTATGTTTAGCTCTTATTTTACTTCATTTTAAATATTTTACTCTGGGCATTATTTTTTTCTTAAATCCTAAATTCATACGGTTGTTAAATGTTAAACACTGCAAAGTATCCATGTAAAATAGGAGAACAGGAAATTGGATATTTGCTTGGGCTATGACTTCTACTACAACCAGGTTTTTATTCTTTTAGTTTAGGAGACAAGCCTGCAATACAGACACGTCTCTTAGAACTAACTAAATTACACATTTTTACTGTCAATAGGGAAAAATCACAGGCCTATTAATTTAAACTAAAACAGCTTATAAAGGAAACCTAAAAAAGTCCCATTCTACCAATAGTTTATTCAATGGCATAATAGAATACACCGTATGAAAAAGCCAGTCTTTTCCCCACTTTGCTTCTGATCCCCACTGTTTGCTTGTTTTTATGTTATACTGTATGGAATCTTTAATCCCTTTTTCCCATGAAAAGAGGACCAAACAATTCTTCAGATGTATGGAATAACCACTAGTTTTGTAGCACTACACGTTAATATAATAAGATACTTTTATTCATTGATTTTTCTTTTTTTTTAATTCCAAAATACACTTTACCTGATCTGCTTTGACCACATACTATCTTCTTCGTTACTTATAGTTATGTCCTGTTCCTAGACTGCTAGAATTTGGCCTTTGGCCATTGTAAAGTGCCAATATATGCCTGCAGGGTTTAAAAAAAAAAAAAAAAAAGTCTGGAGCGATACACTTGATGGTACCTAATATTCACTGCATCAGCATCACATCCAGCCCTCTTATTTGTACATGGTTCGTGCAAACAAAGGAGGGAAAAGCTCATCTCAAAATTCTCCTTCAGTGATGGCTTGTGATGGTTTAGTGCCTGTGACCCTGGTAGTGTCCAATTTGTTCACTTCCAGTTAAAGTATCCATGTGTTTCTGGGCAGTTTTTCTGCTCACTGTGATCCTGAGATGGCTTCCCCCACCACCCAGAGTGTGGTCCCTGGCCACCTCCTTCTCCTGCTCTGCAGGTCCCTAGCTGACTTGTCTGGAGCCAGGGGTTAGTCCTGGGGTGGGCGGGTGTGTGCGCGTTGTGGGCGTCTGTGCACGTCCATGTGCATGCAAGTGTGTTTGCCGACTCAGGAATTGTCTCCTCCCTGCCTGGCCAGTAAGAGGTGGGACAGAAATGGTCCCCCTGCTGGCCCTAGCAAGGCCCTGGGAAGTGACTACCCTTAACTGATTCACTGTGCTTCTGGGCCACCTTTTCCCCCATAGACTTGGGCTTGTTGCTTTTGGCCAGCTTCCCTGGTGGAGGAGAACACTGGATTATGGGAAATGTATTAATCATGTTTGCCATTACCTATGGCTGTTAGCATAGGTGATCAAAAGCTGTTACTGGTGATTATAGATGAGTACTCCCAGGACAACTTTCCAAAATTACCTAACAATTATTTCTTGTTAGGAAGATGATAGAGAGTAGTTATGGCAAAGTATCTATGAAATAAAGGTTATGTTTTCAATTTAAAAAATACTTCTATAAAGGATTTTGCTTTTAAATTATGATTAAACATTTCAGTAACTCATAGCTACCATGCAAATTGGTAGGCTGTATACCTGGTTAGAAGGCACTCATTTTTAAGCCAGAGGAGAAGAAACTTGATTTAGCACTAATGTCATCATCTCAGATTGTTGAAGTGGGTGTGTTGAGTGAAGATTGTTCATTCGGTAACATTCACTGTCAGTGTTCTTGTTAGCAAGATGCCCTCCACGTGGGTAGGGAACTGCTGTGGGGGGAAAGCTGAAGGAGATCCTGTACACTGGGGGTATGAGAGCTTGGTTTTATGTTAATTACCATTAGCTAAAAAAGAAAAGACACATCTACCACCTGATTGGCTGGTGCTGAGAGCTGTGGGTTAAATTTGAAAACTGTATTTAGAATAAGAAATTTTGTATTTTAAATCCTATTCTCCCTTTTGCATTTTCAACAACATGGAATGAAAGCTAATGTGCTTGCTTTATTTTCTTCGGTAATCTCGAATTTTGTAGTTTTAAAACTAGAAACCATTGTTCTGACAAGGCAGGCAACTCTTGTGTATAAACACAACTTTATTAAACAGAATATTCTGTAGATGCTTTTCCCAATATATCTGGCAGTCTTTGTTGTTGTTCATACTGGGGATAAAGGGGAACTAGGCTAGCGGTTCTAATGTAACATTCTTTAAGCATATCTTAATATAGTATTTAAGTAAATGGTCTAATTTCTACATAATTATTGCACTGAACTGTCTTTTTTTTTTTTAAGGTGTTAAAATAAGCTCGGCTAATTCAAGACACTGGTCACTTGTGCATCAGAGTGCTTGAATTTAGTAGCTTACAGCATTATTTATGAAGGAAAAATATATAAATATGAAGTACCTCATGTTGAATGTTATTGTACTGTATTTTTAATGTAACAGTGCAGATCTTGTTAGACACATGAATGTGTATAATCATGTTAAAAGCAAATAAAAATAAAATTGGTTCATAGATTTGTTTTCCTTAGCATTTTTGTAGGTCCCTTGAAACAGTAAAAAATCCATTCTGGTACTTTTGGTGCCACTACATTTTACAGAGATGGTTTTGCAGGAGTATTTGTTTGCTAAGTATTCACATATCTTTGATCCCTAAAGATGTAAAAATTTGAGGCAAAAGCATAAGAGAACAATGAATATGTTAATCAATTGCATTGTTCAAAGCCTGACTGTGACGGTAATGAGAGGAAGTGAATGGGTGCGTTTATATTCCCTATATGGAACCCATGCTTTGCTGGCATTCTGATGCTATAGTTGCTCACATGTCTGTGGATCTGGCTGTACTAAGGGGGTGTGGATACATCCAGCTTTAGATGTAACCCGTGCTGCTTGTTCCTGCTGTGTTATAATAGCTTAAGTCTCTGAATGAAAAAAATAAATATCTTATGGGAATTTTAAATATAATTTTTATGTGTTCAACGAGTTTTCCATTATATTTGCCCATATTGAGTAATATATACACACACATATGCACACATACTTGTACATAATTCATATACATGTACATATATTTTTTTCTCTGCAGTTTTCTGTTGGTTTTATACTAGAGTTTATCATGAAACCCTATATATTTGTCTAATCACTTTATCTGCTCAGCTTCTGTAGCATACCTACTCAGGATTTTTGGAATTATTCCAGAGAATAAAAAAAACTGGAAATTTCTTTCTAATCAGCTTAATTACAGATACAACTTAAATTGCAAAGGTCTTTAATCCAGGAAAGTCAGCTGTTTTCTCTGTTGCTAGTTAAACTTAATCCCCATATGCTTGTTTTCAATATCCCAAAACAGTTGGAGATGATACTCTTTCTTTGTTGGCATCCAGGATCAACATGTCATGGAAATTATATTCTTTTCCCTGTGGGCTCTGGCTTGCCTACAAAAGCCATGAACTTAAACTTAGGAAAAAACAGAAACTGAGGAACTAAGTCATATGAAATGTGGAGGCCAAAACAAGCAAGTGGTCCTGAAAACCTGTGCTTAAGCTAAGTGTTTATTAGAATAGGACTCTGGGCGCCTTTGAGATGTGTCAGTGAAATTTGACTACACTTTCAATTTCCAGTTAATACATTTCAACATTTTTTTCTGAGCCATTTACATTTATTGACCAACTACTCCCTTTGGTCAACACTTCATTGAGTGTTATCCTCCATTTTAAAAAATATATCCTCTAACAAAACTAAAAACTGGGGAAATGTTTCTAAAATAAAATTTCCTCACTTATCTCTATAACCACTGTAAGTACTGGTGAAAAGACCTTCTCTATCAAGATACTGTCCTATGGGTGAGATGGAAGTATTTGTGAGGAAAGGTTGAAGATGGTGGTTGACCTGTCACGCACCAAGCCACACCTTTGGGTGGCACTGCACCTTTGGGTGCAGTTCTCACGTGGGCATCTCTCCTCTGCTGCCTCTTTTAAGCCTTTTTAAGGAGGGAGTGAGGCAGGGGAAGTAAAATTGCCACCAATGCCAACCCTAACTATCCTATGACCCTTGTTTTCTATCTGCTTGTTCATGCTGATGTCCATCGGATGGCAGTTTTACTAGCAGATGCTATTTTATACTCTGCCATCTATAGAGTCCTTAACCTCAAGATAAATAGTTAAACAAAACACCTGCTCTTTACTTTGTTTAACCTATACTTTAAACAATTCTGGGTACTGATGGGATTCAAGTTATCTATTCAACTACCAACCCTTCAGTGTTCATTTATCCCAGCTACTTTCTCTTTAAGGTGGTTTGGTAGTAACGAGTCCAACTGTTATGAAGGAAGGAGGGCCTGTGTGTTAGACTTCAAGAACGGTGTCTTTTTTTTCCCCTTTGTGGAACAATAGTACTGAAAATTATTTCAAAATTCAGGAATTTTTTTTTGTTGTTTATTTATGATGGTGAGCAGTTTATATTTAACAAGCTATGTCTTACATCAGTTTGTTTTAGAGGAGTAAAATTACACCTGAAAAAAGTTGAAAAACAAGTCCTACAAGTAGCCTTCTTAATTTTAGCATGAAGTGCTGCAAGAAAGCTTTCCAAGCAGCAGATAGCATAAAGACTGTTGCGAGAAACCAGAGAATCTGAGATATTTTGATATGTAGCAGTCTTTACCGTAGCTGTGCAATTTGCATTTTTCTTCCTAAACTACTATATTCAAAAAATAGTCAAAGAGGACAATTTAAGGAAAGCTACAAATAATCTTTCAGAGCTTGAAACAGAGGGTACCACCTTCTGCTGTACAGTAGAATACGTAAAAATGTACTTTTGAGAGAGACTCTGTTCATTTTTGTGCTTCTCTTGATCAGCCCTAAACTTCAGATTTTAAACTTTAAATATTTCAGTGCCCCTTAGAATAGTGCCAAAACAAACAGTACACCTGAGTCCTAGCCAATTCAAAATTAAAGACAAATTCCAATTCCAAGAATACTTGGAGGCATTGGTGGACTCAGTGTTTCCTAGATCAAAGACCTAAGGTTTAATGAATCAATGGATTGACCCAATGTTTGTTCACCCACTGATCATTTATTGATCCTTTGCTTTATCCCAGTCAGTAAGAGAGATCCTGGGGAGTCAGAGACCCAGTAATGTGGTATGTGCTCTCAAAAGATCCAGGGCAGTGCTGTTCTGCCCTTAGCATGCAGAAGAATCATGATTTGCCAAGCTCTATCTCCAGAAAATCTGATTGGGTGGGTCTGAGGTGGAGCCTGAGAAACTGCACATCAACAGGCTTCCATAGGCTGCTGCCGCCATCTGTCCTTCCCATTTTGAGGGGCCCATACAGGGTAGGAGAGGAATACCTCGGCTCCTCCTAGTGCAAGCATGGTAGAGGGCATCCAGATCAGTGGAAGAAGAGGTAATGTTGAGATGGGTTTTGAAGGATGCATTAGAATTATCTAGTGAAGAGGTTGGCGATGCCAACTGAGGGAGCAGGGGGAGCAAAGGGAATCCCAGAGAGAATCAGAGCAGCAAACAGCTCAGTGTGGCTTAAGCAAAGGAACATGTGGAGGAACGAGGCCACTTACTCTGTACCAACTATGGAGCCAGCTAACGAACTGGACCACCAGTACACAAAGCATATCATCTGCTAGGCTGAATATCTGGCTTTTATCACAGAATGAGCCAGTGACATGAAAGAGATTTGAGATAGAGCAGAAAACAGCTTTTCATTACAGAAACATCTTTCTGAACTCTGGGAAGTATAAACTGGGTCAGAAGTAATTAGGGCTGGGCTGTGAGTAATGCAAATGATGACCAAAGGGGGCCAGGAAATTTTTTTTTGTTTTTGTTTTTGTTTTTAGTATGTTATGTTAGTTACACACAGTACATCATTAGTTTTTGATGTGTTTCATGATTTTATTGTTTGCATATAACACCCAGTGCTCCGTGCAATCCATACCCTCCTTAATTCCCATCACTAGGCTCATCCATCCCTCCACCGCCCTCCCCTCTGAAACCCTCAGTTTGTTTCTTGGAGTTCACAGTCTCTCGTGGTTCATCTTCCCCTCCAATTTCTCCCCCTTTTTTTTCCCTTCCTTCTCCTAATGTTGTCCTTGCTATTCCTTATGTTCCTCAAATAAGTGAAAGCATATGATAATTGACTTTCTCTGCTTGACTTATTTCACTTAGTATAATCTCCTCCAGTTCTGTCCATGTTGATACAAAAGTTGGGTATTTGTCCTTTTAATGGCTGAGTAATACTCCATTGTGTATATGTATAGACCATATCTTTTTGATCCATTCATCTGTTGAAGGGCATCTTGGTTCTTTCCATAGTTTGGCGACTATGGCCATTGCTGCTATGAACATGGGGGTACGGATGGCACTTCTTTTCACTACATCTGTATCTTTGGGGTAAATACCCAGTAGTGCAATTGCTGGATCATAGGGTAGTTCTATTTTTAATTTTTTGAGGAACCTCCCCATTGTTTTCCAAAGTGGCTGCACCAACTTGCATTCCCACAAACAGCAGGGCCAGGGAATGGAGAGAATGGCAAAGATTCTAGAAATGTGGAAGGGTGGTCCCCAATGTGCATTGGTTGTAGCATTCAGTTAAAGGAGGGCTTGGTGAAGAAGGAATGCCTTGCCTTGCATTTCTCCTAAAGGAGAACAAAGGTTTGTTTTGTTTTGTTTTGTTTTGTTTTGTTTTGCTCTACCTTCCTCTGTAGAGAATTGGTCTATAGATAACCACCCTTGATTCTAAGATTCTTTTAGGAAGAAGGGAAAAACAGCAAACATCGTATACTGGTTAAGAATACCGCTGAGCAAGGCTACAGGGCTCTGGCTGTGTGTGACTCCAGGCAAGTCACTTAACCTCTCTGAACCTCAGTTTGCTCAAGAAAGAGGGCAGTAATAACAGGGATTTCCTCAAACAGGAAGTGCCATGTAAGTGTTAAGTAAAACCAAATGTGAAAGGCCACAAATTAAGTGTATGCCATCTTCCTCATCTATGCCCTTATGAGAACAAGCTTACTTGCAGTTGACACAGACTTAACAAGTCGCCAGTGCAGACAGTTCAAAAGCATCACATTGTTACCGCTCTTTTAAGTCAATAGTCAAGACCTAAGGAACATTATAGAGTTTACAAAGAGTTGTACTATTGAGGAATTCTCTCCTGGTTTAACCAGATTTCTTGTAAGTATTTCTGTTTGGTCATGATAATGAAAGATAAATGATGTGGTGGATTCTAGCCCCTTGGATAGGATTCCTCAGAAAACTTGTCTGTAAAGACTGACTGTGAGTACATTACACGTGTGTTTGACACCCTTTGAAGACATTTTCCAATAGGAGTCTATGTGCGGGTAAAAGAAGAAATACCCCTGTACGGGTTCTGCTAGAGTCAAAAATAAGCTCTTTATTCTTGGCTGACAGTCTTAGACAATTTTGGGTATCACCCCTTCTCCAGATGTTTGGGAAGTGAAATCAGTTTAAGTATTGACATTATTTGCTGTATGTTGAAAGCAGGTTTGACCTTTGGTTTGAGGGATGTGAACATCCCAGGGGGCAATTGAATGGCTAATTGTCTTTATTGAAGTAAGCACAGGTGTCCCCCAAGCCCTGGCAGCTCTGAGTTTATTTGTTCTTGCTGGCTCTTCGGCTCCTTTCCACTGCCTTCCCCTCTGCAGACTTACCTCCTTGAACCAAAGCTATGGCCTCCATGGACAAGGGCCTTGACATCATCGAATTTCCCATCCCTTGTTCAAGGCTGGATTCTCCGTTTTGCAAAATAAACCATTAGGAGCCTCACACCCCAGAGATTCTCATTCTGGGGCCACTTCTACCTGAAGCTCAGGGCAGGTGTGTGGAGACCCTGATTCACATGACAGATTGGGAATCCCTGGTATAGACACACCTCCTGGAACCTTTCCTCACACTTGCGTGGATATATAGCTTCAGCACCTTGGTCCTTGCTGACAAGCCTGGCAACTTGCACTCTCAGAAATCAGTCTCATGCTTATGCCTGAACCCATGAAGCTTGGAACTGGCCCCAAGCAAAACCAGGGTCAGAATTAGTGGATGAGATAAACCAAGGATTCTGATTCTCTGACTTCTTGACCCTGATGTCTGCTTGTTATTTTTGCTCTGGTCAGCCTCCCTGTGTCCCCCCAGCCCTCTGTCTGTACCTCGAAAGCCCAGAGATCCATTTTGTTCAGTGTTGCCCTGGTCCTAACTCCAATCCAGTTGACCATGTCACCTGCCAGCGTTCTGATCACCATTATTAACCAACCGGTCTTGGTGCCTGGGTGTGTTTGGGATCCCAGTTCTGAGCCCCATCTCTGTAACCATGTCACTTCCTTCAGACATGTCCTGGCCTATGCATTCAACCTGTAGGGTCTCCTCTCCCAGGTGGATACTACTAGCCAGGCTCTTTGATTGCCCCCACTCTCAGTTCTTTTTTTTTTTTTTTTTTTTAAGATTTTATTTATTTATTTGACAGAGAGAGATCACAAGTAGGCAGAGAGATAGAGAGAGGAGGAAGCAGGCTCCCCGCTGAGCAGAGAGCCCGATACAGGATTCGATCCCAGGACCCTGAGATTATGACCCGAGCCGAAGACAGCGGCTTAACCCACTGAGCCACCCAGGCGCCCCCCCCCACTCTCAGTTCTTTTCTGACCTCTGTGGCAGCTTCCCTTTGCTCGGGTAATGTTTAACAAACACAAAAACTCAGGAACACACAGCAATACATTTAGACACTGGTGCCTAAGAACAGCTGTGGGTTGTCTTGGCAGCTCTGCATCCTGGATCAGGCTCACTCACGTGTGGCTGTTGGCTGCCTTTCACTGTGGCAACTTTGATCTGATGGTCTCTCATCCTCCAGCAAGCTAGTCTGGGCATGGTTTTATGGCAGTGTCCAGGGCACAAGAAAATCACCTGCAACAGGAAGAACCATGCCTGGCCTCTTGAGGCTTGGGTTCAGAACTTGTGCCCCATCACTTCTGCATTCTGTTGGCCAGAAGCAGTCCCAAGACCACCCAGAAGAAAGTGGTGGTCAATTGGATTCTACCTCTTTACTGAGATGAGCTTCAAAGTCACCTAGGAAGGGATGTGGATAAAAAGAAGAGTATCTTATTGGACCAGTCATGTCATCAGTGTTGGATGTGCCCACATGTAGTATAGACACTGTGCTCCTTTGTAAGCTGGACCCCAGAGTCAGTGCTCCTCCAAGTTATCCACAAAGAATCTGCAAGCCCCCAAAGCATTAATTAACATGAAGATTTTATAGGGAAGAGGAGAAGGAATCTTTCTCATACTCATAGCATAAACTTCCCAAGTATCCATTTGGCAAATGTCCTCACCACATAGTTGGTTGGTTCTGCTAACAAGTTGCTTCTTGGTCCCAATCCTCCAGGCACAACTATATCTTCTCACCCCCTAGCTTTAGCTCCTCAAACCAGAGCCTTCACTTGGAGTACTGGACAACTCGTTAGATGTGATATTGTCTCCTAAGTCACTTCCACTCTCATACACCTCCCCATTAACATTGCTGTACAATTTAACTCAGAACACCAGGCCCTAGTAAAGCAGGAGTAGACAGTGGAGATGGATAGGAAGGAGCATTTCCCTTGTGTGTTTCTTCATTATCATTAACAGCAGCATTCCTAGGAAATTTTACATGGTCTATGGGCTTCTTCCAGGTACAGGAAGATGGGGAGAGACTGTGTCGGCCCTCAGAGGGTCAGGAAGGAAAGTGAAGTTGTAGGTTGATACAACAGTTTAGCCATCCCTTGGGGCCAGGAGGGACAGGAGAAAGAGGTTTGGATGGAACACAAAGAAAAGATGAGGTCTCAGGTAAGCAGGAAGTCTCCCCCGCTTTTCTACCTGGAGCCTCTCTCCCATTTCTCATCTCTTTGGGAATTCCGGACCTGGGACCTACCCGCAGTGTTTGATCTGGGAACCTTCAGCAGGTAGGACAGTTGAGGGCGAGTCTACCAGCCAGAAGGTTGGGCATATCACTTATACTCCTCTAATACCTGTTTGCCAAGGGCTCGCTTAATCTCTCTGTACATTGTGACCATATCACCAAGGCCTCATCAATAGAACTAGTTGCTTATGTGACCTTCCCAGCACTGCCTTGTCACCTCACGTGCATATTTGTAAGTCAGCTGTTTGCTGCCACTGGTCTTTGGGGGAATACGACCAATGCCCCTGATGCCGCTTCCATTCCTTTCTTCTCTGAAGAATGCCTTCCTCACTAGTGCTCCTGGAGGAAAGCCCTGGCCACTTTGTCTCTGTGTCTGTTTCACAGTACAGAAAGTTTTAACTACCAGAGGGTCCCAGATCCCTCCATACTGAGGTGGCATGCTTGGTTACCACTAGTGACCACTCAGAATCTTGACTGCTGAAAGACTTGCTGAATCCGTCCACTCCTTCCTCAAATTTCAGATTTACTTGCCAAATAGGTTTATCAGAAAGCAAGAGAGAAGCAGCTCATGCCATTCCATTTGTTTAGGCTTCCAGCCTTTACTTACTTTATATAAAGAATTGCTGAAATAGGACAATTGTGATAGGCTTTAAGTATTTTCATATCTACCCATAAAAGGGTATTGTTGCCCTTACAAAAATTCCATGACCGTAGACATAATTTGGGCAAGAGGTAACATTCAGTGTGAATGGGAGTCCTGTCACATGGTGGCATGCTATGCCCCCCGCCCACACACACAGGCTGGGTGAAGTCTGCCCCCATGTGGGTAGGTGCTCTTGCCTTGCATGCATTCCTCCTTCCTCTTCTACCCTTCTTGTCTCACTGGCCTCATTCCTTGCTGCTCACTGGATTCTAGCTACAGCTTTTGAATGTGAACAATCTGTCCCATTTCCTGCTCACCATCCCCACATTCATTGCTAAAGATGTTAAAAGGCAAGGGAATTTTCTCTTCCAGAACTGCGTTCACCTCTCCCAGCTAAAAGACCACTTCACAAGAGGTAGGAGAATAGGTAGGAATGAGGCCGGTGGAAGAGCCCCGAGGTGCCATGTTTGTCACAATAATGAGAATGGGTGGGAACAAAGAGGTGAACGCCACCTGACACCTGATCCCTGACCCATGGACAAGAAAAAACAAGTGGCTCCTTACACCCTGAATAAATAAAATGTGCCAGTGGTCAGGTTTTGCATTGTGTCTGCCATTTACACATGGGTTGTGCAGCCTTCCCAAACTCCCCCTAAGATGTCCTGGTTAGAAAAACAAATTGCTGCATGCGTCCAGAATGCAGTCTTTCATAGGTCATTATCAGAGCAGGTCTCTAGTCAATACCATGCCTGATTGGGAGCAGCTCTCAGAATCATTTAGTTTCTCTTGTCAAGGGAAGCTTTTTAACTGCTTCCTGCTGTCCTGTCATTTTGTGCTAACCCCAAAAGGCAGTGTTAAATTGATGTCATCTTTCCAATTTCTCCCAAGAAGCATTTTCCTTTCTGGTTAACAATGGAAACATTTGTGCAATAATCAAGGGAGAAAAGTGGCCAAACATGAATGCTACGAAACCCCCTAAGTGGGTTGAATACATTTATTTATCTGTGCATCCCATCGTTTGGGAGGACACAGAGAAGGATGAATCTCATTCAGGTAGTAAGATAAGTAAAAAAAAATAAAGAAGTAAAATAAAAACAAGTCCAAACTAAGAAGAAACCCATTGCCATCAGTCAAGAGAAGCATTCGATTTGAAGCTATTGTAGAATTACCACCAAACTAAAAATTGAAGGGAATGTTGATAACCATTGACCTGGCTGAGGCATACGTGGGTTTCACTGTACAATCTCTATTTGCATAGGTTTAAAAATTCCCACAATAAAAAATTACTTTAATTGTGATAGGAATTGGATCAGTGAGCTCATACATGTCAGGTAGGTCCTGGACAGAGGCCATTTCCTTCTATATTTATATTTGCAGTGCTAGTGGGGCCCATTCCCCTAGCTTATAGTTGAAAGCATGTTTGAAAGTAAACTCTGTTTGAGACATACACGAGGACAAAGGGTTCTCTGTGATCGACCAACCTCTGGATTTGTATAAACATAGACTAAGGTTTTCACAAATGCTGGGCGTCTGAATTTTAGAATTTAAATTATGCATCTGTTTAAATGCAGGGATTGACAGGTATGCTTAGCTGCTTAAATCAAGACTCCTACTTCATAAGATTCCTAATTAAATGGGAAAGGCATTCTAAATTTTTGATCTTTGTTAATCATATCTGGGAGAAGCCTGGAAGTTTAGATCATGAATTAATTAGGGCATTCTTACAGTTCCCCTGGTGGCAACATAATCTAATTTTAGCAAATTTTAATTGCAAGTGCAGCAAGGGTTTATGTGGATTGGAGTTGAGTCTGAGATATTCTAGCTTCTGAAAGTAACACCACCGTCCCCTCTATCTCAGCCTCTATCACTAATTTAACCATGCCTGATCCTAACAGTTATAGGGCCCAGGCAATGGTACAAATGGTGACCTATATATTATGTGTCTAAATTTTAAAAGTTATGTATCAAGCTAACAAATGCTAAATAAAATGTGTTCTAGCATTTTTTTTTTTTTTTTTTTAAGAGAGAGAGAGAGCAAGGTGGGTGGGACAGAGGGAGAAGGAGAGAGAGAACCTTAAGTAGGTTCAGGGCCCAGCCTGAAGCCTAACATGGGGTCAATCTCACAACCCTGAGATTATGACCTGAGCTAATCAAGAGTCTGACACTTAAACAAATGAGTCACCCAGGCACCCCTCTAGCATTGTCTCTTGACAAATATGACTCCAAAAGAACTTGGGAGGCCACATTCAGATTTCAAACTCTTGGCTTCTTAGAGTTCTCTACTGGGAAATGTTGGTGATTGAGAGGACTCTAACCTGTGGGTCCCTATCTGTAGTTCATATCCTTTCCTTGATTTTTTGTCTCCTTAGCACATACATTCAACTTTCTTCATCCTAATCCAGCAGCAAAGAGCTATGCCTTGGCCACACTTGGAGCCTACCACACACTGGTGGTATGTCTGTCCTCGTGAGGAAATATCCTTGAAGGTCATGAGGACAGAGAATTCCAGGATCCCAGATACTGCATGATGCAGAGATTGAGGCATTGGTTCTAGATAGGCATGTGCCCTTGACTGATTTGCATGTGTTAATGAAATCCATGGAAAAGAACTTTATCTGCTGCTTCTCCATCAGGCCCTAAATGTTGACTCGGTAATTTTTGCTCTCACACCCAGGGCTCAGTAATCTTTCCTTTCATACTTTCTTCCTGAGTGATCTCATTGGTTCCATGACTTTATATCCCTCATTCATTCATCCAACAAACATAACATTTCTAGGTACTAGGGATACAGTAGCATATAAAACAGAAGACAAAAATCTGTGTCACAGAGCCCACTTTCTAATGAGTGATGATAAGGAAGATGTAGCAGTTTTAATCAGGATCCTAAATTCTTTGGCATTCCATCTAATGCAAAGTGGAGTCAAAGTCTACTCCTTTGAACTTGGTTGGGCCATAGATCGTAGTGAAATGATGCTGTGTGACTTCCAAGGCTAGGTCATCAAAGGCCCTGACACTGGTCACTGGAAATGCTCACTCCTGGAGCTCTGCATGGTCACATAGGGATTAGATTACCCTGAGACCACCATGCTGGAGAGGTCACATGTTGGTATTCTGGTCCACATTCCCAGCTGAGTCAGTCCTTCAGCCAAGGCATAAGACAGGAGAAGGAAGCTACCTTGGAAGTAGATCCTCCCAGCCCAGCTGTTTCTGTCTCAGCCATTTACATCACTCCCAACTGAGGCCCTATTCGAGAACAGGGAGGTTCTGTCCTTACTGTGCATTTTCCAAATCTCATCCATGATATCTGTGAACGGAATAAAGTGGTTATTGTTCACTCCACTAAGATTTGGGTCAAGATGTACAGTGACTTCTTTTTTTTTTTTTTTTTAAAGATTTTATTTATTTATTTGACAGAGATCACAAGTAGGCAGAGAGGCAGGCAGAGAGAGAGGAGGAAGCAGGCTCCCTGCTGAGCAGAGAGCGGATGTGGGGCTCGATCCCAGGACCCTGGGATCACGACCTGAGCCAAAGGCAGAGGCTTTATCCCACTGAGCCACCCAGGCGCCCCTGTACAGTGACTTCTGAATGTATGTCTCCAGCCCAGAACTGAGTTCCAGGTTTGCATGTTCAGCTGCCTTCTCACAACTCCACTTGGATTTCTAAGTGGACATCTGAAAATGTCCACTTCCAAAATGAAAGTCTTCATTGCTGCCCCTCCCTCTCAACAACAAACAAACAAAAACAATTCATTCATCTTCCTAGTCTTAGTAAAAGTCACGACCTCCAGTCCGAATGCTTAAGACATGGTCATCCTGGATTCTTTTTCCATCATTTCTCACATCTAATCCGTTAGCAAATCCTGCTGCTTCGATGTTGAAAATAGATCTCTCATCTGTCTATTTCCCCTCAACTCTGTTGCCTGTACGCTAGCCCTGATCACCGCTTTCTCTCACCCGGAACAGCCTTCTACCTCATTCCCGGCATCCAAACCTAGCCATTCTAGTCTGTTTTCCAAACAGCAGCCAGGGAGATCTTCAAAAACATAAATTAGGGTTTCCAGGCCAGGATAGTGCAGTGAGTGATGACCTCAGTGCTTTCTAACCACCACGCCTCACCCCCACCACCCAGTTCTCTAAACAGCTAATAGTGAGAATGTTATCTATTCCAAGTGAAAAAATGGAAACAACAAAACTAGGATTAAATACAGAATAAGCAAGTCTAGGAAAAGGAAATGGAATGACACACACAATCACACACATACACACCCACACATGGGATGGGAGCTCCAGTCTTGCAGATTTCAAGTCTCAAGGCAAGCAGGAGGTCCTGGAAAGGCACATGTGCTCCATGACATATTTCTTCTAAGGAGACCCCTGCTTGAAGTATAGGCTGGATGTGGTCTTCCAAAGTCCTAAAATGAGGTGGAAAAGGACCACCCCACTACTGCCTCTGATTATAGCTCCTGACAAAGTCATGGGGGAGAGGATGACACAGATACCTCCTGGAGATCAAGAGCTGAGCCAAGCCACCACTGGCTCTGTACCACCATCTGAGATAGAGTTCTGACTTGTGTGAGTGGAGATCCAGGTGGAGGCAACTGTAGTGTAGACAGTGAGAGTTACACATGAAAGGAAAAATGCATGTGTTGAGGGAGAATCTCCCATTTTAAATAAGCCTGTAAACTAAAAGCCCCCTATCCAAGAAATAATCCAGGGCTAAGAAGGACAATAAAATAAGACATTAGAATATAAGCTCATTCTTAGGAGATCTGTGTATTAGTTCAGTTATTGCTTGTAAAAATAAAACAAACAACAAACAAACAAAAACAAAAACAAAACAAAACAAAACACCCCAGAACTCAGTTGCTTTAAACAGTTTTATAAAATATTTCCCAAAGAACTTTCAGTATTAAGATCTCTCTATCAAATAGATAGATCTACTTGCACTAGAAAGAGAATAAGAATTTATGAGCCACAATCAAGTTCAAACATACAGAGATACATCTGATAGACCTGAAGGGTGGGATGCTTGAGGTCAGATTGCGGGAAGTGGCATTGGGGTCAAGAGGGAAAACAAAATCACTGTAATGAAGGTTAGTGTTCATTCTCAGTAGTGGGAATGGGCTGGGAGAGGGGACCAAAAGTGTTACATTAGTGTGAAAGTTCTAACGGGTGTGGGTTCCTCTGCACCATGGTAAGGAGGGAGATTTAGCCTAAAATGGGAAAATACATTTCACTAAGGGACTGTGCATCTTCATCCACTTGTGAGCACAGACACACCCATGTGTGCATGCACACGTGAGCAGAAAGAGAATTCCTTCCAATTAGCTGGAGAGTTCAACACCCAAATTCATGGAGTGTGTGGTACTTCTGGGAAGGCTCTTCAACACCAGGGCATCTGGAGGCATCTGGGGGTAGAGTTTCAGATGCAGTAACATCAACAGCAGTAGATTCAGATAGGAAAGGTGCCCAGGAGAGGTTCCCATAGAAATATCTGTGTGGACTAGTGAACTAGGAGAGGTAAAACTGTAGGTAACGGAAATGGAGGTTGCAAGGAATAAAACCTGAAACAAATAAAACCAGCCTCTTCCAACCCTGGTGACTGCTAGAGAAATACCAGGAAAGGGGTGGGCTGAGATCCTGCCATTTGGCTGTGGTAGTCAATGAACCTATGGACGTTAGGAGAGACTACTGAAGTAGCATTCCCTGGGAGCAGCAAGCTGGGGGGCAAGAGGAAATTCAGATGAAATAAAAGACTGATCTGGAAGGAAATAGTTCTCTGAGCACTAACTTGTAGATCTAAATCTGCAAAATTATTTGTGGCAGTCAGCCTCCAAGATGGCTTCCACTGATCCCCGGGTCCCGCTATTCACAGCACTGTGGGGTTCTGCACACATTGCATAGGCTGTCCTGTGAAGCCAATAGGCTGTCACACAGATAATGGTGCTGCTAGGTAATAATCTTAGCTGCTAGGTCATAAAATACGTCATAGCTTCTGGGATACGTTTTGGATCATTCACACTATGCGCAGCCACGGGTCATGTGAGAACGACACTCGAGCCAGGCCATGGAGATTCCCAAATGGTGTGGAATCGAAGGGTCTTGACAATAGCCTTGTGAGTGGGCCATCCCGAAGCAGATCTCCCAGCCCCCGTCCAGCTTTTAGCTGACTACAGCCTGTGCACATCATGACTTCACCAGTTTAGAGACCCCAAACCAGAACAGCCCTGTTAAGCTGCACTGAGATTTCTGACCCACAAAAAGTGCACAGGATAATAAATGCTTATAGTTCTTTAAGCCTTCACATTTTAGGGTAATTTTTTATGCCCCGAGAGAGAGCGAATACAGAGTTGGCACCAGAAATGAAGTCAGACAACAGATCGTTTAAAGATTTTAAGAATGTGTCTTCTCATAGATTCTATGGCTATAGTATTCTCATGGGCTCCGTCCCCTCTAGACTGCTTGACTTAGCCAAGTTTCACATGACTGACGAAGGCTGGCCCGGGCTTGTAAATAGGAGGGTGACAGGAATCTAAGAGAGAAAGAAAAAACACACAAGCATTTTTCAAGCCTGGACTTGAGTCAAATTTGCTACTGTCCTGTTGGTCAAAGAGAATCACATGTCTAAGCGCAGAATCACCTGGGAGGCTGATACTCAAGGGCATGGGTGAGGCAGTTGTGATAAACAGGGGCTATTCATACAGTTAATGTACCACAACAATCCAGGAAGGTTGCTTTAAATATGTCAAGTTATAGGAATATTTTCAAGATGACGGCCCCCTTGGTCACATGCCCTTGTTTTCCACAGCTCTTTAATCTAACCCGATTTTCCTTGAGTTTTAACGAATGGTTTCTTAAATGTACACAAAATTTTCAGTGTTCACGTCTCCCCAGTGTATCCGGCTGGTTTTCACACAAAATATCTCTTGTGTGCAGTTACCTTCTTTTATTGGTTGCCAGAGGCTTCCCCTAAGCTTTGATAGTCTATCTAATAATAAAAACCTGACAGCTTACAAATACTATTTTTTAAGTGTCGTTAAAATTGGGGTTTTAAGGGGCACCCGGGTGGCTCAGTGGGTTGAAGCCTCTGCCTTCAGCTCAGGTCATGATCCCAGGGTCCTGGGATCGAGCCCCGCATCGGGCTCTCTGCTCAGCAGGGAGCCTGCTTCCCTTCCTCTCTCTCTGCCTGCCTTTCTGCCTACTTGTGATCTCTGTCTGTCAAATAAATAAATAAAATCTTTAAAAAAAAAAAATTGGGGTTTTAAAGAACTGCAGATCACTTCACCAAGCACCTATATTCCTTGGCTCTTTTCCTTACAAAAGCAGAAGGGAGATTCAAAAATAAATAAATAAATAAATAAAAATGAAAAATGCAGGGGTACCTGGGTGGCTCAGTCAGTTTAGCAGCTGCCTTCGGCCCCGGTCATGATCCTAGGGTCTGGGATCGAGCCCCAGGTTGGGCTTCCTGCTTGGCAGGAGTCTGCTTCTCCCTCTCTCTCCTCTCTCTTGAGCCTGCTTATGCTCTCTCTCTCTCTCTCATTCATTCTCTCTCAAATAAATAATAAATAATAATAATAATAAAATGCAAAGCATGGGGGTTGCCTGGATGGCTCTGTTGGTTAAGTGTCTGCCTTTGGTGCTCAGGTTATGATGCCTGGGGTTGAGTTTCCCATCTGGCTCTCTGTTCAGCACTCAGTGGAGAGCCTGCTTCTCCCTCTCCCTCTATTCCCCCCCCCCCGCACTCGTGTTCTCTGTCAAATAAATAAAATCTTAAAAAAAAAAAAAAAAGAAAGAAAGAATGAAAAAATGCAGAGCATGGGATGTTTGTTAGCAGAAACCCATGATTATCTTTACCCCTCATTGAATACTCCCTTTCCCTTAGTAGTAGCTCTTTGCTCTTTGAAGTCTAACTGCCGTTACTCATTTTATATTCGATGGTTCTTTTGCAATATTTCTACCTGTTGGTTAGTATGTTTCTATGGCATATGGTTTTTCTTATTTCTTTTTTTTAAGGATGATTTTCATCCCTTTCCAGTTGCATTTCAGAAAGATTTTAGACCATGAAATTTTAACAGCATTTTTAAGCAAAACTTGGTGTACTAACTTACCTCCAAACAGAGTTACAAAGTGGTTTCATTACCCTGTGTGTATTGTAGGGGGAATCCCTTGTTGTAGAAAGCACCTGGAGAAAAAGCTGTATGAGTTATGGTCCTGCAGTGGATACTCATGGGAAAAAGTGCCCTACTTTGTGCTGTCAGCTCTCTTCTTTGAAGGCTATCTGAGCTTAAAAGCGTGGGGTTTAATCTATTAATATATTTCACATGGAGTGCATGAGACCATTAGTGCTTAATACATTGACTTCGGTGGATCTGACCTTGTGGTTTTGAGAATTTTAAGGAAATTTCAGGGAAGTTCGTGATTTGTAATTTTGTTGCGGCAGGACTTTTAATCTGAATGTGCTGTGAAGGGTAAGAGGCTTCATCAACGGGGCCACCTCATCATACTCATCTTATTCCACCATAACCCAGCTGGGAAGTCTTTTGCAGTGATGCACGCAGATATGTTGTTTGCTCCTAAGACATTGACCCCACCTTATTCTTCTCCACTTCCTAATAGTTCATGTGTTCTTTCAAGTTTCTCCTTCTGCTTCCCCATGACAACTCAATGTGAGCCTTGATTGGATTAGATCCAACCATTGTCATTGGTTTAGGAACGACCATGTGGCTTAAAACAATGTAATCAAGGCAACATTAGAAAATCTGGGCACCTTTTAGCTCTTGCTATGTAACATCCACCCCCAAAATTCAGAGTTGCTTTTAGCTCTACAAGTCAGCTGTATGGTTTCTCTGATCTCATTTGGGCTTATCTCTGTGTCTGTGGCCCGCTTCAAGTCTGCATGTGGCTTTGCTACTCCAGGGTGGGCTCTCCAATGTGTGTGGAGTTAGGCTGGCTGGAGGTTAATGTAGGTCAGGCTCAACCGAGATAGCTTGCTCCTGCTCCATGTGGTCTTTCATCGCCCACTGGGATAGCCAAAGTTTGTTCTTAGAGCAGGATTCCAAGTGAGAGGGAAAATGTTCTACTCATTTGAGGCCCAAGCCCCAAACTGGCACCTTGTTACTTCTACCTTATTCTATCGGCAAAAGGAGCCATGAGACCAGCCTATGTTCAGGGGGTAGAGACACAGACTCCATGTTGAGGGGAAGTGTAAGCTCACAGTTGACAAAGGCATGGTATCTGGGAGGTGGAGAACTGGGGCCATTTTTACCATCCATCTCCCAGGGTCAGGGTGAAATGTCAAGACCAAGACTCTCTTTGTCTCACTTCTGGATATGAACAAGGAATGGTTGGAAGCCCCTAGAGCTACTTGCAGCCTTCTTTTTATCACGAGAGAAGCCAGTGTGAGGATGAGGACAGCATACAAGGGAAGACAGAACCAAAAGAATTGCAGAAGAAATGTGTCCCAGCTCTCATGATCCTGTGGACATCTGGATCAATCCACCACCCCCTAGACTTTATAGATGCATAAGCCAGTAAATGCTGATGTCATTCCAGCCTGTGTGATTGGAATTTTCTTGTTGGAGAAATTCAACTGCAATTCAACAGAACAATACTTTGTTTCTCTTTTAAAATTGTACCTCCTCCCCAAAAGTCAGCTACTAGTGCTTTGATGAAAAGAATGCATAGATATGTAGGAGACAGTTCTTAGTCAGAAAATCAAAGTTAACTATAAATTAAAGAGCAAAATATCTTACTCAACAGAAGTTCACATCTATAACTTTAATCCTATATTTATGGAATACTCAGGAGTCTGAATGGGTCACTTAAAATTTTCAGTTATAATTTACTGTCTCTCATGGAAAAAATTACATGTTTTAGTAGACAGTTACTCAGGCTGTTTTTTTTTTTTTTAAATTATGTCTTTTGAAATGCTCTCTCAGTTTATTTTCTATTTCTGCCACAGTTTTCTTGACCTTTGTGTTCTATGGCTTATGTTAAAAATACTAACGGTATATTGAATATGCTTTTCTTAAACTAAATACAATCCTTCATGATTTCAAGAAAAAATTTTAAGGGACATTGAACTCACATCCTTCTTAGCCAATTTGAGAATTAATAGCTTTAATAGCATTTGAAGATTGGTGGATTCATGAAGAGCCTTGGGACATATCTCACTCAAGTGTTGAATGTCTATTTACCGTACATTTAAACAGTAAGTGGATGTATAAAGTTTAGTGTGGTTACCACTGGCTAGATGATATATTAATAATTTTGAGTTCCAAGGGAAAGAACCCTGAGAAGAAGCCCAGGGATATAGCTTCTGGACCCAGTTGTGCTCCTGAATTGCCATGAAGCATTAGACAAGTAACATAAGAACTTCCTAGGAGAGATCCCTTGTTGATTAAATCAGAAGCACTCTTCTGATCTTCATCTACAGGTCATAACCAGACTTCAGCAAGTTCAAATGAAGAATAAGAAGGAACATATTTGATTGACTTGAACTCAAGATGCACGAGGTTGAGAGTACGGGATTAGTATCAACAGAAGCGTGAAATCCTGTGATCCAACTTGGAAGGTGCAGGGTGTCATTTTCATTCCACTGTGATGGGAAATCAAACGTGGATGGAAATATTCTCAAAGAGCATGGGAAATCATACAGAAACTCAGATCGGCCCTACTTCTCAGGAGGGAAAATTAGTTTGATCGAAAAACTATCCCAAATGTTACATTCAGTTTGTGTTAAGCACCGTCAAGAAAGTTGCCAATGTTTTCCCATCGAGAAAGTTGCCAATGTTTCAAAGACAAAGGACTAAGAACAAAGAATGTCTGATAATCTCCACCTTAGCTTAATAATTTACAAGTGTCTGCCTAAGCAGGCTGACCATGTACAGCTGTGTAGCTAGTAAACTGCACATCAGAGATCACTGATCTATGGTATAAATGGCTTTCTCTGGCCAGGCACAATATACACCTTTATATGTGGCATCCCTGCACTTAATTCCCTTGCGTCATTTGTTAATTGGATTGATACAAGTTTTATCCAATTTCAGAAGCTGTGTATCTACTTTCTCAGGCTGTTTCGTCTTCTAGGGTAAATAAGCTTTCCTTATTAAGGAAAAAGTGGTCCTGGAATATCATTGCCCCTTAGTTGCCTCCAAGCCTAAGGACCCAGTTCCTGAGGTCTCTTTCTATCAAGCCTCTCCTGGGGACATGACAATAAAAAGGGAAGCGTCAGCATCTGTCTCAGATCAACCAGTCAGCCATTCCTTCCCTAGGTTGCCATCTTCCAAATGCATGTGCTTCCTCTCCTCCCTGAAAGTGTCTCTTCATTCCAGTAAAGACTGTTGGCTTACATAGTCATCAAGTTCTTCCCATGTCAATGAATCTGCTCCATTAATACTTGTCAGTGCTAATAAGGTCTCCTTGCCACGCTCTTTTTTTCATTCCATCCACTCTTTTTTTTTTTTTTTAATTTTTAAGGTTTTATTTATTTGTAAGAGAGCAAAAGTGAGAGGGTGAGGGAGAAGCAGACTTGTTGCTGAGCAGAGGACCCAATGCAGGACTTGATCCCAGGACCCTGAGATCATGACCTGAGCTGAAGGCAGATGCTTAACTGACTGAGCCACCCAGGTGCCCCCATACCATCCACTCTTAAGAAATATTTGTGTTGTCTTCCCAGATAATAATAATGGGAAATACAATCACTTACTGAGTACTTACTGAGTGCATGCCATTATGCTTTTCTTCCCTTTTGTAATAGAGGGACTTGAACTTGAAGACACTAAGTAGGTCAGGTCAGAACTCGCATAGGATCCAGGGTGTTTCATCTACAAGGCCTTTGCTCTCAGGTACGCCACAGGGGATTTCATGACTCTGGCCTGGGCAGAGGACAGCGAGCTCTGGACCAAGACACGTGGACACTGGGGCCAACTCTTAACGTCTTTCCTTCAATGTGATATTATGCAAATATGGGGTCACCATCAAGAGTCTGTTTAACAGATAATCATGTCAAAAAATGGGCAGAAGACCTGAACAGACACTTCTCCAAAGAAGATATACAAATGACTAACAGACACATGAAAAAAATGTTCATTATCATTAGCCATCAGGGAGATTCAAATCAAAACCACATTGAGATACCACCTTACACCAGTTAGAATGGCCAAAATCAACAAGAAAGCAAACAACATGTGTTGGAGAGAATGTGGAGAAAGGGGAACCCTCTTACACTGTTGGTGGGATTGCAAGTTGATGCACTTTGGAAAACAGTGTGGAGATTCCTTAAGAAATTAAAAATAGAGCTACCCTATGCTCCGGTAATTGCACTACTGGGTATTTACTCCAAAGATACAGATGTAGTGAAAAGAAGGGCCATCTGTACCCCAGTGTTCATAGCAGCAATAGCCACAGTCGTCAAACCTTGGAAAGAGCCAAGACGCCCTTCAACAGATGAATGGATAAAGAATATATGATTCATATATACAATGGGATATTATGCCTCCATCAGAAACAATGAATATCCAACTTTTGTATCAACATGGACGGGACTGGAGGAAATTATGCTGAGTGAAATAAGTCAAGCAGAGGAGTCAATTATCATATGGTTTCACTTACTTGTGGAGCATAAGGAATAACATGGAGGACATTGGGAGAAGGAGTGGAGAAGGGAGTTGGAGAAAATCAAAGGGAGAAATGAACCACGAGAGACTGTGGACTCTGAGAAACAAACTGAGGGTTTTGGAGGGGAGAGTGGTGGAGTTTGGGTGAGCCAGGTGGTGGGAATTAAGGAGAGCATGTATTTCATGGAGCACTGGGTGTGGTGCATAAACAATGAATCCTGGAACACTGAAAAAATAAAATTAAATTAAAAAAAAAAAGTAAAAAAAAAGAACCTGTTTAAGGAAGAAGGGAGAGTGGGAACCCACTGGTGAAGGTTCTTAATCTCTTCTTGGTTGTCATAAATTCTTCACTGTAAGCTCCAGCTGCCTCCCCACTCAACAAAATGAAAGCCCTTTGGTTAAAAAGTCCTCCTGCCTTGGCGGGCAGGTCAGTGGCAGGAATATCTTGATTCTAGTAAGCGTCCACACTGGCTCTGCACTCAACCATGTGCTCTGCTTTGGCCAAGGGGATGGTAGCACATGAGACACAAGCAGGGACTTGAAAAGCACATGTATATTTCTCCTCCTGTTCTTAATCCCTGCTACTGCTGGGACAAGTCCAGACTAACCAGCTGGAGGCACCTGAGAAACAAGTGGAACAGAAGCAAGTCATTCCAGCTGAGGCCATCCTAGAGCAGCCAGCCCCCAGATGACTGGTCAGCAGACAATGGACACATGAGCAAGCCAGTCCGAGATAAGCCAAGACCAGCCCCAGATCAGCAGATCTACTCATAACTCATGAAAAACAATAAGCAGCTATTTTAATCCACAAGTTTTCACATTGGCTATATAGCACCAGATAACTGATACAGTGGGGTGCTACTGGACTATGGGCATCAAAGTCTTTTCCCTAAGTGGTCCTTGGACTCACAGATGTTCTCCTGGAACAAGCTATGTATAACTATCAGCATCCTGCTAAGGCCACCCATGCAGCCCTACCTTTCCTGAGACTTTTCGCTGCAGAGTCCAGGATAGTATTTGCTTCTTAGGCCACTGAGAGTGGGCTGGTCCTTGGTGTGCACTTGGCCTATGATTAAGGTGAAAGTCTTGTGAGGTTGGAACCTTTGGCTTAAAGCCACCTGCCTGGATCATAGCACTTAGGGACCCACCACAGAATAGTAAAACCAAGCTCCAGAGCCAGCATAAGCATCTGTAATTTGCATGCCTGTGTTGAAGACCCATCCTAGGCATCTCCATTTTACTCCTTTGACATGGCTCCAGTTTCCTGGACCAGTTCTCCAGCTACTGCAGGTTTTTTGTGGTGGGGGGGGGGGCAGTAAAGAGAAGCTCCCCTTGTCACTTACTTCTGAACCAACTGACAAGCAAGAGTTAAAATATGGCAGGTGGAGGTGGATGTTCTAAAATAATGTTGGTGATGGAGACTTTGTCTTGTATCTGTGGGAAGGTGAGTTTCTGAACACTGAGCTTCCAACTTAGGCAACACGGGGCTCCTGACGTGGTAGAATGCACTGCGTGGGCTCTGTACTCAGGGAGCTGGACAGAACTCTTGTATTTCCTCTGGCTGGTGTGTCTGCAAGGCATTTCCCCCAAACAGACCTTCTGTAAGTGTTCTTCTCTGATTCCTTGGTCACTGTCTATCATGTGTGACAGTTCTATGATATGTCAACAAATTCTTTGACATTCCTCTAATCTGAGATAGGACTCAAGTCCCCACCCCTTGAATCTGAGCCAACCTCAAAGACTCTGTTAAAACCAACAGAAGGTAGCAGAAATGACACTGCATAACTCACGTAACTTCTGGGGGGTCAAGTGATTAATGGTGATCGAGTTTCTGCAATGTCTGCTGGGACACTTGCTTTTGGAGCTCTGAGCCAGCAGGAATGAAGGCCAGCTACCCTGCGGCTGCCATGCTGGGAAGAAGCCTGAGCCACATAGAAAGGCTATGGGCCAGTGCCCCAGTTGGAACTCACAGTCCGTGTCCCAGGGCACAACCAGCATCAGCCACCAGACAATCACACGAGATGCCTTCAGAGGATGTCAACCTGCAGCAGCCAAGCACCCCAGTCTTAGAATCTTTCCAGATACGGTCCTACATATCATGACAGAAATAATCTACCTGTACTTCGTCCTGTTAAATGACTGAACTACCAAATCTATGAACATAATCAAATGGTTTGGTGATTCCCATTCACTTTGAAGTGATTTGTTATGATGCAGTAGTAATTGGAACACCTGTTTCATATCTTTTTCACAGCAGTACTTATCAGGGTCAGAAATTACATTTTTTATTTACAGATTTATTCACCTGACTGCCTCCCATTCCTACAGAGATGTAGGTTAGCTCTGTTAGTCAGGGGCTTCTCTGTCTTAGACCTAGAACAGCGTCCGCACATAGCAGGCAGTCAATAAATATTTGTTGAATGAATGAATGAATAAATATCTTTTCCCTTATAGAAGAGAAGGAAGAGTTTCTGGGAGAGTGTTTTAATCCTTTTATTCTTCATCTCCGAGACCTAGGCAACAAAACCAAGGATGTGTGTGAAATACAAAGTATACTGTTCTTTTTATAATATCCAGGCAAACTGTCCTATCAAACATTCAATTATTCGTTCAATGCCATGAGTTGAGCACCTGCTCTTGCCCCACAAGCGTGCCACTGTAATTCTCACGAGGGTCAGTGAGGTAGATAAAACCTGGGCGGTCGGGGTGCCTGGGTGGCTCAGTGGGTTAAAGCCTCTGCCTTCAGCTCAGGTCATGATCCCGGGGTCTTGGAATCGAGCCCCGCGTCAGGCTCTCTGCTTCACAGGGAGCCTGCTTCCTCCTCTCTCTCTCTGTGCCTGCCTCTCTGCCTACTTGTGATCTCTGTCTGTCAGATGAATAAATAAAATATTTAAACAAACAAACAAACAAATAAAACCTGGGTAGTCTTCAAGGAGTCATTGTCTAGGAAGGGCATGGACAAATTAAAGGATGGAGAAGTGTCCTTAGCAGAATGTAGCCTTGGTGGCAAGCCCCTTAAAAGTCAGGGGCAGTGACTGCTCTCTACACACCACCATATCCCCAGAGCCCTGCTCAGAGCCTGGCACATAACAGGTGCTCAGAAATCTTTGTTGACTGCTGAGTGGAGAAAACAGAGATTGTTCTGAGCCAGGCCCAAAGTAAAGGTGTCCATCAGAAGGGAAGGCTAAATTAGTATGAGAAAAGAAACTCTCGGTAAATGTCGAAGGAACATTTGGTTTTCAACTGGCTTATTCTGCCATCATAAAGCATCATCACAGAAGCCAATTTAAAATACCAAGGACCTTGGCACAAACATGCCACTGTTTTCTTAAAGCAAGTCTATTAAGATGACATGAAGAAATAATGGCATCTGCTTTGAGTTTCTGCTTGGAGATAGATTCATGCAGTCTCTGCATTTTATCCTAAGGAGCTCCCCTGAGAAGATGCACTGGGGAAGCAATTTGTATCTCTTTTAACTAAGACAGGAAGCCTTGAAATCTGTGGGTTGTCCATTTCCGTAAGACTCCAATCCAGTGGCAGGAAAGGTGTCAGATCTGAAGATCTTGTGTGCTGTTAACACATGCGGTTCTTTTCCCCCTGGTATTTACATACAAGGCAATGCAAAGCCTTCAATTTTACGCCAAGTTAGGATGCTGAGAATATTCCTGAGTACAGTGTGCCTGAAGTTAATTAAGAGATGTAGAAAGTTTGGGCACATCACCAGGAACAGAGGATTATTATTTGTTGAATTATTATTTGTTGAATGAATGAATAAGGATGACTCGTAAGATTGCTTTATGCTACCTATGGTTTTACACACATCAGTGCAGTCTCATCCAGCTAGACTTCCCCCAGGACAGTTTTATAGAGGAATAAAGGGAGTTTAAAAAAACAAACAAACAATAGCAAGAGTAGTCACTCAGTGCAGAGTAACAATGTATCAGTTACTGACTCACTGAGTCCTTACATGTGGAGTATTATTTGTTTGTTCGTTTTTTTGTTTGTTTGTTGTTTGTTTGTTTTTTGCCACCTTACACTTTGGTGGTTACATGGACCTTACTGGACCTTTCTGTCCCCCTAAGTAGCATCATCAGAGAAGTCAAGGATGGGTCCCAGCCTCAACATAGACAAAAGTAGATGAATCTGTGGGCAGCCTTGCGAGGATAGCTATAACTATCAAAATAATTAGTGATCGCTGAATATGGTCAGCCTTCCAGCATTGCTCTTTCATGCCATTTAATCCTCAAGCACTTGCCTGAAAGTTCTTGTGTGCATGCCTTATGTCTCTTCTAGGAAAAGTGGTAGGGACATCTTGGAAGGATGTATAACATCTAGGAAGCGGTATAACATCTTGGGGACAACACAGTTGTTTAAGTCAGAAAGTTCTATGTTCCCAGACTATGTAAGCCTCAGGTAACTCAGTTCTAGGTCAGGGACTATCATATCTATATTGTAGTAAGTGTGAGGATCACATATTATGATATGTATAATATAACTTATACATGGCCTGCCACATAGTAAGGCAAACAAATGGTAATAGCCTGTCCTTATTTTTAAGCCAGCATATAAAATCCCTGAAGGCAGAATGCTGGCACGGTGCCTTAGGAATGAGAAGATTTTATGAATATTTATTGAATGAGTGAATGCATGAATAACCATGGGATGAAATAGTGTATTAATCAGGGTAACTCTAGCAGCAGAAATAAATATATTTCAGTGGCTTATCAGAATAGAATGTTATTGCTTACTCACCTAAGACTCCAATTTGCATGTTCCAATCAGCAATTGGCTTTCTAGCACATAAGGACTCATGGACCCAGGCTTGGGCCCTGGAGTCTCTCACCTCTAGCTACTTCTTAACCCCAGGTGTGTAAAGGCAGGGACACTTACCACCTTCTACTCAGATTCAAGTGGACAAACCTGGTCATATGGCTATACACTAGGTCCCAAGGGAGGCCAGGAAGTAAGATCCCTCATTAGGCATGGTGTGCCTTTCAACTACACACTCTACGAGGGGGCCAACTGTTACTGTCAAAATAGCTTAAAAACAAAAAAAAAGCCAGAAACTTAGAGATGAGTGAATACATAACAATAATTTAAGTAAAAGGTATTCCCATAACATGATTTATAAGAGATAATAATTTGATAGTTATTAAATAATATTAATCATAATTGGCCACATTGGCAGATGCCTATAGGAAAAAAGCAACTGACAAGTCAAGTGTAGGACAACAGGATAAAGGGGCAACTGTGGCTAAATGGAGAGTTCTCACCTCTCTCAGGCTTCCAAAGCAGGGAGTTAAATTCATCTTCTGCTGTCATAGGCCTGGACCAAACAGCTCTATTTTACCTTATTTCACTTTATTTTGATTTTTTTTAAAAAAGATTTTATTTATTTATTTGAGACAGAGAGAAAGAACATGAGCAGGGGAAGGGGCAGAGGGAAAGAGAGAGAATCTCGAGCAGATCCTGCATTGAGCACAGAGCCTGACTTGATCTCACAATCCTGAAATCCATGACCTGAGCAGAAACCAAGAGTTGGTCACTTAATTACCTGAGCCACCCAGGAGCCCCTTCATTTTGACTTTCAATTAAAATATAACATATTTACAGAAAAGACTAATATCTACGTGTACAGCTCGATTCGTTCTTATAAACTAAACAGCTACAGTGCCATCAGCACCCACATCAAGAAAGAGAACATCCTCAGCATCCCAGAAGGCCTCCTCATGCTTCCTTCTGGTCTGCTCTTCTAATATTTCAAAATAAGCCAAAAGTCTGAAATTTATTTATTTATTTTTGAAGATTTTATTTATTTCTTTGACAGAGAGAGCAAGAGAGCACAAGCAGAGGGAGCGGCAGGCAGAGGGAGAAACAGGCTTCCCGCTGAGCAAGGAGTCTGATGAAGGACTCCCTCTCAGGACCCTGGAATCATGACCTGAGCTGAAGGCAGGTGCTTAACTGACTGAGCCCCTCAGGTGCCCCAGAAGTTTGAAAGTTAAAGTAAATTTTCTTCTGAGTTTTAATGTATTGTGTGGTGGCCATGTAAGAGACATGTGCAGATTGGACCTGTTTGAAAGTAACAAGGCCACCAAACACCCTCCCTCCTCTCAGTGTGGGTATATCTGTTATCCACTGGGTCTAACAAAGCGCCCCAAAATGTACTGCTTTAACACGAGAGACATGCGTTATTTCTCACAAGTCTGGCTAGGCTCCCGCAAGCATGTGCAGACATCTGGACTGTCATCTGGAGACTAACTTGTCCTGGGTGACATGTGGTGGGATCAGCTTATCTCCTCTCCATGGGGCACCCCATTCCCCAGCTCCCCATTCCCCATTCCCCAGCTTGCTAGCCCAGGATTGTTCACATGGTGGCTGGTCAGAGTTCGAAGAGAAATCGTGAAGTGGGGAAAAGGCAGGATGGGGAAAAGGCAGGAGGGCCCGACTCAGAGGAGATGGGATGACAGAAGCAGAGGTTGGATTGATATGGCCATGAACCAAGGCATATGGGCGGCTTCTAGAATCAGGAAAAGGCAAGGAATGGATTCTCCCTTTGAGCCTGCAGGAAGGACACAGCCTTTGCCTTTAGCCCGGTAACACCCATTTCAGACTTGGAACTTCCAGAGCTGTTGTATAAATTTGTGTTGCTTTAAGCCGCGAGGTCTGTGATAATTTGTTACAGCAGCAATAGCCAACTGAGACACCACGCTTTTGCCACAATGTAGACTCCGCTTTTCAAAAGTCCCCGGATGACTGTGGATGTTCTTGCATGGCCAAGAACATTATCACTCAAGAGCCAGACAACCAGACCCTGCTGTGGAACCTGCGCTTCAGAGAAAGCCCGTCTCTGGCCCTCCTCCAGCTGTGCCCATCCCCATGGAGCCAGGCATCTTGCAGGCCCACGCTACACCAACTGGGGCTTCACCACAGCAATGGCGGCCTCCCAGAGGCATCTGTCAGATGTGCCAATTCATGAGTCTTACCCCAGACTTACTGGAGCAGAACCCCCAGGGAGTGAGGCCCAGCCATTTGTATTTTAAGAAGCCCTCCAGCGATTCTGAAGTAGGTTTAGGATTGAAGACCACTGTCACCCAGGGTGTGTGTGTTGGGGGTGGGTGGGTGGGGGGTCTTTTCCCAGGATCTATCCTTCCCAGGGTCAGCCATGCTAGAATGTATGCCTCCTGGAGCCCAGAAGATGGCAGTCTGGAAGAGGGTTGAGAGGCCGACTTGAGTTTTATGGCCTGAGGTATCTGTTTGAGTGCATGGGAGGTCCGGGTTTTGCTGGAAGTAGCCAGGGGAGGGAGGAGAAGAGGGAATAGACTGGAGTTCTCATTTAATCTCTTATTCCCAAGAGCATCTGGTCATAGCAATGAACCAAAAGAGGGGAAAAGCGAAGTGCTTTTGAAAAGTGCTGATTTGTATGTACTTAGAGAAATCGTGTTTTAGGGCTTGAATGTGATAATAAAACTAGTAACAATGACAGTAAAAATAAATAGTGATGTAGTTTTGGAATGTTGGTGAGGTCCACAGGGGACGGACAAGAAAGAATTCTGGAGAGGTCTTTAGTGCAAAAAGGTGATTGTATTAAAGCACAGGGACAGGAAGGGGGGTGCACAGAAAGCTATTGCACTGGGATTGTGAGGGGGAACTGATTATACACTTGCGAGGTCAGGACAAAGGGCTTTCATATGCTAAGGAAGACTCTCAGGATACTGGAAGCCTTGCTATTGTCAAACAGGTCGTTTTTCCCTCTAGCAAAGCATCACTCAGAGTTGCGAGTTTCCTGGAGGAGTGTTACACTGTGCCCGCCTAAAGTATTTGTCAAGGGGCTACAGGCTATAAGGAAATTTAATTTTATTTACATTCCCTTCTACCTTTGTTTTCCACATCACTACGGAGGGAAGGGTGATGTTAGGGCTCCAGGAAATTGAGTTAATGGGTCTCTGAAAGTGAGGCTATTGATAAGAATGCTTTCTCCTTGTAAAGCACGAAGACATTGCTGGCGTAGAGACTCAAGTCCTGCAGGACTGTGCTCTGTTATTTTTCCCCTTCCCATAGTTCTAAGGCAGCAGCCAGGAGTTCCTGAGGAAGGTCACACATAACTCATGGTGGGGGTGCGGTTTGGGGGCGATGGGGTGGATTGTGACGCGTCAAGCTCTTGCTTTGTGCTCAGCTTGCTTTCTGCTCCCTCATCAAATCACCACCATCATCATCACAGTTGCTATCTCAAGTCTGATTCCTGGGAAGCAGAGCCTGAGAGGATTCCTGTGCAAGTGATTTACAGGGGAAGTGCTCTCAGAAGGAAGCTAGGAGCCCCGGAAGCTGGAGAGAAAAGGGAAAGAACCCAAGCAAGGCAAAGCCCCAGACTCCACCTGATCCTGAGGGCAGGCCTGGAGTGGGAGTTACACCTCTTCGTCCATCTGCCCAAAGGCTAAGGACCTGGGCTCTCTGACTGAGGCTCCCACATAACCTTCTGCTTGGGGCAACCCCTGGCAGGCAGGCTGCCTGCTGGGGCAGGTGAGGTGGCTCCTGTAGCCCAGGGCCAGGCCTCTGAAGAAGGTGTCAGGTGCAAGCTGTTTGCAGCAAAGCCTACAGGGCCTTGTGAGGGGTGACGCACAGAACCAGTAGCCTGTTACTCTGAGAACCTGAACATGGCACTGACCTGTCCACTTAAGTTACCCTGAGCTCTTGGTCCATGCCAGACTCTGTTCTCCGGGCTTCTCTTGTATTCAGTCATCAAACTCTTACCTGCCGCCCTCTTCATTTTGCAAATGTGTAACCTGAGGCTTAGGAAGATTAACTAATTAGACCAAGGATCCACCAGAGGTAGGAGGTGGCTGAACTGGGATTCAGACCCAGGCAGTGCGGTCCCCAAACATCTCTGCTAATGGCCCCCTCTTGCCGCTGCTGTCCCACGGGTCCCACCTGCCCGCCCTGCCTCCGGCCACTTGCAGGGACAAACCTTATTGAAGGGCAGAAGGAAGGTGCTTTTCCATCTCTCCTTCACCCAGCAAATCAGAATGAGGCTTATGAAGAAAAGGGAATTTTTTATCAACCACGAGAGAAAATCTTAATCTGTATGCTTAATTAGGTCAGATACCCACTTTCCTCTGAGTCTTTTCTAGTTCTTTGAAGTCAGAGGAAGCCCTGGGCTTTGGAGAGGGAAAAAAATGTAGAAAGGGAATTGGGAGGAAACCCCCCACATACACACAGAAGGAAAAAAAAAAATCAATCGTCAATCTTCTTTAAGGATTGAATGCAGATAAAGTCAGCTATCAACCCTATCAACATGGAAAAAAATGCTTAAAATAAAAACTAGGGCAATCCCCTGAAGGAGGGAAAGCTTGGCATCTGTCTGAAGACTCTTCTACCTTGTTATGAGCCTCACTTGCCTTCTCTCTCCCTACAACACTGGAATTGCTTGCTGTCAATCCAAGGACTCCTTGAGGGTTCTGATATTTTAGGTAAAACAGAAGGCTCAAAACATAGGTCTGAAATTTTCAGAGGGCACGTGAGGGGTATTTGCTGTGGAGCAGTGTGTGCTGGGGGAGTGAGTGTAGGCGTGGTGGGTGAGGAGGTCCCACTTTCCTGCATGTTCAGCTCTGATGCTTGCTACCATGGGGGCCGCAGGGCAGTAACCTCCCTCGAGACCTTCTGGGATTATGGCCATGTCCTGTACCTGCACCATCCAAGACGGGCCACGACTCACACGTGACTGTCAACTTGAAATGTGCAACTAAAGAACTGACCGGTTAATTTTCCTTAATTTCAATGAATTGCTGAAGTTTCAAAAGCCACATAGTGCTAGCGGCTACCGTAACAGACAGCTTAACTCTAGGCCCTAATCTTTTATGGATTTGGTATTTCAAAAAGCACCTGCAAAAAGAGATCTTTAGAGATCCAGCCTTTTTGTGCATTTGTGCAGATGAAGAAATCAAGTATGTCAGTTGACTTCTGCTGCTTGAAATAACAGCCATTTATTTATTCCATGATACCCTTGGATATAAATTCAGGATGGGCATAGCTAGACAGTTTTTATTGTCTCCCAGGGCTAAATTTGTGCCATTGTGGGCAACTCCTGCTTAGCTGAGAACTGGCTGGTCTAGGATGGCCTCAGTGGGATGGCTCATTAAGGCTCAGTGTAGTCTCTCATCCTCTCAAAGGCTAGCCTGGGCTTTTGCACATGATGGCTCCACAGGGTTCCAAGAAAGGGAGCCATAGTGTACAAGACCCCTGAGGCTTAGTCTCAGAACTTCTGCTGCATTCTGTTGGCTAACGTCAGTCACATGGCTGGCCCAGAGTAAGGGGCCAGGAAATGGACTCCTTTTGCTGGGAGATACAGGGGAGTCACATGGAAAGAACGTGGATATGGGGAAGCATGAATAATGGTCTTTTTTTTTTTTTTAAATCAGCCACATTGAGGCCCCAAGGGCACAGTGACTGGCCTGAGGTCACAAAGGAAACTTGTAGTGGGGCTGGGAACCAGGCCTGAGACTCTTGACTCCCAGAACACTGCAGGCCCTAGTTTGGTTTTTGGAATCTTTCTTGTAGCCCTTACTTTTGTGGGCCTTGGTTTCTGTGTCTCCAGAAAGAGGGAGAGGCACTGTGTTATCTCTGACTTCCCTGAGCTCACAGTTCCCACAATTGGACTTGGTGGTTGCCTTCGAGTAGGGGGCCAGGGGAGGGACAAAAGCAGGGGGTGGGCAGATCAGGGATAGCCCCTGTGGTAATCCTGAAGGCTGCCTCTTTTGCAAAGGAGCCAGAAATTGTTACACTCGACCAATGTAAGGTATTTACCTATAGGCTCCACCTCTTGGAAAGAAGTTGGTAAAAAGACTGAGTTGGGAAAGGATAGAGTTTTCTCTTCCAGGTTTTTCTCATTTGTAATCCACCCACTTCCTTTTCCTTTCATAAATATGATGTCCGTGAGTGGAATGATCTGAATATCTTCCTAGTTCCAGAAGCCTGACAGTATTTTCACATCGATCTCACATTCGATAAATCACGCCCTGTGGATCCGTGAACTGAAAGGCCAATAAAATGCCTCCATCAAAAAGGCTTCGGCGGGAGGGAGCGCTTCCCAATTCCCGGCCCTGAGTGTTCCGGAGGCCATACCCCTGACTGCGGGGGCCTTGGACCTCCCTGCTGTCCAGATTTGTGTACCCAGTCATTGGCTCCCAAGTCTTCACTTGTGAAAATAATTTAGTGGAAAGGAAGTTATTCAGAGGAAAGGGATCTTGGAGAAGCTAGCGGTACTCATGAAGATGTTGGTAAAGATGGTTAGCTGGAGGAAGAGGGAGAGAAGGGGGAAGAAGGGGGGAGGAGGGAGCGTGAAGCTGGAGTGGGGGCAGCGGAAGAGGAAGTAGATGGGGGGGGGGAGGAAGGGGAAGTGGGAGGAAGGGCCGAAGGCAAGTAAAGAGAAAGAAGAGAGAGAGGAGGAGGAGGGAGTGGGAAGCTGGGCTGGGTAGAGAGAGGAAGAAGGTGAGTGGGGAAGAGGGGGAGGAAGGGAAAGGGCTGAAGGCAAGTGAAGAGAAAGAGAAGGAGGAAAAAGTAAGGACGGGGACTTGGGGAAAGTAGACATGGAGGGGAGAAGGGATGGGGAGGAGAGATCAAAAGGGCAGGGCCAGTTCTGAAACCCCAGTACCCCAGGATGCAGACACCATGGTGCTCTCTCTCTCTCCCTCTCTCTCTTTTGGAAATTAATGATGTAATGGCATTATTAAAGGATTCTTGAACAAGGCAGCACCCCATCTCGCTAAGCCACACCCATGGCTTTTCCCTCTGCACAACTGTCTTCCCTCTCTCAGGGGCCTGACTCTCAGGGGAATCCAGCCGGAATCCCCTAGTTTAGTGACACATGAATGTGACTCAGGTGCAAGACCCCCTGAATTTGTTCTATCTTCCCAGTCTGTGTGCCTTCCAATGAGTGGGGTCGCTTCTTTGTGTGTTTGTCTTTTCACTTACAGAAAAGGCTGAGCTGTTGGAGGTGGTTTTTATTTTAAATGTTCTTTGGCTAGGAAACTATCTCCAGGTGACCCGTTGTAAAGAAACACACACATACCCTACAGACAAATAGGGCCGCTCTGTTTAAAGACAGTTGGGTTAGACCAGCTTTCTTAGGTTGGGATCACTGGAAACAGACCCTGAAACTAACCAGTGTTCTCCTAAGGAAGTGCTTCCTGGAGGGGATTGAGGGAAGAGGATGCCAAATTCCCAGCCTCTGCTGGATCCTGAGGAATGTTCTAGAGCATCATTTAGGCCTCAGAGTTTATCCCCATAGAAGTAACGGAACTGGGTTTTCTTCTTGGGCTGGAGGCCACAGGAGGATATAATTCTCAGCAACTCCCAGCTGTCAGTCCTGGTGAGGAAGGTGCTAAATCCAAGGACAACCCTCTGAAAGGGGTCACAGGGGCCACTTCTTAGCAGCAAAGCCCTGTCCAGCTGGGAGACAGGCACAAGGAACCAGCAGAAGGGACCCAAGGGAATTTGGACAGGGTACCAACAGTGTCTATCATGCCATCTTTATGAGTTTCCCCAAAAGCTAGTGGTCCACAGAAAGTGAAGCCTTCCTAGACCGGTCAGCCCTTAGACAACCTTCCAGCTGACCACAGCATGGAGTCACAGGGTGGTGCCCAGCCTAAATCAACAGAACGGTGGGGGAGCCCCAATGAATTCTTAGCTAAATAAATTGGTGTTGTTTTAAGCCATTAAGTATTGACACGCTGTGTATGCGGTGATAGCTCTCTGAAGGAATGATCAGGGGGAAGGAAATGATCTGAACCCAGAGTCTAATTTCTATCCCAACAAACATCTGTAAGTAGAAACCAAAGGTGGGGTCACTACTGAAGTCAGAATTGGCTTGTATCCAATTTTTTATTTTACTTTCTTTTGCAATGGCACTGAACTTCATGAGACACCAGATAGTTCTGCCTGGAAGGAGGCAATAAGAATAATGTCTCTGCAGTTATTACTGAATTAATACTAGACAATTGACCCTTTCTTTCAAATCATCCCCAGCATTTCAAGCTACTACTGGGTTTTAATCTACTGCCTTATCATCCTTGAGGTCACCGCTACAATGGCATTTGTTCTTGAAAGATAAGTCAGCTTCTTTAAAAAGAAGGCAGTGAATAATATAAAGAAGGAAAGAATAAAATAAGATTACATGGCTAAGCAAAAAAAATGAGGGGGAATAAAAGAAGAAGGAAGGAGAAATTAATTGAACTGTGCTTTGAATGATTGGCTCAGTGTCCAGCGTCTTAAACAGTCAAGATTACAGTAGGGAGGTTAGTTCAGTATATATTTTGTAGACATCATCCCTGACTTTAATTGAAGCTATTTCTAAGCATCAGAGGAGCCCACATACAAAAGCCTGGTTCAGTATGACCTTTCTGGAGATTTTGCTGATTGTACCTTAAGGATGTATCTTACTGTGGTTCCAGGGAAGTACCTATCACTCTGCTTGACATCATTCCTCCCCAAAATCGCTCCATTTGCATAAAAAATTAATATGAGAAGTGTGGTGAGCCACTAGGCAGATGGAAGCCTTTGACTAATTAGTTGAGAATGGTGACAACTTCAGAGACATGCTTTGGAACAGATTTAGCACTGACACTACTCTGCAGATACAGGAACACAGTGTCACTTTCCCGGGAGTTGGGAGAGCAGGGAGTGCCAGCCTCAGAAAGCCTGGTGTCTTGGCGTTGGAGCAGGAGCACCCTGTCTGTCCACCGGTGACATTCTTGTTTGCAGAGCTCCCAGAATGTCTTCTCCAGCCTTGTTGCACCTTTCCCTTTCTTCTTCCTGGCCTAGAGGGCTGGATTCCTTCCCCTCCGTCAACCCCAGACCCTGTCCTTAACTCTGCACAGGCCTTGCATATCTGGTACTTCTGCTTCTGGACCACTCATATCTTGATTGATAAAAGAATCGCCTTTCAGAGGCTTCAACCAATACCCAGCTCATACTCTCAAGGATCTGGATTTAGGAATCAGGGGTGAGGCCAGACAACTCTCATTCTCAGCCACTTCCCAGGTGCTGTTGGTGTCATTGGTGCAGGGACAACACTTGGAATGGTTCTCCCTTAAGAAAATGATATATTGATCTAAGCACAGTGTCACAAACTAGCCTCCTGCAGACGAAGTTCAGGCCCTCATAATAGACCAACTTTCCCTTATAATATTTTAAAGGGAAATTACCCTAAAATATCTAAATGTTTTGGCTTCTTTTGGAAACTAAAAACATCGGTCACTGTCAATGACTTTGATGTCAGTATGAGCATCTCCATTTAGAGGGGACATAGACTCCTCAATTTGCTACAGTCCTCCCCATCCCTGCTCATAAGACCCTGGGCTTAATCCATCATTTCCTTCAGGTGGTTGGTCTCTATTGGTCCCTAAGTTTGTGTCCCTTTTAATACAAACTAATTTATATTAACCTTCATGGGTAACAAAACTGCATTTTTGCAAGGGCTTTCTGGCAGTGGTGCCTTAATACAGCTGTGTTTTACTGATGGTGAAAATCTCAGGCTACTGGGGTCAGGTTTGTGAAGAACTAGGCGGCTTCTCTAAGGACCTGGCAGAGCAGTCTCCTCGCACATCTCCAGCAGATGAACCTGGTTTCCCAGAAGTTCCCGTGTAATCATTTGGCAATAGATGAGAAAAGACCATGCATGCCCTCTTCTAAAGGAAGAACCTTTATAAAATGGGAGTTTTATTAGAATGAAGCTGGGTTAATACAGGCTTAAGTTCAGAGATGCAAGACATTTACTAGGGTTCTGCTTTGGAGAAACCCCATTCTCTCCTTCCATTTCTCCTTCATCAGTTCCTTATTGCCTGGGTTCAAATTCTGGCCTGGTCATTTACTTTGTATATTACCTTGGTTATATTACTGAGCACTAGAGTGCCTTGGTTTCCCCATGCATAAATCACACCAACTTTGCGAGGTTATATGTGATGGTTAAATGGGATAAGGCACGTAAAGGTCTTAGAACAGCCAATGCCTAGTGAATGGTTAATAAATGCCATTAATACCTGTTGGAGAAGGTAGGTAGGCAGAAGACTCAATCCAATCTAAGCTCAAATTCCTGACCCACTAGATATTGATCATGTGATCTTGAGAAATGTTGCCCTTCCTTTTATCCATTCTTCTGACAGGTACTTACTGAGCCTAAAAGTCCTCACTGGTAAAATTGCAATAGTAGTATCTACTGCATAGAACTGTTGTAAAGATTAAACAAGATAAGTCGTAGAAAATAGTGCTTGATGTGTGAGAAGTACTTAATAATATTACGTTGCCCCACATGAAATTGCTATTTTTATAAGTTCAAAATGGTCAAATCCTAACAATTTTTTGCAATTCATACTCTACAAGTAGTACTGTTCTTGCTCTTGATATGGTGGTTGTTGTGGTTTTATTCCTACCAACTCTATAGGGTTGAGTTAGCTCTTACTGTGAAAAACAACATCAACAGAAAAAACCTGCTCAAAACCCAGAGGGATGAAACCATGAACCCTATGAACCCTATTTCTCATGAGTCTCATGAGCCTCTGGATCAGCTGGGTGGTTTTGCTGTTCTGGACCAGACCTGACTGATCTTGACCGGGCTCGCTCATGAGTCTATAATCACCCAATAAAATGGATGTGGCTGACTGGTCTTGGATGTCCTCACTCACTTGTCTGGGGCAATGAGGATGACTGGGCCATGTGTCTCATTCTCCAGCAAGCTAGTCTGGGCTTATTCATGATGTGATCACAACATTCTAATAGGAACGCTGGCCTCTTGGGCCCAGGTGTGGCTCTTGCAAAGCATCACTTCTGCTGCATCCTTGTGGCGGAAACAAGTTCTCTGGCCAAGCCCAGAATCTAGAATTCAGGAAATAGACTCCACATTTTGGAGAAAAGGACTGAAAGTCACATTGCCAAGGGCAAGCATTCAGAGAAGGGAGGAGGATCCAGGCTTCTTTTTTTTTTTTTTTTTTAAACCAATCAGTCTGGGACATGAGGTATAAATAATACTTGTGTTCCTTTGCTTCATCATTTATATTATTTAACTTAAAGAATGGTATTTGCCAAGCAGTAAAATATCCCCCTGCCTTTGATGATTAAGTATTTTTATCTTCCTTTTGGGTTTCCTGGAGTTTTTGGAGGTTCTGATTGGGACATGCATGGGTGGTCTTTTTTAACACCTCGAAGACTCCTGTTCTCTACCTTAAAATATAAGAAACCCAATCACCTCTGCCAGAAAACATAGTAACTACATAGCAGCTTGGTTGGTTTAACTCACATCTCTTGCTGATGAAATGCACAGCCTCCCTGGATATTCTTTTTATCCAGCACCTCTAATCAGTAGCAAGAACTTCAAAGACACTGCTAAATGTACTGTAGTCGTATCATAAAGAGGGAAAAAAACTCTGAACTCTCCAATTTTTAAGACCTCAGTCACAAAAGACTTTATGAAGACTTAACAAAATCGATACGGATTGAAATAATGAAAGCTAAAATTGCCATGTCACTATATATGCCTTAAACTGTTTCCTCCACTCACTATCCTGATGAAGGTACTAATGCTATTCTCATGTTACAGATTTAAGAAAATGGAGGCACAGATCAGCCAGAACCTTGCCCAGAGTCACCCAGATAAGAAGTGAGAGAGTCAGGATTTGAACATAGAAACCCACTATTGGGACCTACACACTTAAAACATGATCAAATGTGAACCAAATGATATGGTTGTCCTCTCTACCCAAATAATATTAAAAATATTAAGTCCTTTTCAATTCTACCGAAGATCCAGAAACCATGACTAGGCAGATTGTTGCTCAGTAAGAAAACAAAAATACAGTCTAACTTTTAAGAGCTGCCCATCAATAAATTGCAGTGTAAGGTATAGGTTCCCCGATCCAACTGAACATCACTGACACAAGAACTCAGGGACTTAGCGTGTCTGGGTGGCTCATTGGTTAAGTGTCTGTTTTGGCTCAGGTCATGATCCCACATCCTGGGCTGGAGACCCACATTGGGCTCCTTGCTCAACGGGGAGCCTGCTTCTCCCTCTTCCTCCCCTTTGTGTGTGTGACCTCTCCTCTCTCCCCCCCTCTCTCTCTCTTTGAAATAATAAAATCTTAAAAAGAACTCAGAGACTGGATTCAAATCCTGGCTCCTCGCTTTTTCCTGTGAAAGTGTCTAAGGCATCTTCACGCCAGCTTCATCATCTTAAAAAACAAAGAAGACAAAACCACAGAACAACTGTAAGACACTCTGTAAGTTATTGTGAGGATAAAGTAATATATTTAAAAGCTCATGATTCATTATAGATCACCAGTGAGGATTCATTTCCTTTCTTCTACCATCGTAAGAGTTGCCCAACAGAGCTTCTAAGGGATCTTACAGGAATCAGAAACATGAGGCTATGTCATGTATCAGAAAGTATGAGTCCAGCTACTTGGTTCAAAAGCATCACCTGGGGACTTGTTAGATATTCAAATTCATAGGCTCAGCCCAGACCTACTGACTGCTGTCATCTTGGGGTGGAGCCCAGTATTCCCTGGTGATTCTCATGCTCTATCAAGTTTGCAATGCCGTGGCCCAGATGACCTCTCTTCCAGCTCTAATTCTATGGTTCCGTTCTCCCTCCCTCCCCACCACCCATGTAGTAATTGCTACCGTGTGTTGAATACCTCGTCTGCTCAAACATGTGAATAAATACTTGGCATGCATTTATTTAATCCTTGCACCAGTGGGGTTGGTGCTATTATCATCCCCACCGTACAGATGGGGACACTGAGAAGTTAAGGAACTGGCACACTAGGATTCCCATCTGAATGTGTTTGGAGCTCTGGCTCCAAAGCACTCTGCTCATCTCATCACCACATAGGGTCTGTCATGACTCCAAGAAGGACCTAGAGGGAAGCTTTTTGTCTTTCAAATCTATTCCTCTGATAATGCATTAGAATAAAGAAATTAATCTATTGATCCTAGAAAAGTCATAGAGAGGGCCCAGGTGGAAGGTGAGTGGCTATAACCTGAGTCCCCGCAAGAGGAGAAAATGCTGGGAGGCCACAGGGCTGTGGAGAAGGGGGTTGGGAGGTTCCTCCTGGGGGTGTGTTCAGCAAACAGGGACCTGGTGGGTGGAAGTGCTGCCTTCAGGGCCCTGCAACTGAGAGACACAGCTGTAGGTAATTATTTTTTCCTAGCTATAAATAAAATAATCCTAAGAAGAACAAGGTGGGGGAAGAGCAATTGGGGGAGCTTCACTTACGCTCTCCCCCCATCCACTGCTCTGGATGATAAAGCAGTGAGTTGGTTTTAACCATTTCCTGCCACCTGCTAGCCCCCCATGCCCCTCTGCCCGGAATGTCTGGAACAGGTCTTAAAGCAGAATTTGTGGCCACCTGAGCCTGCAGAAGAAGTGGTCCTGCCTGATGCAGAAGACAGTGGCAGCAGAGATCCAGGTAGATTAGTGTGTGAAGGAAGAGAGACCTTGTGTCCTTGTCACGCTGGAGCCCTTACCTCCTCTTTGCTGCTGCTTCGGCCACATAGCTGGTACTGGCCTCATGGTCAGGCACTGTTCATTACAAGTGGGGCGTCAGGATACAGGCAATAGTCAGAATTTCTGATGATTTGAGAAGGATGTTCCGGGCTTAACTCAAACCACTCCAGCTCCAGAATTCCATGAGACCATCATCATTCCTTTGGCAAGAGATTCTTAGTTTTCTAAAATGGCAAATAGTCCTGAGGATGGAAACACACCAAGCCTCCTCTCTCATCTGAACCTTCATGGTCCAAAGTCACTTGCAGTGATTAGATTGTGATGTATTTGAACAGGGAGAATACCGAAGCTCTAGATGGTTGCTGTTTGATGGGTGGTTCTGGGTCAGCAGAGTTGTACAGCCCAGGTGCCTGGTAGAAATACAGAGTCTCGGGCACTGTCTCAGACCTCCTAAATTAGAATATAGATCTTTAAAAAGTATTTGATTTGTTCATTTGTCCGAGAGAGAGGGAGCACAAGCATGGGGAGCAGCACGCAGAGGGAGAAGCAGGCTTCCTACTGAGCAAGGAGCCCGGTGTGGGACTCGATCCCAGGACCCTGAGCCAAAGGTAGACGCCTAACTGACTGAGCCACCCACAGAATCTGAATTTTAGAACGTGTCCAGGTGATTTGTGTGTGTATTAGGGTTTGAGAAGCACTCATCTAGATGTCTGACACTCAAGTGGGGCCACATAGCAGTTGCTGGGGGTTGGGGAGAGAGGACCAGAAGATCGTTCAGCTTGATGAGCAAAATATACATATTCTGGAAATGTAGCAAATTCCTTAAAATGTACGTGAAGTAGAAAGCAGCTGAATGATGTAAATTTGACCCCTGACTGTGAGTCAACTATTAGGTCAATAGCAACATCTTTCGGTGGTCCTGTGGGGACAGCACTGTGGCCCTCCAGTGGACAACAGTGAGGGTAAGGATCCTATTGCCTGGCTGGCACCTGCTAGGCAATCTTTTACAACAAAGTGCTGGTTAACAGAAAACTTCCAGCCGTGGCGTTCTGACAAATTGTCAGCCATCTACCCAGAGTACATTTAGGTTTACAGCCCCTATGGAATGTTGTTCCTGAGGAGCTTGTCTTAGGTAGAGTCAACATGTAAGCTTCCCAGAACCTAGCCTTGTTGTGTAAGGATCTGGAGGTCTCCAGGTTTTTGATCTTGAAGTTGAGGAAGGATCACTGTTCCAGGTACCACAGGTGGAGGAGGTTTAGGAGGCTAGGGCCTGTATTGAGGCCTGGGGACCTTCTGTGAAGTTTCTTGTGATTAAGTTCAGTCAAGACTGCTATGAACTCTTGAGAAGGCAGACCATTGACCTTGGAAAGTCTATACGGCCCATGTTGCCTCTCTCATGATGATAAAATGGAGAGAGAAATTCAAATTAAATCATGTCTGTGTTCTCAAAACATTACTATCATTCCTATTTTAGTAATTTCCATGACCTCTCATAGTCTCAGACACCCAAGATCCTTTGTCATGCCCAGCGGACCTTCTCAGCTTCCCAACCAGTGACTTTGCAGCTAGTATCTGAAATGCATAGGGAGGGGCGCACATGTCTGTGGGGAGCCCACACTGCATTTGCCTGTGTGTCCATACAGGGAGGAGACTCTGGAATCCACAGTACCCTCAGGATGGCTTGGCATCCCAGGTTAGGATGTCTCCTCTTCCATGAAATGGAACACATCCATAGGATGATTAGCCTAAATAGAAATGTTGAATCCTAAATGAGATGCACAGAGATGGCCCCGGTACCCATGATATCTTATGACTTATCTGCCCCATGCATTCTATAGAAGATACACATATCTTCCCCACTTTTGATGTGGTCCTCATCTGTTTCATTCCATTCAAAATTCTCAGAGGTTAGTCTCTCATACCCACATAGTGATTACTGGAGAACCTGGCTGGAGGGGCAGCAATTTATAAAATGAAAATAGACCAGCTGTAGACTAAATCAAATAGATGTGAACTATTTACGGAAATGAAATGAGGGAATTCAAATGAGGTAATTATCTGGAGTGCAATTTCATCGGCTCTAGATTTTCAGGGAGAGGTTACTTCCCTTGTTTACAGGGAAGATTCTTATTGCATAAGGCTTAATTGGGGATGCTAACGTCTGTACCTCTTTTGAGCTGTGAAATCTCACCCACAACAAACCCAAAGGTTGTATTTGAACCATGGGCACTTTGGAGCCTGTGGAAGGGTCTCTGTCAAAAGGCCTGGACATCTTTCCTTGAAGGTCTGCTCTTCCCATTACTAGCAAATTAGATCCATCCCAGTGTCTTAGGCATTGTTTTAGGGATAGGGCAGATCCTACTCTTGCTGGATCTACATTCTAGTGGAGCAAATGACCAAAATATATCCAATAAATATACATCTAAGTATGCACATGAGAATAGAAAAAGACACCAAGACCAAGTGTAGCTAGGGTAGGTGGGCTACCCTTTGGCCATGAGGGTCAGGAAGAGTGACTCCAGACAGACCAACAAAAGCAAAGGCCCTGAGGTAACAATGGGCTCACATGTGTGGTTTTTGTTTGTTCATTTGTTTGTTTTTTTAAGATTTTATTTATTTATTTGACAGGCAGAGATCACGAGTAGTTAGAGAGGCAGGCAGAGAGAAAGGAGGAAGCAGGCTCCCCGCTGAGCAGAAACCAGATGCGGGGCTCGATCCCAGGACCCTGGGATCATGAGCTGAGCCTAAGGCAGAGGGTTTAACCCACTGAGCCACCCAGGCACCCCAGTGTGTTTTTCTTTTTAACAGACTTTTATAGCTCTTAGCACATGTGAGGAATTGATTTAAGCATTTTGCAAATAGCACATCATTTAATTCTTGTAGAAACCCTCTAAGGTAATGCTGGTCTTCTTTATAAAATACTACATTTTACAAATCAGAGTGTTGAAACACAGTTTAAGCAGCTCTCTACCTTTAACTCACAGGGCTGGTAAGTTGTGGAAAAAGGATTCGAACCCAGATCAGACCCCAGGGTCTGTGCTCATAACCACCTTGCTGGTAGTTTTCAAATTACTACACATGGGAACATTTAGGGATCTTTAAATACTGTCGATGCCTGGCTCCCTCCCTCAGCCATTTGGATATAATTGGAATGTGCTGAGAGTTGGACAGTGGGATTCTTAAAAGCTCCCAGATGATTGGGATGTGCAGATGATTTCGAGACCAAGGGCATTGCGCCATGGCATTAAGCATTAGCATTTGAGAGCCTGAAAGAACACCAGTATGTTTAGGCTTAACCAAGGGAAGGAGTGGGATTCCCTCCCTCTGGCCCCTGTCGGTGCACATTTGCCAAAATCAACAGCATCCACATCAAGAAGAAATGGTCTTCTCTTGAATCAAGAACACCTTCCTCACACTAATGATACCATTCCCATAGCACACGCCCAGCTCTTCCACCCTGCAAGGTACACAGACACCTTATTGCCTGACCTCAGAAGAGCACCCTACAAAGGCCATCAGAGGCCAGTTCTGCTGGGGCAGGGGCAGGAACTAATCCCTGAATCCGATGATACTGGCCCATTAGCTTCAAGAGAGGCCATTTTATATATTCTGCATGCGTTGATGCTCAAAGTGGACCCTGATTCTTGCTCCCCATACTAATGGATTAGTTCACACTTGTGCTATAATTTGCTTTTCCATTTACCAGAAAGTTGGGTGAAATCATCAAGTGATTGACCCCAAGCAGTGAGGGAAAGTCCTGCGTTGGGGTTACGAGCAGCGTGGAAACTTAGGGAGTCACTAGATAACTTATTGGAACTGGTAAGGGACAAGAATCATGTCATTGATTCCAATATTTGGTTCAGACATATTCCTAATATCTCAGCAAGACAGGAATTAGGACTATTTTTCTGGTGCCAAGGTTCTCCTTGGTAGAATTCAGAGGAGGTTAAGTGGTTGCCATGTGCCTTTGGCTTGAGTTTTGACTGCTGTATGCATAAGTTGTTTTGAGCATCTACAACAGGCCTTCCAGAGTATCCCATACCTGAAAGAGGGAAGTGACTGCTCTGGAGACAGAGAGGAAATAGCAATTAAATAAGAGAACAGGGAAGTTAACAAAACGTCCTGACACCACATTTGCTGAGTTGTTGAACTGGAATTGGAACTGGAATTGGAAATGAGGATGTCTTTGCCAGGCATGACTGATTAAACTCCACACCCCTATTCGTATGAGAGGAAGCCTTCCAAAGACTCCTGAATGGGCAGTGAAGTGATGAGAAGAGATGATTATGGCACAGATGCCAAGAGCAGGCTCCATATTACTTACAATCCTATAGCAGATTTTACGTGATCATAATGTTTCACGAGGGTAGCAGAGGCTGTGCTGTAAAATACCCCATCAAAATCCCAGCTGGCAAGCTAGGACTTATGAAACCAAGCTGCAGCGTAGGAAGCCAGTGTCATCCACATTCTCCATTAATGTTGTAAACAATTAACATTCACAAGTAGTGGCTCAGAGCTCACTCCTAGTGTGAGGATTCATGGGGTTTTCTTTTTTTTTTTAAGATTTTATTTATTTATTTGACAGAGAGAGAGAGAGAGAGAGAGAGAGAGATCACAAGTAAACAGAGAGGCAGGCAGAGAGAGAGGGAAGCAGGCCTCCTACTGAACAGAGAACCCGATGCGGAGCTCGATCCCAGGACCCTGAGATCATGACCTGAGCCGAAGGTAGGGGCTTCAACCCACTGAGCCACCCAGGTGCCCTTCATGGGGGTTTTCTATACAGCAGAAAGTCAGGTATGAGTCAAAAGCACTTAATTAGAGTCTATCCCTCCAAGACTCCTAAAAATATGATATACTTAGGTCTACAATGAGTTGTATTTGCTTCTAATGTCAAACACTTTGGACAGGTCATGATGCTTTCAATATTCTAAGGTAAAGTTTAAAAATGTTGGTGATATGTGTATTCCCTAAATGAGTTAAGTGCCAGGCATCTGTGGATTCCAGCATGTGGTTTGTGGAGAAAGGATTGTGGTGGAGGGACGTGGGAGGACTCATACTCTTGGCAGGGTTGGAGAAGGGAGGCATCTAGTACAGGGAGTCTGAATGTGTGTGTGTGTGTGTGTGTGTGTGTGTAGATTTGCATACACACTGTGTATGTATACATGTATTTTTAAGTGAATACAGATGCTAGTCAGTTAAATATAAAGTTTACTTATTTCACACTAGCTTTTTTGCCATTTTCTATTTTCTTAATCAGGAAAGACTAGAATGTTAATAATAACTGCACTGTTCCCTTTCCTTGAAGTAACAGGAATCAATTCCTTGGGTTAATGAAGTGGCAATGACAAAACCAAACACAGACACTGCGAGGGAATGTACACCTGCCTTCTATTCCTCCTGGGTGGGGGATTCCTAGGCGAAAGAATTCTAGATCTGCCTCAAAATCCTGGACCAAGTCAGGCCATTGGGCAGAGCGACAGGGCTGACAGGGCCAGATCATGCTGGGCTGACATTGGAGAGAGAGAAAGAGGGGAAACTGTTGTCATAGGAGTTTGCCAGGATGAATCCTGAGAGAGAAAAGTTGGTGATGAAGGGTTGGTGTTTAGTGGGTCTGGTTGGATGGAGAGTTAGCAGAGTTTTAAGAGGGGCAGGAGAGAGAAGACATTTGGGCAGTTACTTTAGATGTGAAATATTAAGAAGGACAAATAGCAGGAAATGGGACTCTAAGTTTTCCTTAAAGTTAAAATGAACTAAGGGGATTCACTTTTGAAAGATTTCAGGAAAGCTTCAATGTCCATTGCAGATAGAGTTTGGCTGATGAATCACATTTCTTTGAATATAACACCATACAGGAATGAATTTTAGGAATGAAACCATGGAAGACTTTATCTTACATAGGCTGTAATGGTTCTGCAATACCCATACCTTTTCTCTTTTTCTTGCCCAACTGATACCTTGTGAGACTGAAAAGGATAACTATTGCAGCTAGACAAGCTTTCTGAGCCTAAGGAGGACAGAATCTCTGATATAGCAACTAGATGTGGACCTTGTTATTCTTAATGAATAGATATTAAAGGCTTTGGTGTTAATCAGTGTAATTTGCTGACAATAGCCTAGTCATAGTTCTAGGTAGTAAATCAACAAAAGAGGTCACGTGAGGAAGAAATTAGGGTATTATATTTGCTGTCATTTTGAGCAAGGGGAAGTGTTGACTAGGATTTGGGAGGGAACAGCTTGCTGTTGCAGATGGCCAGAACCATTATCAAGGGGAGCCAAGGGGCAAGTATGACATGAGGCAATCCAGTATTAATTTGGAGTTATGAAAGTCCAAGACACACCTGCCAACTGTAAGCTCCATGCCATGCTCATCTTCCTGCCAAAAGTGAGTGCAGCCATGAAATACCAAGCGTACACTAGTGGCCATGGTCAAGAGGAAGGTAAAGGGTTATGAGGGAAACTTATAATGCTCTGCCTCACCAAAGACAAGGCTGAGTTTATATGAAACCAGAGGAAGTCATGCAAAGTGGAATCTCCAAGGGCCCAAAAGACTTGATTAGATTTTTTCCATTATTTGCTCTCAGAGCATCCTGTAATTTCCATTCCTAGCACTCCTCACAATTACAAGTAATTATTAAGTAGTTATTTGTTAATGTCTTTCTCTTTAGATTATAAGTTCCGTGTGAGCAGGGATAATCTTGTTTATGGATGTATCCCTAGTGCACAGCCTACTGTCTAGTTCATGGTGTGGTCTTAATAATTACTGGTTCATTGAATGAAAAAAAATTAGTGTGATCAAGGGTAGAGCAGGAATGAACACCAATGTCTAGGGGACTGATGGTGTAGGAATGTGATCCAAAGGAGAGAGGTAAGAAGAAAAGATACACAAGTAAAGTTTTAGGAAAAATAGTAAGTTCCTCCCATTTAGGGTGAGACTATGTCTAGAAGAACCTTGATCAGTAAGGTGTGGCATGGACCAGAAACATCAGCATCACCTGGGAGCTTGATGGGAATGTGGGCTTTTGGCCCCTTCTGATGAAATAGAGTCTGCATTTAAACGGATGTCCAGGTGATTTGTACGTACATTGAAGTGTGAGAAGCATTGTTCGACAGCATGAGCAAATATCTTGCTTCCTAACATAATTCTGAGACTGCTGAGGGCACTCAGAATAACAGTGGCTAAAGAGAATGGAAGCAAGGGGGGATACGCCCTACTGAAACCATGACATAATAGATGTGATGTTCAGTCTTCAGATAGGGAAGTCTCTTGCTATTAGCACAAGGAGAAGATGAAGCAGCTTAATGTAGACTTATCATTGCCAGTCTTGAATTTGGTCTCTGTGAGATAACTAAAAGACAGCAAATCATGCCAAGTTCTAGTGTTATAAACATTATTGACTCACATGGGGAAATGTTACACCATCCAGATAGAGAAATGGAAGGATTGAAGTGTAGGGACTATTTCTCCACAATTTATTCTTACCAAGTGGCTGGATTTAAGTGACAGAAAAGAGAAAACAAGCATGAACAAAGGAACCTTAGAGATAAACAGTTGATTATATGAATGGTATAGGTCAGTGATAGTCAAACTGCATCTTGTAGAATTTGTAGTTCCTCAGGGGTCCCTCAGGGGATGACATAAGTGTAAGAGGCTGAGGAGGAGACAGAACAAGAGACTATATTTCACTAGAAGAGCTGTTTTACCTATCTTGGTTCTACCAAGTCCTGGAGTGATACAATGGAAACATAGATTGGCTTGCATGCCATTTCAGATAGATGACTAAATGAGGGTTTCATCAGTGGGAACAGTTTTAATCTAAACAATTGTAAAAGGTCATGGAGTATGTTCAGACTTCCCTTGTAGGAAAGGACAGAAAATATAGAGACTGAGGGAATTTCCTTTTGTAGGTACCTATTATTTAATCCAAATATGTAGCATTCATGGCATCAATATCACTTGATCCCAGATTTCTTTCCACCCAACCCTAGAATTCCTCTTAGCACAGAACTTGAGGCAGTCATTAACAATTGCTTGGGAATGGTACTAGAATTGATTTTTTAAAAAATAATTTGAGTTCCAGGAAATAGGAAGACATGTCAGTAATTTCTCCAATTATCTATATTTTACTAATGAAATGATGATTTTATATGGGACGAGAAGTGAGCATTTGTTAATTTTCCTAGCTACTCAGTACCTTTTGGACACCCTTCCTATTACTGGGGTATTTCCTATCTTATAGATCACACCTCCCCAGGAATGTAGCGCACAACACTCCTTTGCAGACAGTCTCCAATAATTATATGCACCTGTATAAGACCTTTGTTTGGATGAGAGCAGGAAGATGAAGGTGGCACGTCACTGATTCCATTTTTGGGGTGAATGGGGGCATGAAGGTATCTAGCTTTCTAAGATATTTCTAAGACATTCTGACACCCGTCTACCCACTTTAATGTTGCAAGCTGAGATATCTTAATCCAGCTTCAGCAGGAATGGAGTCCAGGCTGGAGCAGAGATACCCTGTGCTTTGAGCACGTTGTTGTCTTAATAGACTCTAGACCTGATACTCTGGCCCTCCTGCAGATGCTTCAGTACGCTTTAATATGTTTCTTTTCTCCTTAAACTGGCTGGAGTGGATCCCGTTGTTTGCGCCCAGAATCCTGAACTGTGGTTAAAAATAAAAGCTCTAATTCTTCGTCTTTCCTTGTGTTAATTATTGATTGCTGCATAATGAATTATAGTATAACTTAGTGGCTTACAACAGTAATAAAACTGTATTATCTCTCACAGTTCCTGTGGGTCAGAAATATTCAGGTTGATTTTGCATTTGAGATAGGGGCTAGGGCAGCAGTCATCTGAAAACTTGACTAGGACCAGAGGACCGGCCTCCAACATGGTGACAAGTTGGTTCTGGTGGTTGGTAGTTCTTTTCCATATAGACTTCTCTATAGATCTGCTTGGCTGTCTTCATTACAAGTGGTTGGCTTTCACTAGAGCAAGAAATCCATGAAAGGAGGGATGGTGGTAGGGAGAAAGAAAGAGAGGGAGAGGGAGAGAATGAGAACCAGGAAGTCCTTTTTATGACCCAGCTAGAGCAGTCACATACCATCACTTCCACCACATTTTATTCATTAGAAGGGATTCCAAGTCCAGCCCACATTAAGGGGAGGGGAAATAGGCCCTTCCTTTTGAATAGGTCCCTGCCAAAACATTCGTGGACACCTTTTAAAACCATCAACCATGCTCTTTGCCCTAAAAACCTGTAGTGCCTTCCTTTAGTAGGTGAGCTAACCTGCCCTGCCCTACCATGCTGAGCTGAGTCATTTGGCTTAATTTGGCCAAAGGATCTTTGAGACATGATGATGCAAGTAGAGATTTGAAAAGTGCTTGCAGGTTTGCATGTCTCTACTTGCTCTCTTGTGTCTCTGCAGTCACCCTGAGAAGGTATCCAGAGTAAACTATTGAATATTGAGAGCTACATGGGATAGAGTCAAGTGTATTAGTTATCTATGCATATCACATTATCCCAGAACTTAACAGCTCAAGACTAAGCATTTATTATCCTTCAGAGTGTCTGTGGTTTAGGAATTCAGCAGTGGCTTAGTTGGTTGGTTCTGGCTCGGGGTTTTGGCTAAGGTTACGGTCATCAAAAGGCTTGGCTGGGACTGACGAGTCCACGTCCAAGGTGACTCATGCATGTGTCTGGCAAGTTGGTGCTGGATGTTGAGGCCTTGGTTCCTCATCATGAGCATCTCTCCATAGCGTTGATTATGTGTCTTCACAACATGGTCTGGCTTCTACTTAGCTGAGTGGTCCAAATGAATAAGGCAGAAGCTATAATATCTTTGGTAACCAAGCCTTGGAATAACTGTCATCTTTGGAGGATCCTGGGAGGTGATTGCACAAGGGCAAGGATGTACTGCGAGGCAAGCATCACTGGGTACCATCTTGGAGGGTCACAACCACATCAAGTTGTCATAGTCATTCTAGTTGAGGCCAACTTCTATCAGCCAATAGCTAGCCTCACCCCAGGCATGGGAGCAAGCTGAGGAAGATCAGCAGAGCTGCCCAGCCACCCTCCTTGCTGACTCCAGATGCGTGAGCCATAAATGAAGTTTCGTGGGTGTTTGGCAGCATTATTGTGCACAGCCACGATAATGTGCTGATACAAGCACATTAGTGACACTGGGAGACATTTAGAGGATTATGAATTAGAACTGCAACGAGAATCCCTAGGCTTAGTTTTCCAATTGGTTAGTACGAAGATTCATATATAAAAAGGATCTCTGCCTTTGAGGACTTGCATTCTAATAATTCACACACATTGAAGCATTTGAGCCATTGATTTATTTGTTTCTCCTACAAAATAAAGCATAGGAATAAATGCATGCAGTTGCTTTTATTCTGAGTTTGTTCTCAAACTGCTTTTGTGTGCAGAGAGTAGAATTCTTTTGACTGAACTTTTTAAACTTAAAAAAAAAAATTGGCTTGGGGCACCTGGATGATTAGGTCGGCTAAGAGTCTGTCTTTGGGTCAGGTCATGATCTCAGGGTCCTGGGTTTGAGCCCCACATCGGGCTCCCTGCTCAGCAGGGGTCTGCTTTTCCCTCTCTCTCTGCCCCTCCACTTGTTTGTGTGTGCTCTCTCTTTCTCAAATAAAATATTTTCTTTTAATTGGCTTTATTAGGTAGAGTTTACTTATAACAAAATTCACCAACTTTAAGGCTCTATTGAGTTTTAATAAATACATATGGTCTCATAATCGCCATCACTATTGAAATATAGTGCATTTCCATCCCTCCCCAAAGTTCGCTCATATCATATGCATTTTTAAGTCAACTTTTTATTGCAGTAAAAGTACAAGCAAGTGCAAGCTTGATGAATTTTCACAAAGTGTATCCATCATTCAAATCAAGAAAGAAAGCATGACAAACACTCCAGGGGTTCCCACATGTTCTCTTTTTCGAATGGTAACTACTAATCTGGCCTTCATCACCATAAATTAGTTGCCGGTTTTTGAATGTTAATGTAAATGGAATCATAGTATAAGTATTCCATTGCATCTGGTTTCTTTTGTTAAACGCTATGCTTGTGAGATTTTCTCCTATTGCCTCTTCTAGTTGTAGTTTATTCTCATGGCTAGTATTCTATTGTACGAAGATACCACAATTTATTTATCCATTCTCTTCCCGATGAACGTTTGGGTTATCTCCAATTTGGGGCTACTATGAATAGACCTGCTATGAACATTTGGTACATGTTTGCTGGCATTTTTATTTTTATTTTTTTATGGTTTTGCCTGTTTTTAGGGGATTGAAGGAATACAATAGAATAAAAAACTGCCCATTCATTTTGATTAAGTCAACTGATTTGGGACAATCACTAAAAAAAAAAAAAAAGAAAACAGACTTTTCAGAGGACATTTTCCCTGGTGGAAGATGGCGCCTCAGGTTTGCATTTGTTCTGTTTTATGAGAAAAAGAAAATAAAAGAGTGTATTTTGAAATTTGAGAGACAGGTACTGAGACGGTCAAATTGTTCTTCGTGTTGCAGGCTCTCTGCACTGACCTTTTCTGCCTCTCTCTCATTTTTCTTTCCCTCTTCCCCCCACTCCCCCCCACCCTTCTTTTCCTTCAGGCATTTTTAAGTAGATAGGAATTTCAAAGACAGAGGTGAATTTTCCTCTGATGGGGATTTCTTTTTTTCGTGAATGTGAAGATGAAGTCAAGTGATTTTCAGTTTGCTCAAAATGATTTCTTTTTCTGGGAAATAGTTTTGGGCTTTCATAAACATTGAAGCATTTTTGTTGTCTCAAATTTCATTCTGTTTATTGCATCCTGCCAGACAGGTCTCAGTAAGCCATAAGGAAGGCCAGGATGGCCATCATAACCCGCATCCTCTCCATCACTGGGATCCTGGTAGCCCTGCCTTTAGAAGCAACCTAACATTTCATCCACCACCATTGATGGGCAAGGTTCAGTTTGGGCTGGCCAGGCCCCGAGATGATCTACAAATAGCCGTTTGCAGGCTGTTATTTTATAGACTATAGGTTAGTGTGAAAGTCCCGTTCCTTTTAAGGAAGCTCATCTATTCAAAATTGAAATCACTTTTGTACAAGGACTGTTGGAGGACAGTCCTCCTACGTCCCACATGCCACATGTGTTTTAAGGAAAAATTTGCAAATTCTAGTTGCTTCTAGTTCTTTGACAAGTCACCAGTTAATTCATCCTGAGACGTCCTTTCCATCCATGTGGGCATGTGGTAAACATGTGTTGTCAGTGTCCACTCCCCATGGATCCTTTCTCAAGAATGCTTAATGACCCCATCCGGTTGGTCCCATGACTTCACCCCCCAGAGTGATCTCCGATGGGTTCAGTCAACTGTGTTTGAGCCTCTGATCTGGTCATCACTGGCCCTTTAGTCATCACTGGCCCTTTAAGTCAGACCCTTTGGTTTGAGCTATTAGGAGAGCACACTGTATCATTTTGTAGGATTTGAAACTGGAGGATGGGGCCCAGGGGTTCCTTGTAGCTGTCTTCTCTGCAAAGCTAGGGCCCCTTGTGAAAGGATGTGACACCAAGGAAGCAGTAGTTGCCATGTTTAGGCTCTATCATTTGTTCATTCTTCTTAGTTAAGCGGAAAAAAGGAGTTATTTCCTCCCTTCCTCCCAATTGTGATCGTTTCAGTAAACACAGACCCATTTTTGCCAACTGTGCTGAGGACCTGTGAGTGGCCATGAAGCTGCCTATGCCTTCATTTAGCCTGACTTCAAACAGTTTGCAGAGGAAGCCTCCAAGTAGCCACGCGGGTTGGGGTGTGTGTTTCTCCCCCTTCATGCAGATTGGACTCTGAAGTCCACATGTGAGAAGGCATTCTTTTTGAGACAGAAAACTCACTCAATAGAAGTCGTTTGCATTTCTATTTGAGCAGCCTGGAGACAAATATAGTGAAATGAATAGCCTTTTAATTTAATTGGCTTCCCAGTGTGAATCCAAAAATAGAAGGCACAATCCATCTTGGAGTTACTGTAGAAATCACTGAGATCCAAAGCCCAGCACATAACACCCCCAGAGTGTAAGCATCTTTCCCACTGATGCCAGACCTCCCACAGAAACAGAGGCAGAGTCGGGGCGGGGGGGGGGGGGCTAGTCCCAAAGGGACAATTGCGTCTGTTTATTGGTGACTGGCTGCAATTGTCTTCTCTTCTTCAAATATAAACTATGCATTAAAGGCATAAGAAAAAGAAGTGCTATTATATATTTGCATTCTTTTCAAAATCAAAATAGAGCCAGTGGAGAGAAAAAAATATATAATACATTTGATTTTTTAAAATAGAAATAAAAGAGGGTATCATAGCATGGTTAGAAGTGAAAGCCTGGTCAAAAGCTTTCAGAAGGTCCTTCTGACAGCTCAATCTTCTGCCTCTTAGAGCTAACAGCTTATTGGAGAGTCCTGGGGTTAATCTTGACTTTGGGTTGGAAATGAGGAAAAAAGGAGAGGCATGTGCCGTCTGGATTACAGGTCAACATTCCAAAATTTTTATACACTTGAAACACATCTAAGCAGAATACTGGCACCTCGTGCTCCTCCTCTCCCCCCCGCCCCCAGCCCCAGAGCAGGATTTGTGTGAGAAGGCACACCGGAGGTAGTGCCTGGTGCAGAGGAAAGGAGAAGCTGATGGAGAACATTAACCATTGAGGAGAGCAGGTGTTTTTTTCCCTAAAGTCCTCTCCTCTGCTAACTAAAAGAGCCACTTATATCTAACTTCTCCAAAATTTCTATTTTTCTCCACTCTCAAGTGAAAACGTGTGCCTTGGGTTGAATAACATGTTCTTTGCTGAAACTTTGGTGGAATTAAAATGCCAAGGGATGGGGGAGAAAAGAAACATCATCAAAACAAGTCCTTTCATTTGTAAGAGAATAAATTCCATGATTTGGTGAGCCAGAGGCTCCCAAGAGGAGAATACTAGTGTCCTATAAGTAGCAGAGAACTCCCCACTTGATTCAACAACTTTCCTTGCAGTAGGAAACTCCATGTTTTCCATGCTCCATATTGAGCAGAGCTCAACTCCATGTCCGGGGCCGGCCTGGATCTGTCCTCACCTGCAGCGGAGGGGGAGCAATTCCCAGTGTGGAAGGATAGGCTTTAGCCCCCACATCCGAGACCGTGGTCCTGGGCAAAGGAGCCCAGGACCCTCAACCCAGGACCTGCCAACCTCCTTTGTAGGAGGTTGTAGTAAATTTTGGTGTAGTTGCGTACCTCCTGCCCTGCCCAAGATTCTTGGGTGCCTCTCCTTCCCCTCAGTCTCTCATCTGGTTCCTGGCCAGCCTCATCTAAGCCTCTACCTGTGTTCATGTTTTCAGCACATTAACTCTCTTAACTCTCAGAACAACCTGATGAGATGGGGGTCAGTCACATCGTGGGACCCATTTTGCAGATGGAGAAAGTGAGCCTCGGAGAAGTCACTGTTTCAAGTCCCTGCAGCGTTTACATTGTAGTTGGGATTTTCTGAAGATGGAGCAATCTTTCTGCCCCCAAAGATTCTATCTCCGGTAGAGAAATTCCAGGAGCTGGGAGAGGCTGTGTGCACTGGTGTTCTTGAGGTAAACCACTTAGATCGCGCGCTTGTGCACATTTCTTTTGCACTTGGAGCTGTGGAGGGGGCGATTCTATTTGCATTGGAGAAGTGGCAGCAAGCTTTGGAACATTAAAGTGAAGACTGATTCTTAGGCTTTGCAAACAACGAGTCCTTTTATTTTGGAAAACACTTGTCCTCCCTGATGTCAAGTGTGGCATTGAAAGAGGCAGAGTTAGAGAACAGGACGGCAATAAAGAGAAACACATTTCGTTGCCCTATCCTAACTCAAAGCAGGCCGTGCTTTGGGCTTCAGGTTTTTTCCATCTGTGGCATGAGGGCTTTTCATTAGGTGATTGCCAAGTCCCCTTATTTTAGCAAACTTCTGCTTGCTCTTTGAGAAGAGGAATTAGTTTCCCATTTAATATGCAACATTTTTTTTTTTTTTCCTCCAGCGCCTTTATCTTTCTCACCTTTGGGATCATTCCTGGCTTCCTTCTTGGGCTGTTAATAATTAATAGCACTGACGTTTATAAGCCAGTGGTAATATGTTTTGATTTTATCGTTTCTTTTCATGAATTATGGATATTATTAAAAAGCAATTTTTTAAAAAGTCCAAGAAGGGAATGGAAGTTGAAAGGAGGTCAGAGGCGATGAGAGGGCACACTATCCCGCTCCTCCATCATCTGTCAGGTTTAATAAGTAGCTTTCAACTTGAAGGAGCTCCTGCTCTTTCTCCACGTCTCCCTTCATGGGTGGGAAGACACAGCCGTAGCTGGAATATAAATTCATGCTAGAGCCTTGAAATCCCCCACCTGCCAGCAGTCACTACATAAAGCGGATTTTTCTTAGATGTCATTCAAGAGGTAAACCCCTGAACTGCTCCTGAGTGAGCACACTCAAATTCTGTACAGACTGAGAATCAGGAAACTAAAGGTTTCATATTGACATTGTCTTTTATTGACCAGCTGTGTGACTTTGAACCCGGCAATGAACGTGTGGGGCTCCTTATCTCTCAAATGTTAAAACAATACCAGGCTCATCTTGGTAACAGGGCTCTTTTGAGAGTACGATGAAATTGTAAATGTTAAAAATCAAACAAAACACAATGTCTGTTCTTTGAATCACACCATGAAGAGAAGGAAAAGGCAAACCACAAACAGAGGGGAAAATATTTGCTGAACATATCTAACAAAAGACTTCTACCTAGAATGTATAAAGAAATCTTACTGCTCCCTATGTCATTTTTAAATGGGTAAAATATTTGAATAGATGCATTACAAAAGAATATGTATGAGTGGCCAGTAAGTACATGAAAAGATGTTCAATGTTGTTAATCATCAAAAAAAAGCAAATTAGATCCAGGACACAATGCTACATAATCATAAGAACATCTCAAATTTTAAAAATAGGAAAGAAAGACTGACAACACCAAGTGCTGGCAATGGTGAGGAACCACTGAAACTCTCCTACATCCTGGTGAGAATATAAAATGGAATAGCCATTTTTGAAAACAGCTTGATAGTTTTCTTCTAAATATACACTTACCATATGACCCAACCATTGGGTTCCTGGGTATTTACCAAAAAACCTGAAACTTTGAACAAGACCGGTTGTATGTGAATGGTCAGAGCAGCTTTCTTCAAAATTACTCAAAACTGGAAACATCCCAAATGTTCATCAAACATGAACGCAGTTGAATACTACTCAGCAATGAAGAGGGAAATACTTAAACAGAAGGAGTTGGACTCAGAGTACTTATTGTATGATTTCATTTATATTAAACATAAGAAAAGACAAACCCAATAGTTATTAGCAGAAAGCAAATTAGGAGTTGCCTAGAACCAGAAATTGTTGGGTGGGGTTGGTGATCACAAAAGGACACCTGGAAGTTTCTGAGATGATGGAACTGTTTTAGGTCTTGACTGTAGTAGTGATCACACAGGTATATATATTTGCCACAATGTATCAAAATATGCACCTAACAGGGCGCCTGGATGGCTCAGTGGGTTAAGCCTCTGCCTTTGGCTCATGATTTCAGGATCCTGGAATGGAGCCCCACCTTAGGCTCTCTGCTCAGCAGGGAGCCAACTCTCCCCCCCCCCACCTGCCTCTCTGCCTACTCGTGATCTCTCTCTCTGTCAAATAAAGGAAATCTTCAAAAAAATAATAATTAAAAATATGCACCTAAAATGAATGTGCTTTCTCTCTAGGTTTCATTTGAATAATTTTTACTACTAAGTCTTCAAACTTACATATATTTTCTTCTACCATATTTTGTTATTGTTGCAAACATTGCATTGCATTGTGTTTGTCATCTATGGAAGCTAATTTGAGTCTTCTATTACCTCTGTGTCTTTCCTTACATTCATGTTTTCTTCTTTCTTGAATACATAGAATGTATTTATGATCCCATACATTACTTGTATAAGGTCCTTGTATATTAATTCTATCATCTGTATCATTTCTCATTTTTTATGATTGATTTTTTTTTCTTCTTTACATTTCCCTACCTCTTTCAATGGCTGATAATTTTTGACTGGGTATCAGACATTGTAATGTTGACATTGTTGGGTGCTAGAGTTCTTCTTTTGGTATTCTTTTAAATATACATGAGTTTTAAACTTAGAATGCTTTGATTCATTTGAGACTTGCTTTTAAGCTCTGTTAGACAGGACCAGAGCCTTTAGTCTGTGGCTAATTTGGTCACACTGCAGAGGCAATATCTTTCTAAGTACTCAACCATATCTCAAATAAGCGTATGCAAACAAATGAGTAATCAGTACTCAACCAAATGTGTATCATGAGTTTTCTCCATTCTGCTGTTGGAAATGGCAATTATTTTTAATTCGGAATAAGCTCTGAGTAATTTTCCACCTGCTCTTTTCCAGTGGTTCTTTCCTTTGCCCTGGGTAGTTTACTCACATGCAGAGTCTTATCAGTACTTTGCTAAGGATTTGATAGGAACCCCATGCAGAACTCTGGAGCTTGCTCTCTCTGCTTCCATCTCTTTCCTGCTATTCTGCCCTGCAAACTCTAGCTTCCTTGACTACTCCTTACCCCCCTGACTCTGTGAGGGTTCCTCCTCCCTGTGCTGAAACCTAAAAACTCTCCCCAGATAATAAGCTGGGGCAATCACAGATTCATGTTGTTTATTTCTCCTTTCTTATGGACCACTGTACTGCCCTGTTTGTTGTCCAGTCTCTGAAAGCCATCATCTATTTTGCCCCATTTAAAAAAAAAAAATCTCTACACCCAAGAGGGGGCTTGAACTCACACCCCTTGGAACAAGAATCACATATTCTACTGTCAGTCTGGTACCCCTCTTTTGTCCAGATGGTTTTAGTTATTGTGGTGGGGGGCATATCTGGTCTTTGTTACTTCATCACAATGGGAAGCAGAAATTCCAAACGGGGGCATTTTACTTCATGTGACTTACAGGTCAATAGATGTCATGATGCATTCTCATCAATGGGGCTGCACCATAGCCTGGAGGCTCAAGGTAGCTTTGTAAAACTTTGTCGTATTGTGTAAGTTCTGGAATGGGACCGGAGAGTCTGACTAGGAACCACAGAGAAGTAGATCATTGACTCACTTGGCCCCACCACGCATCTATTACCCATAAGGTTGCTGCAACCCATATGGCTCTTACCTTTTCAGAGTTTACTGGCTCTGCATCACTTTGCTGGCTATGCTCCCAGCAGTCTGGGAGTGCCGGAGAATCAGATCCTCCCAGAGCCGACTTCAATCCATGTCTAGGGGGAGCTGGTGTATAGACACTGCAGTACCTTGCTCTTCAGGGAGGCAGCCCTTGAGAGCGTCTTCTACACCGTTTGCAGACTTACCCAGCAAGATCAACCTTCAGCTGCTTGTAGTGGTCAGTTGTTTGATATCATACTCTTAACTCATTATCTTTCCTACCTTGTCTTACTGTTTCCTTCCTCCTCCCAGACCCCTACAATTAGAATTTCCTGGCATCACCTCCCTGCCTCCCGAATAACCCATTTGTAAATGAATCCTTGTCCCAGGGTCGGCTTCTGGAGGGGCCCTAACGGTGACAGTAGCCAACCATACCTTAACCAGAAGCAGGCTGCCCAGGTTGGAGAAAGAGAAGGGATCCCAAGCCTCATCAGCCCTCAGTTTTCTGCTTCTCTGTGCCTGTGCTCTCACACCTGAATGATGTAGCATAGGCCTTTGGTGGTGGAAGGAGCAAACAATAATCCATTTCTAGAGGGCAATTTTGACAGTAAATATAGTTTTAAAGATGCCTATCATTTTTGGTTTAGTGGTGGTATTTCTAGAAATGTACTTAAAGAAAATGAATGAGGGTCTGTGCAGTTTGGCTCAGAGACTTTGCTGCACTGAGGCTCTGTCTGTATATCAGAGAAATGGAACCAGCCTGGAGAAGAGCAACAGGGTACATGACAGTGACAGCGCACTCATAACATGGAATGCTTTGTAGTCATTACAAATGCTGTTAGAGATTAATATGTTTTGGTGGGAGATGTTCTAGTGTAATGTGAGGTACAAGAGGTAGGTTATATAGCAATAAATATAGTATGATCTTATTTACTTCGGTTTTGTAGTAAAGGAAATTTCCATTTGAACCTTGACCATTCACAGAAAAGCTTGACTCCCATGTAACACAGAGCCGGCTTGAGCCTCCAGCAACTCATACTGGACTCAGCTGAGAACTATACACCAGGATTGGACTGGAGAAGCAGATGACATCATGCAGATGACGTCACATAGTGATAATGACTAATCTCAATGGTAACTTTTCAGTCCCCCTTTGGTTACAGTTGCAAAGTTCCATTTGGATCCTTCCTAATTTAGAAAACTGTATCTCACTCTTACCTTCTATTTGACTCTCACTACTCATAAGGAGAGGCCTGCTGAACTCCTCCTCCCAGAAGAATGCAGCTTTCCTTGTCTAGCATACTGAGTTCATCCTCAACAGAGACCATTTGGGGTCTTTGGTTTTTCTTTGACGTATTTGAATGAAGTTGGTCAAAGGTTGTAGTCAAACAAATTTTACCTACAAGTCTTTTCTGAATACTTTTATGTGCCTCTTACTGGTGCAATGTAAAACATAACTTTGAGTGACTGACCTAAGCAGACAGAGGACCCTGAAGAAATAATCTGAATCAGAAATGAAAATTCTTTTACCTCCTACCCACCCTTGTCTCTCTCCCCTCTTTCAGTCCCCCCGCCCCCCTGCTCATATGAGGTTCCAGTTGAGTCATAGGGATGAGAGTAGGGGAGGAGGTTCAAGGAGAGTATTTTGGGTAAGAGCTTGGATATAAATGAAAATAAATAAATAAATAGTTCAGAGCGTATTCCCTGACTAGGTGCATAAGAGAGATATGTAGCCAGAGAATTTTTGAGCCACCTAAGCTAATGTTGCCAATTAATAGTTGAGGGATAAAATCCAATGAGATTAAATGATTTTCAAAAGTCTAACAGCTAACAAGTAAGGGACCAGAACAACTGAATATTTGCATTAAGTAGGCCCTCAAATTGTTTCTATTTATTTATTTATTCAAAGGAGAACCTGCCTCTCATTGTCCCACTTTTTATTTAGAAAAGGCGAGAGCAGGTGGGTTTGCATTGAAGTTATTCATGGGCTTGGGGGAATCATTTTGAGAAGACAGAGTCTATAGACCAGGCCAGGGAGTGAGACTGCCTGAAAGATGTTTGCAAACTAAGAAGCCTCACATTTCATCCTTTGCAAGCTTTGATTCGGTGGGTGAGTGTGGGGAGGGGCTTAGGGAAATGTAGTTTTCAATTGACCCCCAGCTAATTCTCAAGCCAGCCGAATGTTAGACTCTGGACTTGACCAAGCATCCGCAGTCTGGGACCTGAAGGGAATAAAAGTGGGAAGAAGAAAGAGGAAATTGGCTCACAGGATTCGGTTCCGACCAGTTTTTTTCTTCCAGGCAAATTTCTTTTCTACCCTGATTGGTGTTTGTCCTCAAATGAAAAAGTGGAATGTTTACAGGAATTTGCCAGTGTGGGTGGAGGAGGACTGGTGAGGAGTCTTCCAGATTCTCCAAGGCAAAAAGGATAATAGAACCAAGGCCACCCCTGTTTCTGCTTCAGGGAGCAGTGCATGTGACTTTGCTCTGTCTTTTTGCAGAAGAGGGCTGTCGCACGTCACCATTTTCTTTAAAAGCGATTTCCCTTCCCTTCACTCCAACATCAGCTCAAATCACAATATTTTGTCTCCTTTTCTAATAAAAGATGGTGCTTTGCTATTTGAGAGAACTGACAGGTTTTCCTCATCCTTTGTTTGATGAAAGTCTCCAAAAACTTTTAGAAGCCCTGCTGATGGTTTCTTCCCACGTTTGAATGAAATGCACACCGGAAGCCTGGAAGCCCAGGAGCAGGCAGGTGTGTTTATACTGATGCTGCTGCTGTTGTTCAGTTTGCTGTTAGGGAACTGGCTTCTTTATGCTGCAGACTTTAATATTATGGAACCCTAGGCTGAGGTTAGGTCCAAAGACTCTTTTACTGTCCTCTCATCTTTCCAGCTTTGTTCACTTTGGACTTTGAGTGGGTCACGTTCCTGGAGTTGTGGCAAGCCTGAAAGAGAGGTCCCACCCACGACACATAGGAGACCCTATCTATCTTAGAGACTTCGTGATTACCAGCAGGAGAAGGATTGGCAAATTTTTTTCCACAAAAGGCTAGGTAGTAAATATTTTCAGCTTTGTTGGTCTTGGTCACAATTATTCAACTCTGCCATGCTGTCTTGAAAGCAGCCATAGATAAATGAGTGTGGCTGTGTTCCAGTAAAACTTTATTTGCAAAAATAGGTGCCTGGGCTGGATCTGGCCTTTGGGCCATAGCTTGCTGACCTGTGGTCTAGGATGTCAGGAACCTATAAGTGGAGACAGGGCTGAGTTTGAATCCTAGATTGTCTACTAACTAGCAATGTGACCTTGGAGTAGTTACGGAAACTGTGAGGCTTCCTGACGTCAGCAGTAAAATGGTAACACAATCACTAGCTTGTAGGTATACTGGAAAGAGGGCTGGAACAAGTCCTGGATTGATCTTCGACCACATGTAGGAATCTGGCCAAGACTATGACATCACTTCATCTAGAGATCTAACTAGAAATTGGACTTCAGATGCTGGGGCCCCATGGGCTAAATTTAGCTAACTGAGGGGTTTTATCTGGATCCCGTGATATTATAAAGACTTTTCCAGTATGAATACTTTTAGATAATATTGCATGTTTTCGATTCGTCTGTCACTACTACTTTGTTGTCTCATGGCTGGGTAGCTTCACTTTTATTTTTATTTCCTTTTATTTATTTGTCTTTGGATAACTTCACTTTTTAAATGTCCTTCCTGGTGTCTATAGGTATTAAAGTTTATGACCCTTGATTGGAAGGAGTCTGAAGACTTTGCCAACTCCGAATGAACTTAACTATGCCACTCTCTGAGAATGATGCCAAAAGTTTCACATTTCACATTTAGGAACAAGTCACCCAAAACGGTGGTTTAAAACCAAACCAAACAAAACAAAAAAACAAAAACAAAAAACCCCAACAACCTTATGCCTTACTTCTTCTGAGTCTAGGAGTTGGCTAGACTATTCTGTTATCACAGGTTGGGTCCAGCTGACCTTGCTGGCCTCTCTCATGCATTTGTTGTCAGCTGGTGACTCAGCTGGAAATTGCATGGGATAGGTCTGCCTCAGCGTAGATAATGCCACTCTCTTCCATGTGTTTCTCCCAAGCCACCAACAGGACAGCTAAGTCACATCCTCAGAGAAGTGAGAGGGGATGCAGATAACATGCTCTTACAAGCTTCTGCTTGCTTCAAGTTTGCTACTCTCCTGTTGGTCAAAACAAGCACACGGCCAAGTCCAGAGTCACTTCTAAAGGCATAGGGAAGAGTGGAGAGTGGGAACCACCAGTGCAATAAGTCTATCACAGACACTAAAGTGATGGTTTGTGTGACGGTAATGGGAACACCATTATCCTCTTTATCATTGCTGGACAATGTGGTAACTTTCTAAAAACAGAATGGGACCACGTTTAGGCAACAAGGAGGGCTGGTGACTTTGAGTGTGTGTGTCTGTGTTTAGAAGGGGAGATGTTTCTCCTTTTCTTTTTTCCCCTCAAACCAAGAACAAAAACAGAGTTCTGGAGACCTTTGAAAACTCTATCAGTCCTCTGGGGAATTGCAGGAGGGTGATTTTAAGGACACTGTCAAGTGGGAGATCTTTCCAAACAAATACCGCTATCATTTTTGACATCATGAGCTGCTTTTGCATTCTTTGCTTGGGATTCATCTTTGGAAAGATGGCTATTTATTTCTGACTCACACCAAGAAAAAGTATTTATTATAGAAGTGAGAGTGAATAGAAATAACAAGAACAGAAAACCTCACCACTACTACTATCACCAACAAAACATGGATAGGTTATTTTTGCAAAGGAAAAGTTGTGAGTTTTGCACATGGTCTAGTGAAGACAATAAAAGATATGAATCAATACTGATTTCCTGCATCTTTTCCTTTGCATACAGGTGTTGTTAATAAGGTCCCACAGGTAAGCATCCGAGATAAAATGATGAAGGCTGACATTGTTGAGACTACTCATTACTTCCATTAGTTTTTTTTTCTTTTTAAATAAGGTATAATTTCAGGTACAGTAAGAAAAGAACCTGTGTTTTCCCAAAACATTGTTTTCAATGTTTTAATGGAGATGAAAAATGCCAAGGCGCAGAACTCTCAGTCCATCTGACATTCCATTTACTAAGTGCTTAGTAGCACAAGAAAATAATGAGCAGAAAGCCAGAACTGAGAGGGGCAAATCCACTGAGGTGAGGTTGGGTTCCTTGACGCCGGAAGTGCAGTCCCTGGAGAGACAGCATCCCATTACCCGGGGGTTTGTCTCCACGAGGACCTGCGGAATCAGTCTGCATTTTATTAAGATCCCGAGGATTTTATAGCATATGAGCATTGGAGAAGCGCTGGTTTCTACTTAATTATGTCACAAATTAGAGGCTACATCCGGATTTGGTGGAAACATTGGTATTGCAAAACATTTATTTGTAGACCACGTTAATAAAGACGCCAGATCTGTTATCATTTTCGGGCCACAGTGTTTTATGTCTGTCGAACAGGGACTCATAACTCCCTTCCAGGATTTTCAAAGGAGTTGAAGCAATCAAGCCGGAGCTGTAATAAAGTGCTCTGGAACAAAAAAAGAGATACATAAATATTGGGTCTTATTTTATTAATGAAGGGCTTCTATCTAAATCCTTTAGCTAAATTCAAGTCCTCAACACTGAGGAAACTAATGAGGTCCAGAAAACGCGATTCTGTCTTCATGTTCTCACGAATATCCAGCCATCCACCCTGGGTAGCTGGCAAGCTGGCCACTGAATCCGCTCTAGGAATCCGCTCCCTTAGGTCAACGATGACCCATCACTCTAGAGGAAGGTCCTAATGCCTGGCATCTGATCCTAAAATTTTTTTGCTGAAAATATCCTCCAACCGGCAGTATAAGCCTCACTTGGAGGCTTGTTTTGGGAGCACAAACCCTCCAGCCTGAACTCCAGAACTCCAGAACTGGAATTTGCTTTTTGATGAGATCCTCCTTGATTCCTTTTTTTTTTTTTTTTTTAAGATTTTATTTATTTATTTGTCATACAGCAAGAGAGAGCACAGGCAGGGGGAGCAGCAGGCAGAAGCAGAGGGAGAAGCAAGGTTCCTGTAGAGCAAGGAACTGGATGCGGGACTGGATCCCAGGACCCTGAAATCATGATCTGAGATGCTTAACCAACTGAGCCACCCAGGTGTCCCGGTCCTCCTTGGTTCTTAAGCAAATTAATCTTGAGAAGCACTGATCTAAGTGAGTACATGTTAACTGAAGAAGAAAGAACTTCCTCTGCCCTAGGGTCCTTCTAGCTGGACTTAGAATCCAATGGACATGACACAGATTAATAGGAGAAAATCGTATTTAATAGGTGTATGTGCAGGGAATCCACACAGATGTGGAAATTCCAAAGACAGTGAGGCAACATGAAGCTTATTTGAGCTAAGGAGAGGGGGAAGGAGTCTGAGGATACAATGGGGAGGCAGGCCATTAGCCCAGAGGTGAAAGGAGATGTTGGAGATGTTTTGAAAAACAAGGTTGCCCTATTGTGTAGATAAATTTCTTAGGTAAGGGGGGCACTCTGTTAATTGCTCTCTTCCTGGTACAGGCTCTCCTTTCCAAAGTAAATTTAGTTGAGTGGAAGACAGACAGCTTTTCCTGCTGGGTTTGGATTACTTTTAATTCAAAATAATCTTTATGCCAAAGTGGCCCATCTTGGGGCAGCCCTCCCTGGACCCCTCCAGAACCCTGACTACACATTAGAATTCCATGGGGCCTTTAAAGATCCCAATGCCCAGCTTCACCCTAAGCAATGAAATTAGAATCTTTAGGAGAGACCCCAGGTATCTATCTATTTTTAAAGCTCCTAGATGATACTTGGATATACTATTTGGGGAGTACAAAGTGAGATATGGAGAAAGGCCAGGAAGAGTTGGGGGCTGGAGTTACTTGAGGGTTTTTAGATTAGAGATCCTTGGCAAGGGGAAGACAACTGGAGTTTGGGTGTGAGAGGAGTAAGAAGTAAAGAGTTATGACAGAGGAAGACGCCCACGTGGAAGCTCGACTGTGGAAATGGCTGAGGAACTTTCGGGGAAGGGGAGAGCTAGATCCCACACCGAATGTTAAGTAAAGATATGTGCTTCTGTGATAGAAAGACCAATGTCTTCCCAGAACTGTCCTAAAGACTCCACATGTTTGGCCTCTCTTATGGAAAATAAGGAATCAGAGCCGAGCCCAATGTTCGAGTTTATATAGAAAATGTATGTTCAGAGTGGGGCGATGATATAAGTTGCCAGATAAAATACAGGACACCTGATTAAATTCTAATTTCAGATGAAAAACGAAAACGTCTTTAGTGTATGTACGCACTATGCGATATTTGAAATATCTGAAATTTTCAGTTAACTGGGTACCTTGTATTTTTATTTGCTCAATCCAGCGACTTTATGATGAACCCTCAACTGGTTCATGAGAAGCAGGCGCTGAGGTTCTGAGGCCTCATAAAAGACTTAGTGTTGAGCCGGCAGAAATCTTGGCAAGGACGCTGTGCTTAAAATGAACCGAGGCGTCTTATGTACGTTTGGTTTAAACCAGAACGATGTTCTCTTTACTCTTCATTTTCCAAACTTTTTTTCTATTCCACTTGATCCAGTTTTCTTGGATCTTCCCTCCTGCCCCTCCCCCATTCTCATTCCCTTTTCTTTGTTTATTTTTTAAAGGAAACTTGTCCTCGACTTTGGGTTTATTATTTTCTCAGTGTCCTCCACGTCTGGTAAAAGAGAAGCTCCTATTCTTTTTTTTTTTTTTTTTTAAAGATTTTATTTATTTATTTGACAGAGAGATCACAAGAAGGCAGAGAGGCAGGCAGAGAGAGAGGGGGAAGCAGGCTCCCCGCTGAGCAGAGAGCCTGATGTGGGGCTCCATCCCGGGACCCTGGGATCATGACCTGAGCTGAACGCAGAGAAGCTCTTATTCTTGAAGTCAATTCAAATTTGTTGGTATTTTTGGAACAGCCCTTATTTACTTACCATATTCTAGCCTACCACAGCTTTGGAGATGTGTCCATAAATTTATATTTCTGAAGTGCTCCGTCCTCCACTACTTCGTGGTGGACAATTTCCTGAGGTAAGAACCCAAGTCAGCTCAGCGTGCAGGAGAACCAGAGGAGGGTGGAGATGAAGAACAACAGCGAGATGAAAACAAGAGTTTTTGTCTGAATCCAGCCCCCACCACCAACCTTCTCTCCCTGGGCTGGGTACAAAGAGCTTTCTGAGCCGGGGCACTGGGCGGGCAGGGGATCTCTTTCAAAACCACTGAAGTCTGTTTATGTAGATATTATCTTCTTTTGAAAACTGCCCAAGGTGGAGTCTTGTGAGCCATTTCTCAAGAGCTGTCCCAGACCATTCCCAAGCTGGGGTGGTGATGGAGGTACCGGAAGAATGAGAGACAGACACTGGAATGTTCTTTACTAGCTCACCTGACAAAAAGAGAAGAACGGAATAGAGCAGTGGTTCTCAAATTGTGGTCTTTAGACCAGCAGCATGGGCATCACCCAGGAACCCATTAGAAATAGAGTTTCAGGCCTTACCCCAGACTTGCTAACCCAGAAACTGTGGGGGGTGGCCGGTGGGGAGGTGCGGGGTCCAGTAATCTATGGCATAAAAAGCCTTCCAGGTGATTCCAACGTATGCTGAAGTTTGAGGACGACTAGGCAATTCTACTTCTTCACCCTCCATGAGAAAACCTCATCTCTGTTGCCAAGCACCACTGTCTAGGTGGGTGTGGGCTGCCCAGGTGTGCTGGGCTGTGTGGTCCAGACACTGTGCATGCATGTGGGAGGGGGGGTTCTTTTTCACCTAAGGAATCCTTCTCTTTAGTTGGATGACAAAAAGGGGACTAGGATAGCTAAGGACAGAGGGAATGACACAGACAGAAATGAAACTTAAAAAACCAACAGAGACATACAGAAGCGAGGGTAAACTTTATATCCAGAGCAAAAATGTACTGAAACAGAGATTTAAATTTTTATTTAAATACTACATGTAGCCATAATAATACCGGCCACTACTTTTGTTTGATATATGACACGCACTGCACTAAATGTGGTTCGATCTGGTCCTACAGCTAGCTGCATATAAATGCTGGGTCAGGTCGCCACCAGTGAGATCACGGCCCCAGAACCAGGCTTCGAACGGGCTGCTCTGTAGAGCACAGCTCTCATCCTAGTGGTTCAGGGCCTGGGCTGCATACTGGACACTCCCAGGAAGCTTTAAGAAAGATGGATACTTGAGTTCCAGCCCCAGAGATCTTGATATATTAGGTCTGGGGTATACCCTGAGCATCAGAATTTTTAAGCTCTCCTGGGATTCAGATGGGAAGCCAAGTCTGAGGGCCACTGTCTTATCAAGTCTGTAGCTAAGTGGTTCTTCAACCCAGGATGCAAATGGGAAGCCCCAGTTTCCTCTTGAAACCATACTGGTGGTAAGAGCCCATCTCCTGAGATCCTGATTTTAATTGATCAGGGGTGGGGCCCAAGTATTCGTGTTGTGCCAGTGTGTCGCCAGGGTGTGTGTGTGTGTGGGGGGGGGACACTGCTCTCTTAAGGCTGCTGAGAGCCCAGGGGATAGAGGAGCTGGCTTTGCAATATGGCCTTGACCCTGACTGATCACTGCTGATTAAGTCCTCACCTGGAACTGCCTCTGGTTGTCTCAGAACGGCAGGAATCAGACAGTTCAGTTCAGGATTATTGACAATTCAAATGAAGGCTGTGCGTGTGTGTGTGTGTATGTGTGCACATGGTAAGTGCTGTGTAAGGGCAACTCTTAAGAATAAGAGGCTTAATTCCCCCAGTTAAAGATAAGGGAAGAGGGTCCCCTTCTCCTCCTTTTTGTCAGAACGTTTACTTTAGAAAATGTCAGAACAATTACCTTCAGAAACCAAATAAGCCTCTGTCAGCTTTATGACCCAGGCGTGTCCTTATAAGGACCTGGGAGCCATCTCCTTGAAATGCAGACAGCACTCCCACCCCCAGTCTCTTTGGGAGGTAGGAGCCAAAGTTGGTGAGCACCTCATTTCAAGCTGTAAAATTACTGCCTGCCATAGAGCTAGGAGTTTGTGTTTGTTCCTCTGGAGAAAGTCCTTTAGCTAACATCCATGGTCTCCCCAGTTAGCCAGCAGAGTTCGGATGAACTCTGTGTGACCCATAGTGCTGCCCAACCCTCTCACCTGAGGGCTCGTTATTGTTTATCTTGAAAATGTTCCCATAAAACAATTGTCTTTGTTTGCCTATGTAAACAGGAGCGGGCGATTTCTTTCCACCTTTGTGGTCTCTTAGCAGATTGCCTGTGACGCACATCACATTCTGGTTTCATGCTTATCCAGCAGTAGAACTGCTTTCTTTCTCTGCTGACTTTGTGGGGCAGATTTCTGGATTGGGAGAAGATTTTTTTTTTTTTTAAATTGCATTTCCTGGACAATGTGTGTGTCTGTGTGTGTGCATGTCGTCTCCCCCATTGATGCTGAGGGACTTAGCCTGTTAAGATTCCCACCCTCCCCCTCCACTCTACCTCGGTGCCTCATTTCTGCAGGTTTTATCACTTTTTAATTTTGGTTTTCCTTGAAAGGTTTACTCAAGAAGAGGCTTTGCTCTACTTAACAGAAAGGTTCGAATGCCAGTGAACTTTGTTTCCTTGGGGTCCCCTCTGGCCCCGACACTCTGGGAATCTGAGGCTCCTACTAGGACCACAACCCTCACAGTTCTGGAGTTCCCTGATACGTCGGAGTCCCACCCTGGTGCAAGGAGGCTGGGAAGAGGTCCTGTACCACTCCCCAGGGTGTGTGTGTGCATGTGTGCATGTGTGTGTGTGTGTGTGTGCGCACGCCTGAAATTGCTTGTGGCAGTGGTGTGCCTGGGTGTAGACAAAAAGCAGAGATAAGAGAGTGAGGGGACGTAGCAGAAGGGTGGTGGTAAAAGTGAAGAACTAGAGAATGTTCTTCCACTAGGAAACAGCTCTGTGACTTCCAGACCCTATGACACATGATTCTAGCCTTATTTATAATAGTGTTTTTGAGAGTCCATGGGTAAACAAACCAAAATGATATTTGAGTTGTTGAGAAATGGATGGAGGTATCTGAGTTTGACTTGTACCAAAGACTAAGAGTTTGGCCAGGTACAGAGTGACCTGTGGAACTGCCTCCGATGGCCCCAGTGGAGGCCCAAGATGATTAGAGCTGATGGGTGCTCTCTCTTCTCTTTTTACTCTCACTGTTGCTACCATAATTTTAGTGACTCAGTGGGGATCTGTGGTGAAGAGAGTGAGCACAAGACCTCCCAGATTCTCTCTCTCTCCCTTCCACCCACCCCCCAACAAAAAGCCTCATTGTGCTCACTGAACCCTGGTGCCATGAATGGGGCCTTTATTGCAGCCACATTTCTGAGTGTGCTCAAGTTTCCCTAAGTGCGATGGTTTTGACGTCAATTTACAAAATCATAAAATAGAAGACCTGGAAAGAATTTCTGAAATGGTGTGATCCAACCTCTTTCTTTTCCTTATTGGTAACAGAAAAGAAGAAAAAGAAGATAGAAAAGTCAAGAGACTTGTCCAAGATAAAGCAGTTGGCTGGCCACAGAGTTCGTTAATCCACTGCCCCCAAATCTAGAAACACTTGACCAAAACTCAGCAGATTATTTTTTTTCCCCAGTTTTGTCCCATTTACATTTCTATGGGAAAGATATGGACATACAACTCCATTAAGTGATATATGATTTTCTCCGATTTACCTGTTTAGGAAAAGTTTAGATCCGGAATTCAGAATCCCTCTTCAGCCCCTTGCCCTTCTCCACACCCCAGTCCAGGGTGAGATTTGCTGTCGAATGTGTTTGTTCAGTGGATGTATTTCCTTTGAAAGATTTCTGCCTTTCATCATTGTTGGAACAAACGGAGAGATCTATGTCGGAATGAAGCTGGAATCCTTGCAAGTTAGAAGCATGCATTTTACTTGAGTCTTGGATTTCTGTTTGCCTTGATCTCTAGACCAAAGTATGGATCTCTTTGTAATTAGTAGCGTTTGTTTTTAGGAGGCTTGTTCTAATGTCTCCTCATCTTTGTGCCTTGGTTCCTCTACCCATCAGGTTCTTTCCTTACCTTAGCTTTGATGCTTGCCATCTACCTTCTGCTTTTCCTCCTCCCCCTCCTCCTTTCCCTTCTTCCTCCTCTTCTTCTGCTTCCTCCTCCAACTCCTTCTCCTCCCCCCTCCTCTTGCCCCTCCCCCTTCGTTTTCTTCTTTTCTTCCCCTCCTCCCCCTTCTTCCCTCTCCTTTTCCTCCTCTTCCTCCTCCTTCTTCACAGTTTCTATTCAGAAATAACTGGCATACATCATTGTAGAAGTTTATGGTGTACAGTCATGGTTTGATTTACTTTTATTGTGAACTGATTACTGCCGAAGGTTCAGTTAACATCTATCTTCTCATGTGGATACAATGGAAAGAAAAGAAAGAAGAAAAGAAAAAAGGAAAAACAAAATACTCCATGTGATGAGAACCCTTAGGATTTACTCCCTTTGCAACTTGACCGTGTATCAGACAGCAGTGTTAGCTGTAGTCATCCTATTGTATGTTATATCCCAGGTACTTATTTACGACTGGACATTTGTGCCTTTTGACCCCTTTCCTCCTTATCCCCCTACTTAACACCTTCTAGCTTCTTTTTAACCTCAGTTAACTATTTCTTTATCTGAGAAGACCTCTGTGAGCTCTGGGCAACGCTGGTGGGTGTCTCTGTTACTTCCTAAACACACCTTGGCATGACACTTGTCACAGGGACCTGCAACTGTTAGCTAGACTGAGAAAAAGTGAAGTAGAACATTTCACTCTTAAATGCATCATTCTAAGTGAAGGACATGAAACCAAAAATGCTGCTGTATGATTCCATTTATGTGACATTCTGGGAAAGGCAGAACCATGGGGACAGAAAACAGATCAATGGTTGCTTGGGGGTAGGTGGAGGAATTGACTACAAAGGACAGGAGGGGATTTGTTGTTGTGATGGAACTGCTCTGTATTTTGATTGTGGTGGTAGTTACAGGATTGTATGTGTTTGTCAATAGTCATAGAATTGTATGCCAGAAAGGGTTACTTTATTGTATGTAATTTATACCTTCATAAATCTGACTATAGAAAAAAAAATAAGAACATGAAAATACCAGCTCTTAAAAAATAGTTCCAAACTGTTCAAAATTGTAAACTTTCATTTAACAACTAAACTAAAATAAATATAGCCTTCTTTATTCTGGGAGCCCAGCTATTACACCTTATTAGAAAGAAAATTCCTGGGTGCCTGGGTGGCTCAGTCAGTTAGATGCCCAACTCTTGGTTTTGGCTCAGGTCATGGTCTTGGGGTCATGAGATGGAGCCCTGCATTGGGTTCTGTGCTTAGCATGGAGTCTGCTTGGGAGTCTTTCCCCCTTTGTCTCTCTTCCCCTCTGCTTCTCCCTCTCCTTTCTCTCTTTCTCTAAAATAAAATAAATAAAATCTTAAAAAAAAAAAAAAAACCAACGGGAAATAAAACTCCACTTGGTCTCAAAAACTGAGTTATTTTGGAAATTAGTGTGGAAGTGCCCCCCACCCCCATAATAAGCATAGGATTCTCTTTCTGTTCTTTCTCAATTCTGTCACATTGGCCAAGAAGACATTTCAGGGGGCCTGTCTTCCTCTCTTTTCAGAAGGGTGACCCAAAGCTTAATTTGACCTTGAGAAAATGGGCCTACTAAACGTAAGTGGTATTAGGGTGGCCTCCAAACTTAAGGAGTTTGGGTCCATTGAGGGGGCCATAAAAGCTGCTGTGATTCTCCAGGGTTCTGTTTGTACAGTTTAATAGAGGAGCCTGCCAGATGCTGAGCCTGAGGCATTATCATGGCCATTAGGTGTAGGCTGCTGCTCAAGGCTCCAGAACCAGCAGACATGTGAGGACAAGGGACTCAGGTAGCACTTGGCCCCTCAGTGAGTAAAAATATGGTGGGGATCAGATGGAGGCCACAGCGCAGGAAGTACCCAGAGGACCCTGGGATTTGATAAGTCTGAGGATGGGATTTTCTGCCTGCCTCTGTTAAGATGAATTTAGAATGGGACTATATGGCATCCAAAGGGTGATGGAAGTGGGGGCCAAGAGCTAGGAGAGGTGAGTACTTCCCAATCCCTGGCCATTTCCTGGGATGCTGATCGAGGTGGTATTCTTATGTGGATGAGACTGGATTTTTTCAGAAGTCTAACTGAAATTTCGTATTCAGGGTAGACCCTTCGGGGATCCATAATCATGGGTGTGTATCAAATGAGCAGAATATAATAAGCTTAGCCACCCCCAAGAAACTACACTTTGTTCTATCAGTTAGCATCTGAACTTTATTACTTTCACCCTGATTGAATGCTGTTTCCAAGCTTCAGAGCAATTTCATTGTCTAATACAGTAGTCATTAGCCACACATGGTCATGTAAATTTAAATTTAGAATAATTGAAATTAAGGACAATTTAGAATTCAGCACCTGAGCTGTATTAGTCCCATTCTAAGTGCTCAATAGCCCACAAGGTGACTGCTGTTCAGGGCCATGCGGGTGGGCAAAATCTTTTCATCTCTGCAGAAAGATCTATCAGACAACACTGACTATTCCCTCAAAAGCCCAAAACCCAAAGTGGTTCCCATTTGTCAACTGGATAAAAACACATAATCCTAAAAATTCAAGTTCAGCTCGGGGGCCACAGCACCCAGACTCCCCTTTCTCAGCTTTCACAATGATTTCAGCATCCCGGAGATGACAAGAGATTTGGCTCTTACTGAGTCTGTGCCTGGATCGTTTCTTGTTCATGGACAACCTGGTTTATTTCTGTCGCAAAAATCATCTGGACTTCTTTCCTAGTAGCAAGTGTTGAGGTGCTCCAGCCTGTTCTGGGGGGTATGTTTTTGGAAATCTGGGAAAGCTCCAAGGACTGAGTCCCTACCCCTTCGTGGGGACTGCAGGCCAGCCTGTGCAGCACTGCTGAGAAAGTGGCCTTCAGTTATATCCTAAGCCATTGGTGTTATTGTCCCCCTCAGGTTGTCTCGTCTGCATCTGTCTTCCCTGCTGGCTGTTTTTTCACAGCCGTTATCTGTGCCTGTGTTTGCTCTGGGCCTGTGGTTAAAGTTATATTGCTTGCAATTCTCTGGGAGAAAAGCCTCTTCCATGGTGCCATGCTGGTAAATGTTGAAAAACTGATTCTCTGGGTTAAAAAAGGCCATGATTTGTAGCATTTCCTGAATATCATGGTATAAATTCTTGCACCCTAGTCAATTTCAAGTTACCAGCCTGAGGTCAAGGAGCACAGAGCTGGGAAGTCTTCCCACCACTTAGATACCATGGCTGCAAATAGCCTTAAGTGCACGAGGATAGTGAAAGAATTAGAGAGTGATGAGTGTTAAGTATTCGTTATTTTTGTATTTGTTATTATTATCTATTTAACTTTGAGTTTATATAATTAGATTTTTCCTGATGGCTGTATTTAACCATTGGCTCACAGAATTACTGAAAATTTCACAATTGGCTCTCCTGGGCTGCTATGAGCTGGTTCCAGCACACCACTGACCCCCCTCCTGTTCCCCAGGAAGAAATATAATTAGCTTTTACAATGAGTGGTCTGTTCCTAATTTAACCCCTTTGTGTGTCTGGCTGACACTGGGGGAATACTCTGGAAGATCCAGATATTGTAGGAATCTGCCATCTGTGAGCACCGTAAGGCTATCTAATTCAATCAGATCTTCCATCAAGAGAAGTAAATATGCACAAAGATTTAGAGAATGAAAACTGACCAGGAGCAGAAATCGCTGCCTTCTCAGAGGGCTTCATCTGCATGACCATTGTGAAGATAAGCCAGAAAATGTGCTGGTTGGGAAAGCAGGTGGACCGGAATGACTCCTGCCGGCTCGCCCAGAGCTTACTGACCACCTGTTACTCTTACTTGAGAAATCTGTGGGTTTGTCCTGTGTGCCATTTTCTGTTTTTAAATGAGTAGCCCTGTTGCCCTGAAAGCTGGACTCTCGTGTTATACTTTATTGTACTGAAAAATGCCATTCAGTGCTTATCGGTTGCCTCTGAGTTTTCCTGGGATCATTGAGAATTTCTGAAAGTGGGAAACGAGTGTTTCTTTGGTGGAGTGGTTTCTGCAGTTCCTGGTATGATGGCTGGTTCAGAAAAGGTACTTGACACAGGTGGAGGGAATAACGGTTGAGATGCTAGAACACACATGTTCTGTTTAGGGAAGGGACAACTTGCTCCATGCTGTTGGCTCACTTGGCTGTTAATTACAGGCATGCCACTAAAACTGTTAAGCACCAGAGGTGCCTGGGTGGCTTAGTGGAGTAAGCCACTGCCCTTATCTCAGATCATGATCCCAGAGTCCTGGGATCGAGCCCCATGTTGGGCTCCCTGCTCAGTGGAGGGTTCTTCTCCCTCTGCCTTTCCCCTGTTCCTCTACCTTCCCCTCTCCTGCCACCTTCTACCCTTCACTTCTCTGGTCCATTGTCTTGATCTCTCTCTCTCTCTCTCAGATAAATAAAATAAAATTAAAACCCCCAAACTGTTAAGCACTTTCCTACTGTTTCCCCCAGATCTTTACACCCCCATGGAGCAAGAGGGGAGGACAGCAGAGTAAACAGAATAAAAGCCTGGAACCTGAAGGTTCTGTTGATAAATCCCAGGTCTTCTATTTCCTAGCTGAATCACCCCAGATAACAGACATTATTTCCAAAACTCAGTTTCTGCATCCATAGCACGGCCATATCACTTCCACTTCCCTGAGTCATCAAAACTGCATGAGCTGATACATGCAAATTAGCTGGCTCATGGCCGGCACTCACCAGATGACGGTTATTAATATAATGAGTTTCCATTTTCTTATTCGCGTTCCTTCTCCGTTGCTTTCATCAGAGATGACCTAATTTGTGCATACTGTCTCATCCCAGTGGAACCACAACATGAAGGTTAATTCACCCCCCTGTGGCTTCAGATGCCATGCTATAGATGAGGGGGTGACGAAATGAGTCAGACACACCTGCTACCTTTAAAGAATTTAGAAATCGGTGGGTGAGGGGAACATATAGTCAAATCATTATGGTAGGATATTAACCAGGAATTGTGCTATTGGAAACATAATTTGAGAGGGAAATTGACCAAGAGAAAGAAAGGTTCGACTATTAACTCTGAACACACAGGGCCAGACATTTCCCGGATCTCTGACCCGTGACCTTTTTTGAGAGCTTTTGACATTCAAAACTAAATCCGTGTGCATTCCCAAGGTAAGTGGGCCGTCCTATGGTCTTTCTCTGGGTCAGCTAAAGTAAATGATGGTAGCCAGATATCACCGACTTTTTATCCTTATGGCTTGATTCTCTCTGCTGAGCTAAAAAATAAAGCCGAGCTCTGACGCCTCGGGATTGTTAACAATTTTGATTATTTTTGGACAAGAGACAGCACTAGCATACCTCTTATCTCTCAATTATACCACATACCTCAACTACTCCAGAACCTTTCCTCTACAAAACAGGAGATCTCCTGCTAGGATCTTCACCTGTCTCTGTGGAGTCCTCTCCGATTTGGGCATTTCAAGGAAAATGCACTGAGGGTTTTTCATACATTTGTACTTCTCTACTTCCCTTCTGCAGCCCTTATCCCCATTTCCACCGTCCGACAGTTTATTTTCTATTTTTATGAAATCGGCATTATCAATGCTAAAGCTGGCCAGATGTGCGTGCATACTTCTAAGAGGATACAACTTTAAGGAAAACAAATTAAGCTCTCTTCTCCCTCACTTGCCCCTCCCCAGTGTGCCCTGCACTGAGCTTCTTCTAAAGGAATGAAACTCCGTTTGAATGGCCGATCAGGTGTGCAGTTCCTTCCTCCAGCAGTCTGCGTGGTGCTGAGCAGGTAGAATCTCCATTTATGCATAATTTCTCCAGGGTCTTTTGTATCCTTTTCAAGCTTTTTGGTATGCCGGTATATCCTATTAAAATGAAACCACTCTGGGGGCGCTTGGGTGGCTCAGTGGGTTAAAGCCTCTGCCTTCGGCTCAGGTCATGATCCCAGGGTCCTGGGATCGAGCCCAGAGTCGGGCTCTCTGCTCAACAGGGAGCCTGCTTCTCTCTCTCTCTCTGCCTGCCTCTCTGCCTGCTTGTGTTCTCTGTCAAAAAAAAAAAAAAAAGAAAGAAACCACTCTAGAAAATGGTGGTGCTACCTTCAGCAGTTCTCACTTCAGCCGGGAATTGCATAGGGATATTAAAAACTAGAAAAGTTTCAGGATAGGGACTGTAAAAGAACAGAAAGGGACTTGAAAGAGTCCACCTAGGAATTTCATAGAAATGCCAAATCTCCGGCCGCCCCAGATCTGCTGAATCAGGATCTCTGGGGATGGGGTCCAGAAATCTGTGTTTCAGCAAGCCCCCCAGGTGATCCTGATGTGCCCTTAACTTTGGGAAGCACTAAGCTAACCCACCAGTTTAGATCCACTTTTCTTCAACTTCTGCACAAGTTGCAGTAGCCTGGTTTTATAAAATATTAGAGACTTCCTCTGACGTAAGGGTAATTTAGTAAGCGTACCACATTTCAACATACTTATAATGTTTGTGCTGCAGGTTTATGTTGTGGAAGGATGTCTTTCCTCACTGTACTGCAGTGTTCCCCTTCCTTGCAGCTTTTACCAAAAAAGCAACTTTTGAGACACATCTTATTGATAATTGTAAGCAATACAGGAGATAATTTTCCACAATTCTTGTTGATCCAGAATAAGTTGGCCATGATTCAAAGCCAGTCAGGAGGGCTCTCAAACCCCTCATAGGTTTGTGAACAGGACTGAACCCCTGTCTGAGGAGAAATACAGAATATAAAGGAAAAATATATGGTGGGCTAAAAAGTGGAAAAGCTATCGAATATCTGAGAATTCCATCTTTTTTTTTTTTTTTTTCCTGCTAAGATAACAGGATAAGAGATTTTTCCTCCTGGTACTGTATTGTGCTTGATAGGTTTTGGAACTGAGTGAAGCAGATTGCACTTTTGGAAAATCACTAGGGTCATGGAATTACTGGAATGGGTGTCAGAACCCTTGAACCCTTGTTCTGTTCTGTCCTGATGACTCACTAGCTTTTTGAACTTGGATTAAATCAACCACTTCCTGAGCCTCTATGCTCACCTCTGTAAAATGGGGTTATATTATTCTTCTCTATTTTGAAGGTTGCTGTGAGGCTAAAATGAGAAAATGTATACAAAAGTCATACAAATATGCAGTATACAGGCCCAGTGTTACCCTGGGGCCAGTGTCAGAATTCCTCTATACTGCTACCCCTTCTGCTTTCTCTGTGTAGAAACAAAATAGTCTCTGTTTAGAAACAAAATAGTCTGAGGACCAGAAAGGGACATTTGAGGATACACGTGGTCCAGAACTTTCCAGGGAGCCAGTAGGAAGGAGAGTCCGAGGGGCGCCCGGGTGGCTCATTGGGTTAAAGCCTCTGCCTTTGGCTCAGGTCATGATCTCAGGGTCCTGGGATCGAGCCCCTCATCAGGCTCTCTGCTCAGCAGGGAGCCTGCTTCCCTCTCTCTCTCTGCCTGCCTCTCTGCCTACTTGTGAGAGTCTGAGAACCCATGCAGAGGTGGCTGGCCCATTCTGGAGGTCTAGACTGAAGTCTATAGGTTTTGCTACTACCTAGGGAAGCCCATTCAGCAGAAGCCTTGGAGAGGAGATGCACGTATACATGTGGGGTCTTTAGAGGTACTTTCTGAGCTTGTGACCCTGCCAATCTAGAGGAGGCATCAGTGGGCTGGATTGTTATGGGGCATTATATTGTTGGCAGCCAAGATATCTGTGCCATGGCCAGCAATAGGCATCTCTTCTCAGAGTTGCGAAGTCCCAGAGAGTATAGCGTAGAGGGAGTATTTCTGGAAAATGAAACTTCATGAACCTTGACGGAAATATTCAAGGACACAGTCTAACAAATAAGAAGTGATTCACAACATGCATCTCAAGATAGGAAATAGGCAAAGCAGAGAAGGGCGAGATCAGCAATGGCTCCTGCTCTTCTATGTGTATAATTATAGGAAAAGGAAAACAGCACAACAGAGAGCAAACAAAATAATCTGGGCAAATAAACTATTAAATAAACTTTACAGAATAAATTTAAATCAGCTAAATTCCTTTTCCGAGTAGAGAGATGATCAGATTATACAAATTGACAATAATCAACTACATGCTTTTCAGAATTATTACACGTAAAACCAAGTGATAATAAAATATGGATGATAAAGGGTTTACCAAAGGTATGCTAGGAAATCAACTCAAAATGAAGCAAACAGGAGACTCTTAATGTTCAACAAAACGAAATGCAAGGACAAAGCATCAAAGAGGAAAAAGAGAGGGACAGATAATGGTACTACTTTTTTTCAGCAAAGGAGATACGATAGTTGTAAAAATTTATGCAGCAAACATCACATCTGCCAAATACAGAACGGAAACAGAACAGACTAGAAATGTAAGGAAACTGGGACAAAGTACAATTAGAAAGCAGCTGTTGGTAAGCAGCTTTCTGTGTTCCAAATATCAAATAAATGAAAAGTGAGTAACAATGTGTTGAAGAGTATAATCATTAAACTCTAGTAGAAACATGTGAGGATATGGACACGACAAACCGTGAATATAGACCTTTTTCTTTGTGATCCATCAAAGAGTATACTTTCCTCCCTATTTTGATGGAGCAACTGCTGGTAATGATCATGTATTTAGCCACAAAGAAAATCTTAATGAAATATCCTAAATAGACATTTTATAGACCATATTCACTGATTTGACACCATTAAGCCAGAAATCAGCAATAAAAAGGGTAGAAAGCACATTAACTAGATGGAAGTTAGAAGCATTCTTCTAAATAATTCCTGGATCGATAAGCAAATTAAACTGAAATTACACACTATTTGAGGTATTTGGAAAATAGTGTAAAAAGGAACACTTGGAACAAAAGAAAAAGCTATGGAGTGTAGTTAAAGCTCTATTATGCAAAAATAGGTCTTTATTGCTCTTGTTCTTTACAAAGGACAATCAGTAAGTGAACTTCATTTTCAAATTAAGAAATTTGAAGGACAAATAAAGTGAACCAAAATAAATGAGAACAGAAGCAATTGATTTATTTAATTCATTTTTTATTATTTTTTTTTTTTTTAAAGATTTTATTTATTTATTTGACAGACAGAGATCACAAGTAGGCAGAGAGGCAGGCAGAGAGAGAGAGGAAGGGAAGCAAGCTCCCTGTTGAGCAGAGAGCCCGATGCGGGGCTCGATCCCAGGACCCTGATACCATGACCTGAGCAGAAGGCAGAGGCTTAAACCACTGAGCCACCCAGGCGCTCCGCAATAGATTTGTTTTAAAAAATAGAATTAGAACAAAAATAGAAAGGAAACATCAAACAAAAAGCAATTTCACTGAAGAGATGAATAAGATAGACGGGCAAACATGACTGGTGAGAAAAAAAAGACAAAAATGTGCACTCCGTAGCCTGAGGAAGGAGAGAAACTTATGATTTGTGAGAGACTTAAAAATGTATTGGAGACTATGACACATAAATAATGTATTATAAATATATTACACATAACATTATACATATACAGAAATACTATACATAAATATATTGTAAAAAATGTTATTACCTGAAAAAGTATAATTGAATAAAATGAGCTCAACAATAATTAAAATATCTGGTTAAGCCAAAACCCAGTAAATTGATGGTAAAATAATTAATTATCTACCATTTTAAAAAAATCACAAGATAGTTTTATAGTCAAATTTAACCTAACGTTTAAAAATATGAAAATTTCTCTGTAATTTAAGTGATTAGAAACTGCAGGAAAATGGTAGAAGCTAGACAACTCATCTTTTTCTTTTCTTTTTTTTTTTTTTAATTTTATTTATTTATTTGACAGAGAGAAATCACAAGTAGGCAGAGAGGCAGGCAGAGAGAGAGGAGGAAGCAGGCTCCCCGCCAAGCAGAGAGCCGGATGTGGGGCTCGATACCAGGACCCTGGGATCATGACCTGAGCTGAAGGCAGAGGCTTTAACCCAGTGAGCCACCCAGGCACCCCTGGGCAACTCATCTTGATGAATATAGTCTTAAGACCAAAACCTGTTAAGTTTCATATGCAAAATAAAGCTCTTAATCAATTTACTCATGGATATGGATGCAGATTTTTGGAAATAAAATGTTAGTGAAGAGATTTCAGTCAAATAGTATAATATGAATGCCATACCCAAATAATATTTATTCAAAGAATTAATAGAGTTTTCAAGTTTTGAAGCATATCACCAAGTTTTTGCCTCCATAAGTTAAAGAGAGGGAAAGCTGTATGATTGTACCAATGGAGACTGAACGAGTACTCTATGAAGTCCAGCATCCATTCCTCTTAATAATCGTAAGTAAAATTTGAGTAGAAGGAAGGAAGTAGGCATTGTAAGGACTATTAACAAAAAACATGAAAATAAATGGTAAAACCCTGAAGCTAATTCCATTAAAATATGGAAATATTAGGGATAACTTCTATTATTGTTAAAATTGAACAATGTATGACAAGTGCTAATTGATGCAATAAAACTCGTAAGTAAAATATCAGCATAAGTACAGCAGAGAAAGAGACTCAGTCACTGTATCTTTGCAAAATTCAAGAGACTCCCAACTAAGCTACTAAAATCATTAAGAGAACAGGGACATTGGGATTGAGAGGGATTGCAAAAATATACACAATCAATAGCTTTTCTTCATAACTGAAATATCAAGTTAGAAATAGGAAAATATTATTATTCATAATAGTGACCAAAAAAGAAAATATTTAGAAATAAATAAAATGAGAAGAATATAGGTTAGGTGGAAAAAACTATACAACCTTACTCAAGGATATAAAACGAGACAAAAAGTTGAGGAAAATATATTTCTGAATGGGAGGATGAATATCATAAAAGTACCAATTCATCCCAATTTAATGTATACAAATTTAATACAATTTTAATCTGAATTGGATCTGGTCAAAATAATTAAATTCCATTGGAAAACTAAATGATTAAGAAGCCCAAGACAATTTTGAAAAGGAGTAATGACTAGGGACTGACTTAGCATTTATTAAATTATTAAAAATAATATTACACTAAGCTATTACATTAGTTTCCTGTGGGTGCTATAACAAACTACTGCACACTCAGTGGGTTAAAACAATAGACATCTAAGGGCAGGCACCTGGATGGCTCAGTAGGTTAAGCATTTAACTCCTGATTTAGGCTCAGGTCATGATCTCTCTGGTGGGTTGGAACTCTGTATCAGCTCTGCTTGTTCCTCTCCCTCCTCCTCCCCTTCTCTTCCCCTCCCCCACCACTCTTGCCTACAAGGATTAGCTTGCATGCTCTCTCTATCTCTTAGTTTAAAATAAATAAATAAAATCTTAAAAAAAAAAAACAACAGCAGAAATGTATTATTTCACAGTTTTGGAAGGCAGAAGTCTGAAATCATGGTATCATCAGGACCTTGCTCCCTCTGGAGGCTCAATGGGGTGAGGAATCTGTTCCTTGTCTCTTTTGCTTCCAGTGGCTGCCGGCAATCCTTTTTATTTTATTTCATTTTATTTCTTTTCAGTGTTCCAAAATTCATTGTTTATGCCCCACACCCAGTGCTCCATGCAATATGTGCCCTCCATAATAGCCACCATCAGACTCACCCACCCCCTACCCCGTCCCCTCCAAAATCCTCAGGTTGTTTTTCAGAGTCCACAGTCTCTCATGGTTTGTGTCCCCCTGCGATTTCCCCCAACTCACTTCTTCTCTCCATCTCCCAATGTCCTCCATGATATCCCTTATGCTCCAAAAGTAAGTGAAACCCTATGATAATTGACTCTCTCTGCTTGACTTATTTCACTCAGCATAATCTCTATTATGCTGAGTCTCTCTGAGAGAGTCAATTATCATAGCAAAAGAATACAAGAGTTGGGTATTCATCCTTTCTGATGGAGGCATAATGCTCCATTGTATGTATGGACCATATCTTCTTTATCCACTCATCTGTTGAAGGGCATCTTGGTTCTTTCCACAGTTTGGGGACTGTGGCCATTGCTACTATGAACATTGGGGTACAGATGGCCCTTCTTTTCACTATATCTTTATCTTTGGGGTAAATGTCCAGTAGTGCAATTGCAGGTCATAGGTTAGCACTATTTTTAATTTTTTAAGGAATCTCCATACTATTTTCCAAAGTGGCTGCACTTGGTGGCTGCACCACCAAGAGTGTAAGAGGGTTCCCCTTTCTCCACATCCTCTCCAATACTTGTTGTTTACTGTCTTGTTAATTTTGGCCTTTCTTACTGATATAAGATGGTATCTCAATGTGATTTTGATTTGAATCTCCCTGATGGCTAATGATGATGAACGGCAATCTTTGACTGATGGCTGCTGGGTTCCTGTCTCTGCCTCCCAGGTCACACTGCCTCCTCCTCTTCTTGGCAACTTCAGTCTCCTCCTGTAAGGACACTTGTGACAGCATATAGGGCCCACCCTGATAATCCAGGATAATCTCATCTCAAAATCCTTAACTGAATCCTATTTACAATGACCCTTTTTCAAAAAAAGGTGACATGTACAAATTCCAGGGATTAGCTGTGGCTATTTTTGGAGGGCCAGTTTTTCTGCCTACCATGGCCACCGTCATCAGAACCTTTTGCTACCAGAGCAGGCAAGTAGATCAATGGACAAAACAATGGAGAAGTAGAACCATGTATAAATGGGAACTCAATCTATAGCAAAGGTGGGGTTTCAGGAAATGACTGGGAAAACATGCTTTATTTGATCATTGGTCATCTGTAGAAGAGAATAAAACTAGATCCATGTCTCATTACTATATACAAATAAGCCCCCAATTTATCAAGTATGCAAATGTAGGGGGAGAAAAAGTAGCAGAAATTCTAGGGGAATATCTATATAAATTTGACCAACAAATTTATATATGATGAGATAAAAATAAAGACTTTACAATGACACAAGTGCCTTTCAGAAGGTCAGGAGTCCAAAGTTCAGTAAAGATTATCATGCTTTTTGTACGTCGTTCTATTGTTTTATATGTTACAATGAGCCTTATTATATGTGTGATAATAAAAACAAAATGATTAATTTTTTTTAAAGATTTATTTATCTGTTTTAGAGACAGAGAGAGAGAGCATGAGTGAGAGGGGCAGAGGGAATGAGAATTGCAATCGGACTCTGGACTGAGCATGGAGCCCGACATGGGGTTTCATCTCAGGACCCTGAGATCAGGACTTGAGCTGAAACCAAGAGTCAGATGCTTAACTGACTATGCACTCAGGTACCCCTAAACTGAATAATATTTAAAGGAAAGAAATATTGCCTGTGTTTTGGAGCCACAGTGATATGATGAGAGTCTTAGCTAACACTATTACTTAGTATTTCTGAACCTTACTTTTTCATCTGTGACAGGGGTATAACATCTACCTCTGTAGACTGAGGTGATTATATGTTCAGAATTTTTATATTGAGGGGTTGTAGGTATAGCTGTAGAGAAACAGGGCTGGGGTAATGCCTAGGGTGTATATATGTAGTTGATTTGAAAGGCATGCAAATATGAAACCTGAGAATAGGGAATGGGAGGCCAGAGATTCGGGATGGGGCTTTGGGCCCCATCTCCACCTCCACCCCAAATATCTCTAGTTGCTACCACTAGTCGCTAGGGCTCAAAAATATTAATTATATCTATTCTCAATTGACACGGTGATTAGAGCACACTTTCAAAGTGAATATTTCTAACTTTAGCATCTTACCTCCAATCTTTTGTAAAGTCTTGAATATATATTTTTTTCTTTTATATTTCCTGTTCCTAGTTTCTGGATTTATCTTGCTGAAAGAGAGAAGTATTTTCTGAATTTCACCAGCAAGGCTGTTGTGGGAATTTCTTAAAGTGTTTAGATTAGAGTGCTTTGAATGACAAAAGTCACAATTTCCTAAGCCAATATCCCATCAGTTAAGACACATTCAAGTCTAGGAGATTATTATGCCCCCCCCTTTCACAATTACATCACTTATTTGAATAATAAATTGGCATCATTTTTAGAGAGTAGGATGAAAGAGCTGAAGAATTCTTTAGTTTATTTCTTATTTCAGAGACCAAGGAACCAAGGCCAACGATGGATCAAGGGGACCTACCAATGTCACAGGGCTTGCTTCTGCTGAGTGGGGACAAAACCTAAGCGTCCTAATCCCAGTTGGTTCCTTCCCACATACGTGGCCCTGCCTTAGGAATATATGGACAGGGGCTCCTCCAAGTCTTCCTGGACCAGTCTGTTGTCCTTGTCTCTTAAAGCCTTGAATGGCTGCTCTTTCTCTTTTAGAGGGTGAATAGGAAGTGTCAGAATTGCATTATTCTCCTCCAACACTCTGCTGTGATTCTTTTCAGTCTGAACTCCCTGTATCACGGAGTTCTAGACACTTCCAAATACTAATGAGGCGTCTTAGATTGGACTGCACTGACTACCCTGATGAGTGAAATGGACACGTAGACCTGACAGGCTGATTAATAGGGACAGAAATGGGAGAAAATATCCTGACAGAGATACGCTACTTAAAAATTACTCTAAGATGGGCACCAGTCGGTGGAGCATGTGACTCTTGATCTTGGAGTCATGAGTTGGAGCCCCATGTTGGTCATAGAGATTACTTAAAATAAGTAAATAGAAAATGTTTAAAATATTTTTTAAAATTAAAAAAAAAAAATACTCCAAGAGTGATGAAGTAAACAACCAGCTTCCTGTTGGCATGCCAGTCCTCTGTTCCTGAGTGGAGTTAACACTATGGGGAAATTTAATTTTGACACACATAGTTGAGGGAAAATAATTTCTCTAATCCTTCTGAATTTAATGTCGGACAATCAGATCCTGAGACTAGGGTTGGAGTGCAAGTCAATTATGTGGGTTGTGATGGCAGGTTGTGCCTACAGGGCAGTGAAGGGTTGAGACATGGAAGCGAAGAAAGCCCAGGATAGGTTAATGACAAACTACACTCTGAACAACCATACTCAATACCACTGGGGACCTCTAGGGGACAGTGTAGAACACTTTGGTGTTGTCCCACCAAGAGAAACTGGGGCATTTATTCACCAACTCCTGTTCCTCATCTGCTGAGGGTAGTTTCTAGAGATGCTACTTCTGACCAGCCCTGTATGGGGGCAACAAAGAGAAAGTCCTTACACAGGAAGCTGGCAGCTGCTTGCGGCTGGTCAGCTTTCCAGGAGCACCAATACCATCTGCTACAATGACCTTCTAAAAAGATAGTTCACATCTTAATTTTCCACACTTTATTTCATAAATAGGTGAGGGTTCAGAACTTGACCTCATAAAGATAATTTAGCCTATATTCTTAAGCAGAGTGCAAATAGTAAATTCGTCCATTGATCAGCATTCTGTTTTTAGTTCTAATGGGAAGGGAAATAGTATTTTTAATTGAGATTCTAAATCTTTTGGCTATTACCTGAAAATATTGAGAGTGGCTGGGTCCTGACCAGGAAGTTAAAGACCCATGTAGTTCACTCCAATTATGACATTTAAGCCCATATTATCTCATTGGCAGGAAATGAGACTCCCTACAAACATTTCGCTTTTCAAACTGACGAGCAATTAGAGCTGAAAAAGACATATAAATTAAAATATTCAGTGCATTTGCATTGGGACTGTAAATCACCATAGTTATCCTGCTCACAAAATCCACCCAGTAGGGTATGGTCCCTTGGGTATGTACTTCTCTAGATTTCTCTCTGTCGCCTTCCTTCTCTGTGCTTACTTCACCAGGGGTGGACCTAAGAATGGAGGCATTAAAATCAATCCTGTTTTGTGTCATGTGAGAATATTCTCTGGCAATGACAGTACTTCTTCTTTTTTAAGTTGTGATGATTTTCTTCAAATCTAGACATGCTCTTATATTATTAAGGCTGGTACCGTTACGTGTTTGCTGCATCGCCATCTGAGGCTCGTCTCATTGCCAGCAGCTCTCAAATCCTGACTTTCTGTCTAAGATATAAGATATTCTGTCTAAATACCCAGAAATGCTATTTATGGGTAATTATAAAATCACCTTGCTCCAATTGATTTACTGGAGAAATTTCTCTCCACGTGTAGAGCTCATCCCAAGCAGACGACAATGCTGATTGTATTTAATGATTTATTGAATGCTGCCAACTCCAGCTCTTTCTCTCAGTTTTTAGTTGGTGGGTTTGAGCAGTGTTTCAGGTGTACTCAGTGCTGTGGAGATATTTGGTAGATCCCAAAACACAGCCCCTGTTCTCTTTTCTCTCTCTTGCAGTTGATTTGATTGGGGTGTTTTCTGTTAGTGTGCACTTGTCAAAAGGTGTGGGGTATCATCTAAGGTTCTCCAGCTCCTCCTGATTGTAGAATGTGCTGTCAAGATGCTGGGATGTGGGTGCCTGGGTGGCACAGTTAGTTAAGCTTACCTTCTGCTCAGGTCATGATCCCAGGGTCCTGGGATCCAGTCTTCTGTCAGGCTCCTTGCTCAGCAGGGAGCCTGCTTCTCTTCTTCCCTCTATTTCTCCCCCTGTTTGTGCTTTCTCTCTCCCTGTCAAATAAATAAATAAAAATCTTTAAGAATAAAAAGATGTATGGGGCACCTGGGTTGCTCAGTGGGTTAAAGCCTCTGCCTTCGGCTCAGGTCATGATCTTAGGGTCCTGGGATTGAGCCCTGCATGCGGCTCTCTGGTCGGTGAGGAGCCTGCTTCCCTTCCTCTCTCTCTGCCTGCTTCTCTGCCTACTTGTGATCTCTGTCTGTCAAATAAATAAATAAATAAAAACTTAAAAAAAAAAAGAAGCAAAAGATGTGGGGATGTTCATTTAACTAGAAGTAACAAAGACACTCAACAGGACTGAGCTTATGATGAACTAATTGTTTAATAACAGAAAGTGAACTTAATGACATCAAGTTTAAAACCCATTTTTGTTATGGAATACACTTTCCAGATTGCCAATATTATGTTACTGTTTTTTTTTTTTTTTTTTTTTTTTAATAATGGATATATCGTTTTCAAGGAGCGAAAAGCAAGGATTAAGTACATAAGTCAAGGGGTGTATTTATCCATGTAACATACATCCTGCTCAAGATACAGAACATTCTCATCATCTTAGAAACTCCCTCCTGTTTCCAGTCAGCTTCCCCCACCTTCGGTCAATCACTCTTATGCATTCCATCATTACAGAACAGTTTTGCTTATTCTTGAATTTTGCTAGCTGCTTTTACCCAGTATTACATTTGGTTTTCAAGATGTATCTATGTAGCTGTGTAAATCACGTTTGTTTCTTTTTATTGCTGAATCACATTCTATTGTCTGTTTTTATAGTAGCATCCTTCTCAAGTCTCTTGCTGATGGATATTTGGATTGTCCTCAGTTTTTGGCCATTATGAATAAATATTCTTGTACAAGACTTTTGGTGGGGTTTTCTATTTTCACTTCTATGGAATGAAATCTGAGAGTGAAATTGCCGGATCATGAGAAAGGTCTGTGTGTAAATTCATATTATTTTTATGGTTTAGAAATGTTGGCTTAGGGTTACATGGTGAAAGATAATAGACTGCTAAAGACCACTCCTAAAATTTAAACTGGATTTTTTTACTATATATAGTATTCAGACATTTCTACCTATATACTGCATATTGTTTGCAACGCAGGGTGTTGGTTTGCTTTCTTGACATGTGAGGGTGTGGCCTGCAGGCCATTTTGAGGAGTATATTCAGCCTGGAATGTCCCTCAAATGCTAATTTTTCTTCTCCTCCTCCTCCTCCTTCTTCTTTTTAAGATTTTATTTATTGGGGCGCCTTGGTTGCTCAGTGGGTTAAAGCCTCTGCCTTCAGCTCAGGTTATGATTTCAGGGTCCTGGGATGGAGCTCCACATCAGGCTCTCTGCTCAGCAGGGAGCCTGCTTCCCCCCCTCTCTCTGCATGCCTCTCTGCCTACTTGTGATTTCTCTCTCTCTCTCTCTCTTTTTAAAGATTTTATGTATTCATTTGAGAGAGAGAGCGCTTGCGTACAAACGGGAGGTGGGAGAGCAAGGCAGAGATATTATTCTCTTGAGCAAGAGAGGAGCCCATGACATCAATGCCATCTCCTGATGGCGAATTCGGGTCTTTTCCTAGCCCTGGGACCAGGTCCTGTGGGAGCTGGGGAATAAGATGCCTGCTCTGATCACCCACAAATGGTGTGAAGGGGTGCAGGTTAGATATGGAAACCACAATGCAAAATGTGAAGTCAGAAAAGCTTCTGGAGGAACAACTGAGAACAGAGTTAGGATTACATGATAGACAGTGATGATTTTAAGAACTGTATAATTTGCTCCTTTACTTAGTTTGCTTTGTTCTCCTCTGTTTTCCCTTCAGTGGTTTGTAAGTTCAGTAAGTAAATAAGCCTCCCAGTGAGGCCGGCAGTGGGGGTCTTCTGTGGTCTGGGGGCTGAAAAGATACTTTATGGGGCAGAGTAGGTTGCCACAGAAGGGAAACCAGACCTGAAAATCTTACCTGTGTAACCTTACAAATTCATGGTTGACAGGCTGATGATGGCATGTGCTCTTCCATTCCAGGAGGCTCACGCTAGAAAGGGTATAGTAAATCTCACCCATTACCATGAACTGACCTACTTCTGGCTTTGTGCTGGCCCAAGTAGTCTGTGCATTGTGTGACCTTGACAAGTCCTCACTTGGTAGGTCCCCTTGGGCAGTTTTGCTTGATGAGTGCAATGCTAGAGGGTTTTTTTTTTTTTTTTTTGCCATTACGCAGTCAAAGATGATGTAATTCCTTAATGAAATGCCTGGATTTCAGTCTAGGCTCCCTTTTAGCCTATGAATTTCCTGCATGAAAGATGGCCTCTTTTGATGATATGGGAATTTTGTTGCTTGGCCTGAGCTCTCTTTGGCAATTCAGGATGATTAAAATGTCTGGAGAACATCTTGAAGGAAAGCAGTGCTTGATGTCCCATTGCTGTCCGATCCTTGAGTGGACCTCTGTGTCTCCTGGCGCGCGCTCTCTCTCTCTTTCTCAAACTTTATATCATTTATGGAAGTGCTGCCAGGTGAGAATACAGCCTTGCAGAAGATGTGGGGAGATGAATTAGGTCTTTTGATATCTGAAGTCTGGAGAGCTATAACTTTCCACTTGTAGAAGTGCCTAGAGTGTGGCATTTACTGAACATAGGTTACTCAAAGAACAGGTCCCCATGTTCTGAAAAAGTATTAGATGTCAAGCCTCCCTCCCCTCCATTAGGAATTGTAGTTTTAAAAAAATGCAGTGTTGGACTCTCCTTTTTTTCACTATTTTTTTAAACCAACTACTGGACTGAATATATTTGCTTGATCTTTTGTCACCATAGGTCCCCAAATCACCCAGTGAGAATGCAAGCAGCAGGCAATTTAATTTGTCCACAGTATAATCTCAGGTCCCTTCAAGAAAGGGCTTTTAGAGGCTCCTGCTCCCTAATTGTGGAATTTACTACCAAGTTCTAGGCCCTGTGTCCTGCCTGTCTCTGCTTAAAATAAACTAAAGCTTTCTGCATTCCCGGAAGTGAAGCTGGGGGCAGGGGGCGGGGGGCAGAGAGAGGTGGAGAGAAATACTTATTGCTCAATGTTCAGGTTACCCCCTGAAAAAAAAGGGTGTACAGATTCACACTCATGTTACTCTTATTTCTGTTTCAGGAGTCTGATTTGAGAAAATAAGAGTAGTGATGATACAATCAGGGAAAACATTTGAGGACAGGCCTGGAGAGGGAGGAGGGGAAAAAAAATACAGGGCAAAGCAAAGATCTTAGAAGAGCCAAGGAGGGAATAAATCAACCTATTCTCTCCTGTCCTTTCCTCCTACTTCTCTGTGACTGCAGTGAATTTAGTGGCTTTCTTAATTCAGTGATGTTCACATATATCACAGGGCAGTTCTATTTGCTGAAATATTTATTTGCCTTGAGTTGGACCATATAAAATGTTAAACACAGACGTGGTAACTGACACATGCTACCTTCCTTTGCTTTGCTGGAAGCTTTTGCCCAGGGCATTAAGACCCCAGGGAGGGAATGGAACCCCTTCCAGCACCCTGCCCACCCCCAATGCTGTGGCAGCCACACCCCAGAATCTGGCAGTAATGAGGACAGAGGATTTCTATGACCCTATTTATCTTCTGGTCTCGGTGATGTGCTCTGAAATTCAGCATTTTTCCTTTGTTACTTATTCATTTAATATATGAACTGTAAGGCAGAGAGACCACATTTACAAGAATTCTGGTAAAAGGGAAGTGGTGGAAAGAGTGAACAGATTTATGAATATGGTTTCATTATAAGCTTCCCATGGGAGATGGAACTCCTTTCCCATTGCTATACAATAAGGCTATGTTAAGACTCATTGGAAATAGATGTCACAGCACAGGGAGCAAGAAATTTTGTGAATCCCAGGGCTTTTGATGACCTGTGTTAGGGACGTAAAATGACATGATGAGTAAATATTTTAGCTTTCAAAGAAATGGTTAACGGCATTTAAATACACCCCCCCACCACCACCTTGTGCTAGAATCTTGCACATGCACAATCTTGACATCAGTAAATTAATGGCCACTGTCTTTTTACAGTGAGAAGAGGTGTTATTCAGAAGGCCAAGCAGGTACCTGGGGTTCTGAGACCCTTTACTCAGCCTGTCATGGAATCTGATTATTTAGGAGGCTTTGGGGATTAAGAGCAGCATCTCTTCTCACAGCCAAGCTTACTTAGCTCTTGCCCTCGTTGTAATGTGTGAAGAAAACTGAACATAGAGCTTTCCACTTGGCACAGGGAGCCACAGTGCAGCCATGATGGAGGAGTTTCCTCATTTATACTTAAAGTCAAGAAGAATACTAGTGTGTGCTTTCTAAGAGAAAGGAATGATTTTCATGCTGAGAAAATGTAATCCTTTGCCTTCCCTGGGTGTCAGTGTCTTTCTGAAGTAGAGATAGGCCAGTTAAGGGGGGGAGGGGTCAGAGGACTAGACTAATTTGAAGATGGGATGGTCACAGGGATGCGTGGGAACCAGGGTCTTGAAGGTTTGCATCAGGAGAAGCAGAGAAGTGAGTCAAAGTCAGGTGGGATTGGAGACGCTGAGAAAAAGAATAAATTACAGGGGCTCGAGCCTGAGCTGGAGGTAAAATGTGAGTTTCTGAAGATCAGATCAGATCTAGAAGATCTGAAGATGGCAGCTAGAAGATCAGATGAGGGTATCATTTTGCTCCATTACCACCTCTGACTTAACCTAGACTCCAGCATAGAGTTGAAGCCTCAACAAATATTTATTAGTTGAATGAGGGAATAAATGATTGCAGTAGAAACGGAGGAACTGGGCAGTATACCAGAACATGTTCTGGGGAACCAAGACATAAGGCAGAAATACTCTGAGTAGAACAGGGGAATCATACAACTTCCAACTCCAGGTAGAGGCAAGGATGCCTTTCTGGAACCAGGCAGGAGTTCAAATCCATTGTGCTTAGATTCTGGGTATATATATATCCAAAAGAATTAGAATCAGGATCTTGAAGAGATATCTGCATCCCCATATTCACTACAGTCTTCATCACAATAGCCAAGATGTGGAAACAACCTAAATGTTCATTAATGGATGAATGGATATAGGAAATGTGGTATATGCATACAATGGAATATTATTCGGCCTCCTAAAGAAAAGGAAATCCTACTATATGTGACAACATGGATGAACTTTGAGGATTTTTTCTAAAACAACCCAGTCATAGCAGGAAAACTACTGCATGCTTCCACTTGTATACAGAATCCAGAATAGTCAAACTTGTGGAAACAGAACAGAATGGTGGTTTCTGGATGCTGGTGCAGGGAATGGAGGGTTGCTGTCCAGTGGGTAAAAATGGGTATGTTCTAGAGATCTGCTGTACAGCACAGTGTCTACAATTAATAATGTTATATTGTGCTCTCAATGTTTTATTAAGAGGGCAGATCTCTGTAAAGTGTTCTTACCACAATTAAAAAAAGAAAAAAATTAGCTGCAAGGCTGGCTTGATACTAAATGTCCTATTCTCAGGCCAGTGGCCTTTACATTCCTGCTGAGTAGACATGGGGCTGTTATCTGAGCCTGAAATGGAGTGCTGTTACAAAAGGCCCCAGCTACACAGATCGAAGAGCATGGGAACCCGTTTTCCTTGACTCAACTGGCTCCCAGAAGACTCATATTTCATGAAGCGCCATGTTTAAGGGTACAGGCAGGAAAGGCGATTTGGTGTTGCTATTTGTGCCTCCAAATCTTAAGTGGGATGTATGTGAGAATATGTGTATGTGTCTCTGTTTAAGAGAGAATTTCAGGTAGAGGGAGTACACAGAAGGAGGGATTAGAGAAACACTCACACCTGGGGATACACAGAGATATGGAGATATAGCAAGATAGAGAGATACAGATGTATTTAGACACAGAAGCAGAACAGGAAAAATGAAGGTATAGAAAGAGTCAAGCACAGGTCTGGTGGAATTTCTTCCTCCCCTCTGCCCACAATTAATCATACGGTTGGCATGACTGACGATGGGGTGGTTCAGATTTTAATTGGGACTCTAAGGGTATGCTTCTGTTAGATCTTAGGAAGGTTAGAGAAGTTGAGATTTAAAAAAGAAGAAAAGGAAACTAGCCTCAAAATTGAGAAAAAGTACTCATTACAAAAGAGAGTCACTATGATGACAAAATTAAGTTTGGAAACACAGAAAGCACATCGAGATTGACCCTAGTTCTCCAGGATGTAAGGTGGGTCCCAGTGACCTGCCTCACAGGCAAACCATTGTGTTAGATATTTGGTTCTGAGCATTCCCCCATATATCTATATCCATGTAGATCCCCAACACTATGATGATTGAAAAAATATTTACAAATCAAAACATTAATAAGCAGATGCCCTTTTTATTGCTCTGACTCATATTCAGGTGAACTCCAGGCCAGTTTTCTTCCTGGCAACTCTGCCCCACCTTACATGTAAACAGAAGTAATTATAAATCATACTGCAGGCTAGTCAACAGGAAATCTTCCAAGCCTGGGCTTTAATTCATTTTGGGTGATAGTTCATCTCACACACAGCCCCACCAGACAGGAATAACTTACTTTAATTGGCCATCATTCGTGAACTGGAGCATGGTCTACTTTAGAAATGACACTGCCACTTTATTGTAACTGTATTTCTCTGACTCATGGTTATCTAACTGAAGGGAGTGGATCAATTTTTCATAAATCATAAAGGTATGTAGAAAAATAAAGTCGATTTCTTTCCCCAGCCCTTTCTAGCTCTCTACACAATGACGAAAAGTAAAAGAACACTGCATTCAGTGACCATACAGCTATACTTGGAATTCTCCCTAAGAATATGGTCTTAGGTGGTAAAAGCGAGTGGTCATAACCTAAAATTGGGAAAGGGAATGACAAGGGCCATGGTAACTAGGTAACATTGGTAACTAGGCTAATCTAATACAATCAAGACTCTTGTAGCCCTAATGATGACAATTGCTTTGACCCTAGAGTCTTTGTCCTTTATCAGAGAGCTCTTCCTAGGGACTGGGATGATCCTCTATGCAATGGCATTAGGACTCCTATACCTTTAAAATGCCAGGGAGGTAGCAAAGATATATCCTAGAGTGTGGAGGAACAGACAATGAGGAGGCAGTAAATCCCTGCACTTCACCAGAGGCCTCTGGGGCCACTTTGCTATGTGGATGGAAGACTGGGCCATGAACCTCAGTGTCATTTCCTTACTCTCCTTTTAACCAAGGCCTTGGAAAGGCACAGAAGGAAGGCATACCCATTCTGTTGCCAAGAATCACGGTCTTTATAAAGACAAGACCTCAGTGGAAAAGCTCTCAGTTTTTCTCCATTGAGAATGATATTTGTGGTGGGTTTTTCATAGATGGCTTTGATGATATTGAGGTATGTGCTCTCTATCCCTACACTTTGAGGAGTAGGGATAGAGAATGGATAAAGAAGATGTGGTGTATATATATATAATGGAATACTATGAGCCACCAAAAGACATGAAATCTTGCCATTTGTGACAACATGGATGGAACCAGAGGGTATTATGCTTAGCGAAATAAGTCAATCAGAGAAAGACAACTATCATATGATCTCCCTGATAAGAGGAAGTGGAGAGGCAACGTGGGGGGCTTAAAGGGTAGGAAAGGAATAAATGAAACAAGATGGGATTGGGAGGGAGACATAAGTGACTCTTAATCTCACAAAACAAAACAAACTGAGGGTTGCTGGGGGTAGGGAGGTAAGGAGAAGGTGGTGGGGTTATGGACATTGGGAAGGGTATGTGCTATGGTGAGTGCTATGAAGTGTGTAAACCTGGCGATTCATAGACCTATACCCCTGGGGCTAATAATATACTGTATGTTTATAAAAAAATATAAAAAATTATTAAAAAAAAGACAAGACGTCAATGAGCAGGTTATTCCAATGGGGCAGTGGCATCATGCTAATTTGACCATGGTCACTCTGGGTGCCCGGATGATGGGTGAGGCCTGGGCTTTAGTGACTCCCATGCTGCCCTTTTCCTGGGGTCTCTATACAAATAATTCTGTGGCACTGGTTTAGAAATCCACACGCTTTCCCAGTGGGAGACAGCCACTTTTGGTTCCACTACAACATTTCAGTCACATGCTTCTAGATGATAGAGGAAGTCCCATGGGTAATTAAGAAGGGTTTTCTTTTCAACTGGGGAGTACGGTTTGTAAGGAGAAGAGGAACACAATGTAAAGGAGATATAGGTCCGCATGTGGCTATGGATATGCATACAAATGAATTATAAGATAAATTATAAGAACCTGGATTATAATATAAAATTTTAAGCAGTGCCCACACACTGTGAAGTCCCTATTCATGCCTATAGTTTGGAAGAGGGTGTGGTCATGAACAGAGCATATCTGGAAGCACTGGATCTTGTTTTGGAGGCGCTCATGCTCCCCTTTCCTTTCCTGTAGCTTTTCTGAGTAAATGAACATCCCCATTCTCTTCCTTGGAAATCCAAGGGGCTCACTGTATTAACTTCCATACAGTAGGAAATAAGTGAAAGCCACCAAATAAGGTTAAGTTTGATACCAAACTCTGTTGTACTTTGGAGCGCCTTTTCATGTGTTTACATGAAACGGACTCATTTGTGTATGTGTACATGTACATTATGGCAGATATAATATGTATTTGGGGGTTCTGGGAAAGTATAATTAAGGCATCGTGTAGCTATCATCTGTAAATACTCAAGAATAACCATCCTTGTATGAACCTGGTATACTTTGATTTGAAAGACTTCAGCAGGCCAAATTTTCTTACAAATTACTGACTTGGAAGTATTCTTACCTGATCCCTCCCAGCAATATATTTCAGTATAAAGTACATTTACTTTCCCCACTTTCTTCCTAATAAATGGTGCAGTTTAGGAAAAGATAATCGACTCATTGATGCATATAGGGCTAAGGGGCTTCTTAATTTTAGTTTTGTAAAGAGTAGTTTTGGCTCTTTGCCGCAGTCTCCCAGTTCTAGAACTTGCTAACTTAGTATTCTGGAATCATTTGTTTGGTTGCCTTGCCTGTGAACACACCTCTGGCTGCATCTGTAAATAAAATGAGTTTGAGTCGATTTTGCTGTGTCTTTCAGTGTTTCAATTTAGATTTCAAAGGCTGCTCTGTGAGCATTCCTTTAAAAAATGGGCTGTGGATAGATGAACACAATAGAAAGACAGAATTTCCCAGCTAAGAATGCCAGGAGACATCTCTAGGCAGTTATGGAGATAGAGATGTCTGGAAAGTTTATTGCCCTTAATTTGCCCAGCATTTTCTCCCCTGCCACCCCTCCCACATTGGTAAGTGTTAGCTGTTTAAGGGAGCTTGACATTTAGCTTTGGAATGAACACTTTTTTTTTTTTGGTTCCACTTAACAGCCAGGGTAAGTTTTCATAGGTAATTTAGCAAAGGCCAAACTTTTCTAATAATGTAGATTTGATTTATATAGCCAAGCTTGCTATTCTTACTCCTGAGAAGACTTCAAACTTGGGTGGCTTTCAAAACAACACACCCCAGCCCCACTCACTCACTAAAGCCTGTGGCCCCCCAGGAATACCTGTTCCCCCCTGACTGTCCTATTCAGCATTCCTGTTTGTCTCTTACTCACCTGCTCTACCAGTTAGAGTGATGGTGGGTGCAAATGCCAGCTCTTTTTATTTCTGATTCCTCCTTACCACATAAACAAGTCACTTCTTGTGATAGTGACACATTTTCTTGTCTCTTTTTTTTTTTGTTAAAGATTTTATTTATTTATTTGACAGAGAGAAATCACAAGTAGGCAGAGAGGCAGGCAGAGAGAGAGAGAGGAGGAAGCAGGCTCCCTGCTGAGCAGAGAGCCCGATGCGGGACTCGATCCCAGGACCCTGAGATCATGACCTGAGCCGAAGGCAGTGGCTTAACCTACTGAGCCACCCAGGCGCCCCACATTTTCTTGTCTCTTGATGATAAGAACAAATCGGACATTTTTGGCTTGTGACCAGGGGGTCAAGATGTATTTGTTCAATGCCCATTGCATGCATGGGCCTCACTACACAAAATTCTTATTTGCTTATCCAATATCAGTTGTTTCCAGCCCACCTCCCCCACCCAGTAATCCTTCTTCTTTTTGGGTGTATGTCATTTGGTTCAGGTCACTGTCCTCCCAGGGTGAAGCGGGCTCTGTTCCCATTTCTTTGTCTGTGACCTGCCTTGGCCAATTGAAGCCCAGTGCCTCCCTCCCAAATCTGGCTTCAGTAATTGGTTAAACGTAAGCATTGATCTGATGAGCGCCAATAAGAGCTGAGAACGGCCAAGACTAAGGACATCTTTTCCCAGTGGGGTGGGAGAAAAGCAAATCATAGGCCTGGAACTGAGTGTTCACCCAAGGGGATAACCCCTTGTCCCAGAGCTTGTGTGGGGAGGTAATAATACCAGGTCATGTTTGGTGTGTGGGCTGATGGAGACACTGTAGTGTAGGAAACAGCACTATGAATAAGGCTTCACATTATGGAGGACATAGAATTCAGCCAGGCCTTGAAGGATGAAGGGGATTTGCAGACCCAGGGAAGGTCCTTCTGTATTTGTTTCTCCTAATACTCTGCCTCCATGACATATCTTGGGTCTCTGTTGGGTGTCTTTTCTCTCTATTTGGTTCCCTAATGCTTCTTTTTCTTAGGATTCTGTGCTTGGATGGCTGCCCATCATGTTCACTAGCTCTTGGTTCAATCAACAACATAGTTTTTGATTACCATTGCTGTGTACAAATAATTCCCAAACCCATTTTTCCTATCCAGAGAGACATTGGTTTTAAATTCTAGCACTCATTTCCAGCTGGCAACAGGTTTTAGCTTAATGTTGACTAATGACACTATGATACTTTATTGTCCCCCATAATGGAATATATCCTGAAGTCATCCCAGAATTCTCCCTCTTTAAACTTCAAATCATCAGACTTGGTTTATTCTGCTCCCTCCATATCTTGGCAATATGTACTCTCTTCTCCACTCCCCTGCCCTTATTCAAATATCTCTTTTTCAAGAGTCTCCTATTGTTTACTTTACAACGTTTGCCTTTCTAGTGTGAGTAAGATATCTTTGTTTTTGTTTTTGTTTTTCAAATCTGTTCTTATCATGTCACACCCATATCTTGGGTTCCCTTGGCCTAATAAGATTATACCCACATTCTTGAGCTTGGTGTGTAACAGTCCTCTTGACCTGATCCTTAAATTTCTTTTCTTACATTACTTTTCTTGATTCAGTATATTCCTAGCCATATCAAGCAAACTGTAGTTTCCCCAAACACACTGCGTTTTGTGTACAACCACTTAACTGGCAAATAATATCTGTTGGCTTTGATGCGCCAAAATAATAAGCACTAGTACTGTTTGGGGGAAAAGCAAGGATACAGAGAGGTAGTTGAGCACAGTCAGCACTCAGGCAGAGAGACTGACCACCTTCTCCAAGGTGGATGGAGGTGTAATCTTCTGGGCTACAAAATCCTCACCAAAGGAATGCACAGCAGAGAATAATAGTAATGTATGAATAGTAGACCTTCAGGAGGCCTAACCTGAAGATCCAGTCCTCTGTAAGTAAGTAAATGGTTCCTTTAAGTTTAGGTGGAATTATGTCAGGAATCATCTCAATTGGCCAGGTGCTGCACTGAAATCTTGGCGTTAAACAGAACAATCAGGTATGAACACAAAACTCACATATCTCTCTTAAGATTAGGATAATGCTGCCCAGCTCAAAATCATTCCTGAATTTGGGTTGGTCATCTAGTTATCTCTGGGGTCATGCTAACCAGATTCTTAGACCACTATTAGGACCATACTGCAAGATATGATGGCTTCCACCTTTCATATTCCCTCTATCTGATTTACCTTTCCCTGACTTCTTTATCTGATAAGATACTGATGAGCTGATACTTACCTCTCAAAACTCAGTCTGGATGTCACGACCTTTGTAAAATGTCTCTGCATTTCATCATCATTAAGAGAACCAGCTTTTATATTCTGGTGCACTTTATAAGCCCTTCAGTGGTCATAATTATATTTCCTCTGACCATGTTCTGTTTTTCCTGGCATCTAGTACATACTGGATACTGTCTGGCAAATAGCAGGTGCTCACAAGTAGATTTTTGAACAAATGATTGAATAAGATGTGGGATGGAATGAGCAAAGATAACAAAACTGGAGAGTCAAATATACATAGCTTGTGTATGAGATCTTGTTGGGGATGTGGTGGAAAATAGATTGCAGAAATTGATTGTCAAGGTCAACCAATTTGTTTTAGTAGTGAAACCCTGCTATAAATTTACAATATTGTGAATCTGATTAAATAAAATGTGAAATATCTAAACAATGCATTATAATGATATAGAAATAGATTAAATGATATAGAAATAGATTAATTGATAAAAAATTTCAATTTGAATGCCAATTTAAAGTATTGATGTAGGACAATGACTCATGGGGTTGACTCTGGGAATAAACTAGCTATACCAGTCAGTGCTGCTGACTGGTATAGCTACCAGGTTAGCTGCTGTAACAAATAGCAAATCCAAAGCCTTGACTCAAAGGAATCCAAAGCCTTGACTCCTTCTAATCTCAGTTGCTCCCTGTCTTTTCCGGTACTTGCAGGGTCCCCTACAAGAACTTGCCCGAGTATCCGTCAATCAACTCCTCCTCCAGCCCTACTCTCACCTGCCCACTTCCGACTACCCCTATGGCGACACCCCCTGTCAGCAGGAAGTAGCCAGAACCAAGTCGACACCCCTGACACCATTATATTAAGCAAAAGGTCGGAATGTTGGGCTGGCAGGAAAGGGCTACTTAAGATGGTGAAAGTTCCCGCCACAAGACCTGAGCTCAGACAGGAGAACAAAGGTCCAAGCAGGAATCTGAGACCCTCCCTCAGGGTTCCCATGGACCAATGGGACCCTGACAAGCAGGAATCTGAGACCCCTGCTCCGGGCTCCTGTGGACCAATGGGATCCTGATGAGCAGGCGGGATATCCAAATAAGGGAAACTTGCCAAAAGACCCCTGAGCTTTTCCCCAAGACCCCTTAAAAGCCCCCTCCTCCCTGCCTTGGGTACGACTTCCACCACTCTGCTTTCCAGAGTCGCGAAACCTCGCCCGAGGGTGCCCACCTCCTCCCGGCACAACTTTCCTGGCTCCCCTTCTCCTGAGCCCTGAAACTTCACCGGAGAGCATTTTTAATAAACCTTGCCTTACACCCAAAAAAAAAATCCAAAGCCTTGACTCAAAGGAATTTTGTCACTCATACAAAATGCAAAGAGGGTATTTTGTGTTGGTAGCTGTGCTCCAAGCAGTGAAATCAGGGGCCAAGTTTTTTCTATCTTGTAACTGTACTGCTGTATGACTAAGATTATGGACCAGAGTTCAGTTTTGTGGTCCTACCGAGGTTTAGGGGGACTAAGAAATGTGGCCTTCCTGTATGCCTAGGAGGAAAATGAAGTGGTTTCATGACCACCAAACCCTGTCCCTAGTGCACCAGAAAATAAAAAAAGGAGAGTCTACCTTTAAAGCAAGCTGTACTTCAATGGAAGTCATATTTACAATTCTGTTTTGTCTATCGTAAGAAGTCTACCTTAAGAAGACCTGTAAAAAATTACAAAAGGCATGTGACATTATTTTTCAGCTTTGGAAATGGTTGCTTTGTACTCATTCAAGTCGACAGGATAATTTAACAGCAGTGATTCTATCAACATCATCATCACCATCATCATCATCATTATCACGTCTTCATTGAAAGCCTAATATGATATATAGGTCAGCGCACTGGGTAATGGAGTTTCAAGGAGGCATAAAGGCCTTGAGGATTTTATAATCGCGTTGGGAAGTCAGAGTGACTACATTTGTAAGGTAAATCATAATGCAAGACTGCATGTGCTTCATGCTAAATGAGTGGCAGTGATATTATGGAGAAATGGGCCTCCTCGAGATGGATGTAATGGACTCTAAGAAATATAGGTATTGCCTGTATCAGAGAATCATATACTATAAAAACCATAAAAACCATAGACTAAGAACTTTCAGGATTGTAGGCCACTTCCTTTATTTTATAAGTGAGTGTACTAACCTGTCCCTAAAGATGTCCTCCAAATCCCAATCTTAGGCAATCCTGCTCTTTTTCCATAGGGTTGGGCTGACTCCATGACTTGTTTTTCACTCAAAGGATGTGGCAGAAGGGGCACTGTGCCAGTTGCAGGCTGAAGGCTTAACGAGACCTGGCAGCTTCTGCTTCCATCTCTTAAATACATACTCTGGGAGAAGTCAGCCACTGTGTCAGAGTTCCAGCACTCTGAGACAGCCATGCTCTGAGGAAGCCCGAGCTAGCCATGTGGAGAGGCTGCACAGAGAGAGAGACACCCAGCTAGCCATAAGCCATTCCAGTTCAGGGGCCAAGCATTTGAATGTGACAGCCATCTTGAACTTCCAGTTCAGCCAGTCATTCAAATGACTCCCACACAGTTGCCATCTGACTTCAGCCGCAAGCGAGAACTTGCCAGCTGGGTCCACCAACTCACAAAACCATGGGTGCTTTCACACAGCAGTAGATGATCATACCAATGAAGAAACTGAGGTCACAGAGCTAAAGAAGCCCCCCAAGGGCAAGCACTACTCATGACCAAGCCAGGAGGAGAGTCACATTCTTTGATTGACTTGTAATCCAGTGTATTTGAGATCAGGACTTCCCAAACTTTAGTGGACATCGGAATCCCCCAGAGAAGTCGCTGAGTCTCAGACTCCTGGGCTTACTCCTCAGATACCATGAGTCAGTGGGTCTGAGGATTTGCATTTCCAACAAGTTCTCCAGTGGCACTGTTGCTGCGATCTGTTGAACACACTTTGAATCATCCTGCTGTCCATAGACCTGGCCAGGTGATCTTACAGCTCAGGTTAGGCAAACAGCCTCTGCTGATTTTCCATTGTCCTTCTCCACAATTACCTGCTTGCAGTGTTTCCAGGTAAGTAATTGGAAAGTACAAAGTGACAGGATTTGTTCAGGAAGTGCGCAGTTGCAGCTGAGCCCTGTTTTAGCTTTTTCAGCTGTAGGCTGAAGAAACGCATATGGTCTGTGAGGATAGACCCACTTATCTGAGTTCTGCTTTCCCGAGGTATGACAGCCCAGGTTTCATAACCTTGTTACCAGAAGCAATTAGGGGCATCATCCAGGTTTTCAGATCCATTTCCCATGGAGACACACGTTAGGAATCTCCCACAGTGAATTTAATTAGCAGAAAATGTGGCTCAGCCAGCGACCTGGAGTGCAGATAACAGTCATGGCTGCCCAGCAATTGCCGCTCCTTTCTCTTAAAAAATGACAAGTTTCCTAAAAGGTGGTGATGAGTCTCAGCCGGACGTCAGGTGGGACTCTGTGCAGCCTGATTTCGTGTAATCAAGCAACCCACACATCTTGCTTCTATTCAATTTAAAGGACTCACCTAGGCTGAGATGCTAGTGAGAAAAGATAATGGCTTGCGAATGACAGCATTAGGCATTTCCTTCGTGTACTCAGGCCTCTGTTGGCCACAGGTGTATATTTGCAGAAGTTTTGAATGTGACACAGTAATCGTACCTACTTCCGGAATTGTTATTGAAGATTATCTGATGAGTATTGATATCCTACATTAATGGTGGGTATGCTATGAATCTGTTTGAGATATCTCTGCCTAAAAAGCCATAGGATTATGGTCTTCCATTGTGTCCCTGGAGTTTAAACATGACCTTGTTAAGCATTCATGAAAGTCATAGGCAAACATTTGTCAAGCATCAGTGGATGAATAGACCCCTCCCATGTGGAATATTTATGCTATTACAATACCTATTAGATATGATGTGAGAAATTGATTGAATATGCTCCTTGTACTATAATCCTACATGAGGATTAATGAATATATTAAGTACCAGATGGTATAATTTGGCATGGACTAAAGCTATTGGTAAATTGAGAATTTTTAATGTCCCTAGAGTTTCTGGTTTGGACTAATTGATTGATGGTCAAAATTTAGCCAGTGCTTTTGCATTCAGGGGGCTCTGTGGCTTTGGGTGGGTGGTCACAGTGGTGTGTGACTCTAAGGGGAGGATTTCATTATGGAAAAGGAGCTCTTGGGTCAGTTAGTAAGTGCCTCTTATTTTCAGTTGTGATACCAATTCACACTACTACAAGCAGCAACAGTTGATGTTCTCCCATTTCCCCCCAGCATTTCCAAGACAGAACAGTATTATTATTATTAAAAAAAAAAAAAAGTCTTGGTCAATCTCGATCACACCTCTTTGTTTTTCAATAGTCAAATAGAAGCTAAAGCTGCTTCTATTTGACTATTGAAAAAGATGTATTTTTGTCTTACATTTATTGGCTATTTGCTTCCTTATCTCTCCTTCTGGCCTATTCATCCACATTAACCTCTTTTCTATTGCAATTTTGTCATCCTTTGCTATTCATTGGAAATACTTCATTTACAAAAGTTTGTTGAGCCTTGAAAGGTGTTGGTCCTTGAACCACGTCAGTAACATGGATCGAGGGCACTGGGGAGTATAACTGATCTGTGTGCCCAGGTAAGTTGGTTACATAATGGGTGTTCCCAGGCAAAGGTGTCTGTGAACCGCACCCAAGTGTTTGCATATGGCATAAATGAAGACTATTTGCAAAATTGGGACTAGCAGGCAGCTCTCTATAGAAGTTGAAGTTTTGGGTAATGTGTTACTTTAATTTACATTCACTTTACAGTCTGTGCACATGAGAGTTGTATGGAAGAGGTTTAATTTTACTAGCTGCGGAAAGCAGGAAGGTGGCTAGCAACAGAGCAGAAAGAGCTGGGCTGTTTGCTAATGCACTTGGGCCTCAGCTGTAACCACACAAAGCAGGACTAACTGGGGTGGAGTCCATAAACAGGCAGTTCTCTATCTTTGAGGGTTATTTGTTTTACTGAGCCAACATGCTTTTCCTAGTTAACATTTTCTGTAGTGTTCTGTTCTCGCCTCTGTTTAAAAGGCAGGTAAATATAGTTTGACGGTGTGTGGAAGGAGAAAGTACTGCCAACCTCATGTTGGTGGGTTAAATGCACTGTGTCCTTTTACTTTCCCATGAAATCCAGACGTGCTGAGCTTGCAGGTCTTTTGAAATAGGACAAAATTGAGCTTAAAACCTGAACTTTTCAGGTGAGAGGGCCCTCATCTTCAGTAGCCACTCCCCAAAACTCTTAAAATAGCCAAAACATCTTATTTAGTTTTATCATGACCCACGACAATTTTGTCACATTTATTGTTTGGAGTCACATGTTTGGGCATTTTAATCAGTGAAAGAACTCTAGTTGGTTGAGAATTTAGTTTGTGACTACTGGGAAATTTGATTTATCTGTTTTAAGCAACCATCTGGAATAAGTTTATTTGTATTGCATGTCATGCATATATTTATGCTGCAAGATCAAAATCCTTAAATTGCATCCTTTTGAAATTTTATATATTATATAATGACAATTGCCAACACCACAATGAAGTGATTACATGGCTTTCAAAAATGGAAACATTGTGCAACAAAAGGATTACAATGTATAATGAAGAAGTTCATTTACTCGAATATAAATGTGGTGAATAATGAAATGCATACACTATGAGCTGAGATGAATCTTCTGTCATTAGAAATACAATTAGTGTATTGAAATTTCTAAGGTCTAACAAAAGTAAACAGATATATTGTTATCCAGCCAAAAATAGATAAAATTTATTTGTGAAAGTTTTCCTTAATTATGTCATAAATATATCAAATAACTTACAGTTAATAAAAACTGCAAAATATTGATAATGCGTATATGTATACATGTGCATGTGTGTATTTTTTTAATCAGAGAGCAGTGTTTATCTAGGTCTGTTCTGTGTATAATTTGAAGTCTTCTAGGTAGCTTTCAAGTGCTCTGCTATTTTCCTCTCTTTCTCTCCCTCTCTTTCCACAAACACCATTGCCTCTCCTTATGCCTTAAACACTCCCTACAAAAATCCTTTCATAGGAAAAGGTCTGAGGAACACAGTCATACAAAAGGTAGACTAATGGAGCACCAACTTTGCATGTATATAGTATGGTAAATCCCTTTTGACATTGGAGTCATACCAACGTGGGTTGGAATACCAAAATTGCCACTTCCTACTTGACAGTAAGTTACTTAGCCTTTCTGAATTTTCTTTTATAAAATTAAATATCTGTGTGTTATATTCCTGTAGTGTTAAATAGTGTATTTAATATATGGCTCTTGATAGAGTGTGTTGCTCATAATGAGTTATTTTTAATTTTTTAATTTTAATTTTTTTATTAATATGTAATGTATTATTTGTTTCAGGGGTACAGGTCTGTGAATCATCAGTCTTATACAATTCACAGCACTCACCATAGGACATACCCTCCCCAGTGTTAATAACCCAGCCATCCTATCCCTCCCACTTCCTCCCCTCCAGCAACCCTCAGTTTGTTTCCTGAGATTAAGAGTCTCTTATGGTTTGTCTCCCTCCCTAATCCCATCTTGTTTCACTTTTTCCCTTCCTACCTCCCACAACCCCTCGCCCTGCCTCTCAAATTCCTCATATCAGAGAGATCATATGATAATTGTCTTTCTCTGATTGACTTATTTCACTTAGTGTAATACCCTCTAGTTCCATCCACATCATTGCAAATGACAAGATTTCAGGTTTTTTTGGATGGCTGCATAGTATTCCATTGTATATATATACATCTTCTTTATCCATTCATCTGTTGATGAACATATAGGCTCTTTCCATAGTTTGACTATTGCGGACATTGCTGCTACAAACATTTGGGTGCACAAACCCTTTTGGATCACTACATTTGCATCTTTAGGGAAATACCTAGTAGTGCAATTGATGGGTTGTAGGATGGCTCTATTTTCAGCTATTTGAGGAACCTCCATACTGTTTTCTAGAGTGGCTGCACCGGCTTGCATTCCCACCAACAGTGTAGGATGTTTCCCCCTTCTCTGCATCCTTGCCAACACTTGTCATTCCCTGACTGGTTAATTTTAGCCATTTTGACTGGTATGAGGTATATCTCACTATGGTTTTGACTTGTATTTCCCTAATTCAGAGTGATGTTGAGCACTTTTTCATGTGTCTATTGGCCATCTGGATGTCTTCTTTGCAGAAATGTCTGTTCATGTCTTCTGCCCATTTTTTGATTGGATTATTTGTTCTTTGGCTGTTGAGTTTGATAAGTTCTTTATAGATTTTGGATATGATTCCTTTTTCTGATATGTAATTTGCAAATATCTTCTCCCATTCTGCCAGTTATCTTTTTTTTTTTTTTTTTTTTTAAGATTTTACTTATTTATCAGAGGGAAAGAGGGAGAGAGAGCAAGCACAGGCAGTCAGAATGGCAGGCAGAGGCAGAGGGAGAAGCAGGCTCCCTGCTGAGCAAGGAGTCCGATGTGGGACTCCATCCCAGGACGCCGGGATCATGACCTGAGCCGAAGGCAGCTGCTTAACCAACTGAGCCACCCAGGCATCCCTTATCTTTTGGTTTTGTTGACTGTTTTCTTTGCTGCACAAAAGCTTTTGATCTTGATGAAGTCCCAATAGTTCATTTTTGCCCTTGCTTCCCTTGCCTTTGGCGATATTTCTAGGAAGATGTTGCTGCGGCTGAGGTCGAAGAGGTTGCTGCCTGTGTTCTCCTCAGGATTTTGATGGATTCCTGTCTCACATTGAGGCCTTTCATCCATTTTGAGTCTATTTTTGTGTGTGGTATAAGGAGATGGTTGTTTTACTCTTCTGAATGTGGCTAACCAATTTTCCCAACAACATTTGTTGAAGAGACTATCTTTTCTCAAATGGACATTCTTTCCTGATTTGTCAAATATTAGTTGACCATAGAGTTGGGGGTTTATTTCTGGACTCTCTGTTCTGTCCCATTGATCTATGTGTCTGGTTTTGTGTCTGTACCATACTGTTTTGATGATTACAGCTTTGTAATAGAGCTTGAAGTCTGGAATTGTGATGCTGCCAACTTTGGTTTCTTTTTCAACATTCCTTTGGCTATTTGGAGTCTTTTCTGGTTCCATTTAAATTTTAGGATTATTTGTTCCATTTCTTTGAAAAAAAATTGATGGTGTTTTTATAGGGGTTGCATTAAATGTGTACATTGCTTTAGGTAATATTGACATTTTTGCAATATTTATTCTTCCAATCCATGAGCATGGAATGCTTTTCCATTTCTTTGTGTCTTCCTCAATTTCTTTCATGAGTACTTTATAGTTTTCTGAGTGCAGATTCTTTACCTCTTTGGTTAGGTTTATTCCTAGGTATCTTAGGTTTTGGGTGCAATTGTAAATAGGATCAGCTCCTTAATTTCTCTTTCTTCTATCTTGTCATTGTTGGTGTATAGAAATGCAACTGATTTCTGTGCATTGATTTTATATCCTGACACTTTACTGAATTCCTCTATGTGTTCTAGCAGTTTTGGGGTGGAGTCTTTTGGGTTTTCTGTATAAAGTATCATATCATCTGCAAAGAGTGAGAGATCGAACTTCTTTGCTGATTCAGATGCCTTTTATTTCCTTTTGTTGCCTGATTGCCGAGGCTAGGACTTCTAGTATTATGCTGAATAGCAGTGGTGACAGTGGACATCTCTGCCATGTTCCTGATGTTGGGGGAAAAGCTCTCAGTTTTTCCCCATTGAGAATGATAATTGCTGTGGGTTTTTCATAGATGGCTTTGATGATATTGAGTTATATACCTTCTATGTCTACACTGTGAATAAGTTTGATCAAGAAAGGATGCTGTACTTTGTCAAATGGTTTTTCAGCATCTATTGAGAGGATCATGTAGTTTTTATTCTTTCTTTTATTAATATATTGTATCACATTGATTGATTTGTGGATACTGAACCAACCTTGCAGCCCAGGAAGAAATCCTACTTGGTTGTGGTGAATAATCCTTTTAATGTACTGCTGGATCCTGTTGGCTAGTACTTTGGTGAAATTTTTTGCATCCATGTTTGTCAGGAATATTAGTCTGTAATTCTCCTTTTTGATGGAGTCTTTTCTGGTTTTGGGATCAAGGTAATGCTGGTCTCATAAGATGAGTTTGGAAGTTTTCGTTCCATTTTTATTTTTTTGGATCGTTTCAAGAGAATAGGTATTAACTCTTCTTTAAATGTTTGGTAGAATTGCTCTGGGAAGCTGTCTGGCCCTGGTTTCTTGTTTGTTGGGAGACTTGATGACTACTTCAGTCTCCTCACTGGTTGTGGATCTGTTCAGGTTTTCTCTTTCTTCCTGGTTCAGTTTTGGTAGTTTATGTGTCTCTAGGAATGCATCGATTTCTTCCAGATTGTTGTTTAGCTGGTGTATAGTTGCTCATAATATGTTCTTAAAATTGTTTGTATTTTTTTGGTGTTGGTTGTGATCTCTCCTCTTCCATTCATGATTTTATGAATTTGGATCTTTTTTCTTTTTGATAAGTCTGGCCAGGGTTTTGTCAATCTTATTAATTCTTTCAAAGAACCACCTCCTAGTTTCATTGATTTGTTCCACTGTTCTTTTGGTTTCTATTTAATTGATTTCTGCTCTGATCTTTATTATTTTTCTTCTCCTGCTGGGTTTAGGCTTTATTTACTATTCTTTCTCCAACTCCTTTAGGTATAGGGTTAGGTTGTGTACTTGAGACCTTTCTTGTTTCTTAAGAAAGGCGTGTATTGCTATATACTTTCCTCCTGATATGGCCTTTGTAGTGTCCCAAAGATTTTGAACAGTTGTGTTTTCATTTTCATTTGTTTCCATGAATTTTTAAAATTCTTCTTTAATTTCCTGTTTGATCCATTCATTCTTTAGTGGGATGATCTTTAGCCTCCATGTATTTGAGTTCTTTGCAACTTCCCTCTTGTGGTTGCATTTGAGTTTCAAAGCATTGTGGTCTGAAAATATGCAGGGAATGATCCCAATTTTTTGGTATCAGTTGAGACCTGATTTGTGACCCAGGGTATGATCTATTCTGAAGAATGCTCCATGTGCATTAGAGAAGAATGTGTATTCTGTTGTTTTGGAATGGAATGTTCTGAATATATCTGTGATGTCTGTCTCTTCCAATGTGTCATTCAAAGCCTTTATTTCCTTGCTGATCTTTTGCTTAGATAATCTGTCCATTTCAGTGAGGGGGTTGTTAAAGTCCATTGTTGAAATCCCCTACTATTATTGTATTATTGTAGATGTGTTTCTTTGATTTTGTTATTAATTGGTTTATATAATTGGCTGCTCCCATGTTAAGGGCATAGATATTTAAAACTGTTAGATCTTCTTGTCGGACAGACCCTTTGAGTATGATGTAGTGTCCTTCCTCCTCTCTTACTACAGTCTTTATTTTAAAATCTAATTATCTGTTATAAGGATTGCCACCCCAGCTTTCTTTTGATGTCCATTAGCATGGTAAATTGTTTCCACCCCTTCACTTTAAATCTGGAGGTGTCTTTGGGTACAAAATTAGCTTTTTGTAGACAGCATATTGATGGTTTTTTTTTTTTTTTTTTTTTTTTCCATTCGGATACCCTGTGTCTTTTGATTGATTGGGGCATTTAGCCCATTTACATTCAGGGTAACTATTGAAAGATATGAATTTAGTTCTATGTATTGCCTGTAAGGTAATGTTGTACTTTGTACTTTGTAAGGTGACTATTACTGTATAGTGCCTCTGTTCCTTTCTGGTCTGTTTCTTTGCTTAGAAAACCCCTTTCAATATTTCTTGTAGGGCTGGTTTGGTGTTTGTAAATTCTTTTAGTTTTTCTTTGTCCTGGAAGCTTTTTTTTTTCTCCTTCTATTTTCAATGAGAGCCTAGCTGGATATAGTATTCTTGGCTGCATATTTTTCTTGTTTAGTGCCCCGTATGTATCGTGCCAGTTCTCTCTGGCCTGCCAGATCTCTGTGGATAGGTTTGATGGCAGTCTAATATTTCTACCATTGTAATTGTATGTTACATACCTCTTGACCCAAGCTGCTTTCAGCTTTTTCTCTTTGTCATAGAGACTTGTAAGATTTACTATTAGATGATGGGTGTGGACCTATTTTTATGGATTTTGAGGGAGGCTCTCTGTGCCTCCTGAATTTTGATGCTTGTTCCCTTCACCAGATGAGGGAAATGATCTGCTATAAATTGCTCCAATATACCTTCTGCCCCCTCTCTTTCTTCTTCTCTGGGATCCCAATTATTCTAATATTGTTTCACCTTATAGTGTCACTTATCTCTTGAATTCTCCCCTCATGGTCCAGTAGTAGTTTATCTCTCTTTTTCTCGGCTTCTTTATTTTCCATCATTTGGACTTCTATATCACTAATTCTCTCTTCTGTCTCATTTATCCTAGCAGTAAGAGCCTCCATTTTTTTAATTGCACCTCATTAATAGCTTTTTAATCTCAACTTGTTTAGATCCAGAAGGGGATTTTATTTCTCCAGAAAGGGATTTTCTAATATCTTCTATGCTTTTTTTCAAGTCCAGCTAGTACTTTGATAGTCATCATTTTGAACTCTGGTTCTGACATTTTACTAATATCCCTATTGATTAGGTTCCTAGCCATTGGTACTGCCTCTTGTTCTTTTTTTTGAGGTGAGTTTTTCTGCCTTGTCATTTTATCCAGATAAGAATCAATGAATGAGAGAACAAAATACTAAAAGAGTAGCAACGACCCCAGAAAAATATATCCTAACTAAATCAGAAAAGACCTGAAACTGGAGGAGAGAAGAAAGGAGGAAAAAACCAAACCAAACCAAAACAACAACAAATACACACACACACACACACACACACACATTTTTAAATTTATATTCATATACTTATATATCTGTAAATATATGTAATACATAAATCTCTTCCTATTATAAATTATTATTTATATTTACATTTATAAAATTATTAATATAATTTTAATTATTTATACATTATATAATATAAATAGAACAGAGCCACACACTTGATTTTGGGTATATTTTGGTCTGTTAGAAGAAACTGCCTCCCAAAATTTTAAAAAAAGGAAATCTTATATATATACAAAAATGAAAGTAAACACAATGAAAGGATGGAATATGACTGTAAATATAGGAAAGAATGTGATCAGGCTGGAGACTAGAACAAAGTCTTGTGCTAGACTTAGGGTATATTTTGATCTGTTAGAGGAAACTGTATTCCAAAATTTTAAAGAAAGAAAAACCTGTGTGTATACAAAAAATAAGTTTAAATATAATGAAGGGCTAGGATATAACTATAACAATGAAATTTTTTAAAGATTTTTTAAAAAGGTATTAATAAGATAAAATACTTAAAACATTAAAATAGGAAAGAGGAAAAATTTTAAAAAATAGAATAAGAAAAAAATAAAATAAAATAAATTATTTTGAAAGACTAAAGAATCATGGGGAAAAAGCCATGAAGTCTATGTGCTGTATTCCCATAGCTCTGATGTTTTGCAGTTCTCACTGATTAGTGAATTTGATCTTGGCTGGATATTCTTATTGATCTTCTGGGGGAGAGACCTCTTGCCGTGATTCTCAAATGTCTTCGCCCCAGGTGGAATTGCACCACCCTTGCCTGGGGGCAGGCTAGATAATCTGCTCCAGTTCACTCTTGGGAGCTTTTGTTCCCTGAACACTTTCAGTACAGCTTTGGAGGACAGGAATGAGGATGGCAGCCTCCCAATCTCCTGCCTGGAGGAGCTGAGAGCTCGGGGGCCCCACTCCTCAGTGCAGGCTCAGAGAAAAGCAGTCAATCCCTCCCATCTCCCTGTTCTGTGGCTGCACTCCATGCTCACCTGGCCTGTGACCAAGCATTTCTATCTCTGGCTTGTGGCCCTGTTTGTAGTCTCCAAACCCAGCAGATTCCTGCTGTGTGCTCCCACACTGCTCCTCCCAGAGGAGGAAGGAGGGAGTTCTTTCCAGATCTGCCACTTGTGGAGTCTCTCCTCGAAGAGCAGTGGCCCAACTGTGCCTCAGGTCATGGTCTAAGGTAACACCTTAGAGCCCACTCCTCAGTTCCGTCTCTGCAGTCGGCTTCCCAACTCCAATACCAGGGAGCTCTGCCACACTCAGACACTCCTGGTATTTTTGTGACCCCACAGGTCCTGGGACCATGCTGTCCCCACAAGTGCTCCATCCCCCAACCCCCTACTGAGCCTCTGGAGTGACATCCTACAGTGGAGCAGACTTGTAAATGTTCCAATTTTGTGCTCCATTGCTCCACCAAATGCCAGGAGCTGCCCGCCCCCACCCCCCAACATTTGTCTCCCTGTATGTTGCCTTGGATTCTCTTCTCTGCACATCCTACCTTCCAGAAAGTAGTTGTTTTTCTGTTCCTAGAATTTCTGCTCTTCTCTTCAATCTCCTGTAGAGTTTGTGGGTGTTCAGAATGGTTTGATAGCAATCTAGCTGAACTCCTGGGACCCAATGATAATTAGGTTTCCTACTCCTCTACCATCTTGTTCCTCTCCCCACTCATGATGAATTAATAATATTACTTCCTTTCTGCTGCTATAATGTTTGTTTCTTTCCCTAATTGCAATGTGATCTTTTTGGCCAAGGTAATTATTTTCTCATGTCTTCTTCCTTGTTGTACTAGGTAGGATATTTCAGTTACAAGTAACATAGTAGCTACCTAAAAGTAGCTTAGGCAATGAAAACCTTTATTATATACCATAGCAACAAGCATAGCAATAGATGGTTCCAAGGATGGGAGAGTGACACAATGGTGTCATGAAGGATTTCTCTTTCTGCCCCCCCACCATTGCCATATTGGATTGGGCCTTTAGCTCTCCTTCCTCATGGTTGTAAGATGGCTGCTACTATTCCAGGCATCACATTATAGCCATGGCAACATCCAGCTGAAGAAGAATGGTGTCTCTTACTTGCATCTATTTTTATTGAGGTGAAAAAGATTTGTTATCTCTTAAACCTCTCTAAGAAGATTTACCCACAGGTTCCACTGGCCAAAATTGTGATATATTTTCATGTCTTAGTTTTAAGAAGGGGCAGGGAAACTAGTATTTGGGGGGCTCTTTTTTTGGGCACCAGGACAAGGAAAATGGGAAGGCTCCCAGGAACATCTGCTCCATCCCTAAATCATGTAAGTACTTATTTTGATGGGGTTGTATGGAGATGAAATTAGGTTATGTGGCAGACATGTATATAAATTTATCAATAATGGGTCATTTTAAGGAAATCTACAAGAATGTTTCTCAGAAGGTGAGGTTGTGTGTATCCAACCTATGACTTATGGGGCAGAAATTGATTTTAACAGCTGAGAATGCCCTCCAGATGTTCTTTCATTGTACCAGACATGTAGGAATTATCTTGCTCAAGGCCTTTGCAGGAGAGGTTTAGGGGTTATAAAATAGCCTGAGACTTTGCTTTACCTTGGTTATGAGTAAGAAACAACTATCTGGAGGACCAGACTGGTGGACCAGTGATGGATAAGTTGCTACAGAAAAGATGATGTGTGGGAATGCCTGTTCCACCTAGAGACCCAACAGTCACATTTTGCGGGTTGGGGAAAGCACCAGCCATTTCCGGAAGGGCCAGCCCCAGATATTTATATTTTGTTCTTTTGTTCTACAAATATTCATTGAGTCAATTTTTAAGCAGGCATTGGGCTAGGTGCTGGAGGTTTAAAGGGAAATAAGTCAGTCCCTGTCTTCATGGAGCTCCTGATCAAGACGACAAAGGCAGCTATGCAGACAACTTTACTTGGCTCACTGTATTGGGTTATTTTTGTAATATGTTCTAGATGTGCTAATGGTGAGCATGGGGCTGATAACTCTATGTGGAAGAGGGACTCTCAAAAAGTATCCATGTTGGTGGGTGTAAGGGTTTCAGGTAATGAGGGAGGAAGGGTGCCCATTCGAAGTCATGAGATAGCAGTAAATTCCACATTGACACTGTATTCCATACTTTATATAAACATATCCTCACAATCTTTACCACAGCCAGGCCACCAGGGTGATGTTGTGTGGTTCTTTCTCTATTTTACAGTTGAGTTATCTGAGGTGTGGGAGGGTTGAGTGCCCTGACCTAGGTTGCATAGTCAATGGAGGAGTTGACATGGTGGGGTTGAGGGGAATGCACGTTGCATTTGCTAATCATACTGCCTTCTTATTGCCCTCTGGGAGATACCCAGCTCTGAGAATCAGGGGTCAAGAAGATGACAAGGGAGACCCATCATCAGGTTGCACAGTGGAGTGCTATATGTCCCTGCTCAATGTCTGTCACACTCTGTTTTCTGCAGAGTGGTACTGCAAGATGGTAGCCCTCACATCCCTCATTGGATAGGGCACCTCCGGAGCTATGCCTGAGAGGGAGGGCGGGAGAAAGAGCACAGATCCTGCAAATCTTGTATGAAGAGCATTTATATTTGATCATAGTGTGAACCAATTCAGAATTCTGTGTGCTGTGATGCCTCATGTGTTGGAACATTGGTTTATCTCACTAATATTCCATGGCATACTTCTACTTTTTTTTTTTTTTCATTTTTGTATCACTTAGTTTCTGTATTTAGCAAATAGGGTTTTCAATTCAAGCTTTTAAATCCTGGTTCCACAACTTGCTAATTCTGGAATTGCTGATTTGGAATCCTGTCTACGTTAAACTCTCAATGCCTCCATTTCCATTATTGGTTAAAAGGTTCTACTGATAGCACGTTCTCAGCGTTATTCATAGAGGCAAATGAGCTAATATTTGTAATGTGTTTGGCACATCTATCCCTCTCTCCTCCTTCCTTATGCCTTTAAGTCACCTGTAAATTTTCAGCCAGGGAAACTTGACATTTCTGGGTCTATTGGTTTAGGCAGGGCACTAGGTTTTAACCCAAGCTATATATTAGAATTACCTGGGGGAATTAAAAAAAAATACTGGTGTCCAGGACTCACTCTGGACTAGTTAAATAATGTGCCTTGGGGCACATTATTGCTTTTGTAAGACTTTCCCAGGTGACCCTAATGTGCAGACTGGACTAACAGCAACCAAGCTACAGAGACTGCTTCTCAATTTTTAATGAGCATACAGATCTCTTGGGTTCCTGGCTAAAATTCAGATTTTGTTTTGATAGATTTGGGGTGAAGCCTAAGATTGCATTTCTTTTTCTTTTTTTTTAAAGGATTTTATTTTTAATTAATCTCTACAATCAGCATGGAGCTCAAACTTACAAGTCCGTGATCAGGAGTTGCATGCTTTATTGACTGAGCCAGGCAGGCACCCCTGAGACTGCATTTCTAACAAGTGTCCAGGTGATGCTGATGGTGCTGGTCCATGGACCACATTTTGAGTAGCAAGAGGAGCCAGGGAATGAGAATATCTCGCAGACAGGAATTCTGTTTGCAACCAGGCAGCGACAGCTAGATAATGTCCCAAGCTCATGGGCCACCTCTTTTCTGAAATAAAAGTTGAGTCAAGTGGACTGCTTTCAAATGGCTGATGGATTTTGCCTCCTCTATTTCTGCATATCACAAAGCCATAACAGTGAGGCTTGGAGCCTCAGAGAGAGAGAGAGAGAGAGAGTTCAGAATTCCAACCATGGAAGATCCTCAGGACTGTTGGATGAATTGAGATTCCTGGTGGAGGGCTCACAGGAGCCTGCTAAGAGGCTGCTGGAGGCTTGGGGTGCAGAGGACATTAAGATTTCTATCTGAATAATACCTTCAATCTTTAGTAGAGATCAATATGGAGGGACCACTTAGGTTTCTAAAGACAATGTATTTCATACTTAACATGCATGGGCTGGGAGTCCAAATGGGGTAGTTGTTCAAACAAATTCCTACTCTAGATTTTTCTGATCAGTAGATTTGGGTGGGGTCCTGAGAATTTGCATTCTAACCAGCCCCTAGGTGATGCTGCTGGTTTTGGTCACACCTTCGGAAGAACTCTTAAAAGCCAACAAGGGAACATTTGACTGGGAGCATCTCCATAGACTGTAATAGCAAATCTATTTGCTTCACAGCAAAAATTCTTCTTCATCATTTCTCTGGGCCAGAAATGACCTTATGGGGAAAGGTTCAAGGGAAGAATCTGTCATGGGGATGGGAGGTCATTTCCTCCCCATTTGGTCCCCAGAGGTGAAATGGAGTGCAGAATTCAGTGTGATGCTATAGGATATTGGGGTGCAGGGGTGAATCAAGAGAATGGCTTTTGAACATCTTCAATCATTGGAAGGGTGGTGGGTTTCTAGGCTGTAAGACTACTCTCCATTCATTTCAGGACCTCCTTGCACCCCCTTGCTGGATGGCTAATTAGACTACCCTGATGACATAGTTACCAACACTAACTCTTCTTGCCTGGGAGGGGATGCCATTACTAGAAATTAGGGATATCAAGAAGCAGTAGGAACCACCAAGGAGGCTTTTGAAGCTGTTGTGATCTTTGATGTGGACACATTAGTAGGCAGGTATACGGAAGCCCTAATCCTTATTTTATCCCAAGAAGGAGAGCTAGGTTCAGAGGGCAGATATCTGGAATGACAGGAATGGATTTAGTGCATGCTTTTTTAGTCCTCCCTGCCTTTTCTTGGGAGCTGCCTCCATCTCCATGTCACATCAACTCTCTGGCCATTGGACATATTCTGCTATCCACTGCTCCTGTCTGTGGTCCTGGGCCATGACTTCCATTTGGAATGTCTACCTTCTTTGCTGGTTGGGGGTTGGGATCCCAGTCTGTTCTCTCAGGAATTTCTGGATCTCACTGTGTTGTGGATAGGGGCAGTCAAATTGGGTTGAGGTGGGAGCTCAGGACCTTCTGCCTGAATAGGGCCTGCCTCTCACCTCCTGGCCTGCCCTAAAACTGTGTGATCTCACAGAAGATTCTCCCAAAAGGGAGAACCCAGGCACCTCACTTCTGTTGACAGATTCCCTCTGGGTCCTCCACCCCAGCCCCAGCCCAGGAAGGCTCCTTTCAGCCTCAGCCATTGTGGTTCAGGAAATGCCCCAAAGTCACACCCAGTCCTGAATCCTCCCTACTCTATGGCTTTTGGGTAGCAAAACAAACAGAAATAAAAATAATCCTTTTTCTGTTTTGAGCACTCCAAACTTTTTTTTTTTTTTTTTTTTTTTTAACATTTCTGGTTTGCAAATGAAAGCTTTGGTTTGAACAACTACTCCTTTCTCTCCCTGAAATGGCCTTTCAAGAGGCAAATCTGGAATCAGGACCCAGCACTGAATTTTTTTTTTCCTCCTCCCACCGAGCTCCACCCCATAAGCACTGGCTGCCTCAGCCAGAGTGGGAGGGAAGAGGGCAGGAAAGGGCAGTGAGAACCACTAGGAATGAAAACATATTGGGTAATATTTCAGACTATCACCCACTGTGCTCTCGGGGCCCACGAAGCTGCAGGTCTCAGCACTAGACCCTACCCAGGCCTCCTTTGCCCTTCTCCTCTGGTTATTCTATTCGCCTTTCTCCTCCCCATTCTCCCCCTTTTCCTTGTCTTCCTTTGTTCCAGATTCTCTGCAGAATTACAGGTCAGGCTTCAGGGGCAAGGGGATTGAGCAAGATAAATAAAGTCGAAGATACCTTACCTTTTCTTGCCTGAATTCAAAGAAACTGCATTCTCATAGAGCCCACAGTCTTTTTGTTCTCATTTGTCAATAGCATCGAAAACCTTCCCTTCTTTTCCTTTTAATTCTTTGCAAGCTAACATGAGAGTAAAATGTAGTGGAGTTTGCATTTCCTACAAAATATTTCTCTTCATATGTGGTTTTAGGTGTCAAGCTTGGGAGAATATGATTGTGACTCGTATGGAGTCTTTTTATGCTTAGAGCTAGTGTGTGCTAGAAGGAAAAGTGTGCACGCATTGAGAACCCGTTTTCTGGCACTCAGCATATAGGTATAATTAAAAGATAATGATGCCACTAACAGGGCAGGTCTGCTTCAGCGTGCTGGCTGCCATTTCCAAGTGCAGCCAGGTCTGGCTGTATTGCAAACCGTTCTACCAATGGGCAGGGGAAAGCGCAGAAAGTCCAAGAAGCAAAATGTAAAAATGACAGCAGGTAGTGAGAGCCCAGTAAGGCTCTGGGATTGGGACCTCAGGAAGCCAACGGCGGCAATGGGCATGTAAAGAAACAAGTTTTATTTATTTTTATTAACAGGTTTTATTGACTTATTTGTGCATTGAGTTTTATTTTGAACAGTATATTGCACTCGAATTTCTTCTTGGTGGCTAAATTAGCACAGACATAATAGAATCGTAGAAATTAGCTTTGCAGTGGGTTTTAATGTGGAGATGATTTATCTTGATCCATTTTTTTCTTTTTCCCATCCAGAATGCTTTTTATTCAGTTGAGGTTTTTTTTCCTAATTTAGCTTTTGTTGTTGTTTTAATTAGAAGCAAAACCTGTATGTTAACCGTTCCTTATGTATTTACCAGATATTCTCTATGTGTACTAAGAAATAAAAAAAAAAAAAAAAAAGAAAGAACGACTTAATGGCCTGAGACTCTGATGGTAAAGCTCTAGTTCTTGATTTGGATGCTGATTGTACCATCCGTCCTGGTAATTTTAATTTGTCACTTTTCTGTGTGAATGTCTTTTTTTTTTCAATAAATAGCTTACTTTATTTTATTTATATATTTTTAAAGATTTTATTTTTTTATTTGACACACAGAGAGAGAGAGACAGAGACAGAGAGCACAGGAGTGGGAAAGGGAGAAGCAGGCTCCCCAAAGAGCAGGGAGCCCAGTGTGGGGCTTGATCCCAGGACTCTGGGATCATGACCTGAGGGGAAGGCAGATGCTTAATGAATTGAGCCACCCAGGCACCCCAGTATATGGTTTACTTTAGAAATTTAGAAAAATTGAGTCACATCTACAAATCCCTTTTGTATAGTTCACATAGACGGGTTCTTTTTATAATTAGTTTTGAGGACAGGAAGGTCTCAGGGCAACTGATAAAGGTGTATGGTGTATAAAATATTTAAGATAAAGGGTATTGAAGAATATTCTAACCCATCCCCTCCGTTTTTCCAGTGGAGAGGAGAACGAGAGTCTAGTGGCTTAAGAAATGTTAGCTAAATATGTAGAAGAATGAAACTCGACCATTCTCTTATACCGTACACAAAGATCAACTCAAAATGGATAAAAGACCTCAACGTGAGACAGGAATCCATCAGAATCCTAGAAGAGAACATAGGCAGTAATCTCTTCGATATCAGCCACAGCAACTTCTTTCAAGATATGTCTCCAAAGGCAAAGGAAACAAAAGCGAAAATAAACTTTTGATACTTCATCAAAATCAAAAGTTTCTGCACAGCAAAGGGAACAGTCAAAAAAACAAAGAGGCAACCTACGGAATGGGAGAAGATATTTGCAAATGACAGTCCAGACAAAAGGTTGATATCCAGGATCTATAATGGACTCCTCAAACTCAACACACATGGAACAGGCAAACATATCAAAAAATGGGCAGAAGATATGAACAGACACTTCTCCAATGAAGACATACAAATGGCTATCAGACACATGAAAAAATGTTCATCATCATTAACCCTCAGGGAGATTCAAATTAAAACCACATTGAGATATCACCTTACACCAGTTGGAATGGCCAAAATTAACAAAACAGGAAACAACATGTGTTGGAGAGGATGTGGAGAAAGGGGAACCCTCCTACACTGTTGGTGGGAATGCAAGTTGGTACAGCCTCTTTGGAGAACAGTGTAGAGATTCCTCAAGAAATTAAAAATAGAACTTCCCTATGACCCTGCAATTGCACTTCTGGGTATTTGCCCCAAAGATACAGATGTCGTGAAAAGAAGGGCCATCTGTACCTCAATATTTATAGCAGCAATGGCCATGGTCGCCAAACTATGGAAAGAACCAAGATGCCCTTCAATGGACAAATGGATAAGGAAGATGTGGTCCATATACACTATGGAGTATTATGCCTCCATCAGAAAGGATGAATACCCAACTTTTGTAGCAACATGGACGGGACTGGAAGAGATTATGCTGATTGAAATAAGTCAAGCAGAGAGAGTCAATTATCATATGGTTTCACTTATTTGTGGAGCATAACAAATAGCATGGAGGAGAAGGGGTGTTAGAGAGGAGAAGGGAGTTGGAGTAAATTGGAAGGGGAGGTGAATCATGAGAGACTATGGACTCTGAAAAACAATCTGAGGGGTTTGAAGTGGCGGGGGGTGGGAGGTTGGGGTACCAGGTGGTGGGTATTACAGAGGGCACGGATTGCATGGAGCACTGGATGTGGTGAAAAAATAATGAATACTGTTTTTCTGAAAATAAATAAATTGAAAAAATTATATATAAAAAAAGAAATGCTAGCTAATAAGAGGTAGAGGTAGAATTTGAATCTGGGGTCATATATTCCACTATGTGGTCTGTGTAGCAACATAAGGAACCTATACTACATTGTGGCAAGAGTTTCTTGTGCCTTGATAACTAAACACTAGGTATACATTATCTCATTTAATTCATAAAACACTTCTGTTGGGAGATGGGATTTTCATTCTTGTTTTTCAGATCAGGAAACTGAAGCTTCTCAAGTTAATGACTTAGTGGAGGTCATACAGTGAATATCAGAGCTGGGATTGGCACCCAGGTCTCTCTGACCCCTGGCCTCAAGTTTTTAACATCCTGTCGTCTTTTTAACGTGCTGTCGTCTGTTTTCCACACCTAAAATTTTTTGTTTTGATTTTGATTATTTCTGGACTCCAATTTTACTTTTTCCTTTTGGTATGGAACATTGAACAGGGTAGGAGAAAGGACGAGCTTCTGTGGTGAAGAAAGTAAATAGCCAAAGGTGGTCTACCAGCCTTTATATTATATTAATTATATATATAATATAATATATTACATATTATGTACATATTAAAAAATTAAACAAATATATCCTAAATATAGTCAGCATTCTATCTACTTAAACAAGAATTTTACCAACCTTGGTATATCTAACTATGATGTTAAGCCAGTGAGGACAGAGGCTGCTAAAAAGAACTTGTTCACTGAACAAAGACTTCTTCTGCCCTCGAAATGGAACTTACAAGTTTCTGTAGTGGAACAAAATTAAACTGGAAGTGTCTTCCCACCCCAGCGACATGTCCTTTTCCCACATTAGTTTAGGGAAGTAGATACACTGCCCGCGGGCACCAGCCACTGCGTTGCAGAAAAACCAGACACCTTCACTCCAGAATTATGAGCCCAGCTCAGTGCTCTGTGAAAATAGGTACTTTTCTGGATGATTTTGTGATTGCTTTGATGATGGGGTAACACTAAATGCTGTCATTACTGAGCTATAATGTCCGGAAGTAATTTTCTCCCAGCATCAGGGACCATAGAGAACTTGTTCTGTGCCTGTTATTAGTCTACGTTGGAGAGAAATTCATTTGCTAGAGGAAATTTATTAAGACACTCTAATTCAATATTTGTGTGAAAAATAATAAAATTGATAAATTAAAGGTGGGCAAGGCCAGTGAGCTCTGTTGTTTCTTTCCTTTAGGACCCACTGCAGATTTTCCATGTTTCCTCTGTGGCAGCTTCTTAGACACGTGATCTGTCTATTTGAATGTGGGATTAAAGACCCGTGTTCTTGGGGTAACAGGTAAATGCAGCCAGAAGTTCTGCTACTCTGCTAGAATATTATCATTCATAGCTCCACCATTATACAGAGCTGACCAAAGCCCTATTTTGTATAGAACAGTCTTTTTTCCACTTGAACAGATGATTCTTGGAGCCACCGAGGTTTCTCTTACCTAATCCCGAACTGGTCCCATCACTCAGAGTATAACATTTAGGAAGCTTAAAATAAGGGAACAAATTTTATTTTTCCTTGATTTTCACATTGAAATGCACCATAAATTTTCTCATACTCCTTTGAGAGTCCATCTATGGTGAGTCTTCGTCGTCGTCTTCTTCTTCTTCTCCTTCTCCCTTCCTCCTTCCTCCTTCCTCCTTCTCCCTTCCTCCTTCCTCCTTCCTCCTTCCTCCTTCCTCCTTCCTCCTTCCTCCTTCCTCCTTCCTCCTTCCTCCTTCCTCCTTCCTCCTTCCTCCTTCCTCCTTCCTCCTTCCTCCTTCCTCCTTCCTCCTTCCTCCTCCTCCTCCTCCTCCTCCTCCTCCTCCTCCTCCTCCTCCTCCTCCTCCTCCTCCTTCTTCTTCTTCTTCTTCTTCTTCTTCTTCTTCTTCTTCTTCTTCTTCTTCTTCTTCTTCTTCTTCTTCTTCTTCTTCCTGCTTTTCAGTTCCTTCAGCTCCTAAAAGAACCCCCTAATGTGTAAACATCTTTTCTTTGAGGTGTATATTTTCTCCTTCCCTGAACTCATCTACTCTCTAGCTCAGTGCTTCCCAGATTTAGTGCACTCAGAATCATCTGGACTGTTTGCTAAAATACAGACTGTCAGTTCCCATCTCAGAGACTCTGACTCAGTAGGTCTGGGGCAGACCTCAAGATGGTGCAGGTCTCATGGTTTTCCAGATGCTGCTGCTGATCTGCAGCACTGCTCTGGAATGCAGATAATCACATCTAGGTAGATGATATAGTGTTCTAGAGCTTCCTCAGGAACTTGAAACTAATTTTTCAGACTTCCTTCTGGAGGGCTCTCTGCCCTCAACATTACTACGCCATCTTCTTACCTTCATGTGTTTACTAACAATGCCTCCTGTTGAATTACTGTATTGTATACCTGCAACTAACATAACACTGTATACTCATGATACTGGAATTAAAATGAATAAGATGAAATAAAATAAATAAAAACAACAACAACAATAACAACCTCTCCTTTACTATAGGTAACCAAGCTTGAGGTATCAAAATTCATTTGCTCAACTTTCTCATCCTTTTTGCTTTTGTTCCGTTGAGTGCCAAGTCCAGCAATGCCCATATAATCCATGACCCTCATGGTTACTTTATGCTACAAACACTTCCGAATCTCTAGAAGTCTTTTCCCATACCAGCCTCTCTTATACTCTCTGATTTAGCTATAGCCATATCAAGCACTTAATGCTTTTCTTTTTTTTCATATATTTTTAAAAATTCTTATATTTTTAAAATTTTTTTTCAGTGCTCCAGAATTCATTGTTTATGCACCACACCCAGTGCTCCATGCAATATGTGCCCTCCATAATATCCACCACCAGGTTCATCCAACCTCCCACCCCTCTCCCCTCCAAAACCCTTAGTTTCTTTCTCAGAGTTCAGTCTCTAATGGTTCATCTCCCCCTCCGATTTCCCCCAACTCATTTCTCCTCTCCATCTCCCCATGTCCTCTGTGTTATTCCTTATGCACCACAAGTAAGTGAAACCATATGATAATTGACTCTCTCTGCTTGACTTATTTCACTCAGCATAATCTCCTCCAATCCCGTCCATGTTTATACAGCATTGGTGGTATAGTGGTGAGCATAGCTGCCTTCCGTCCATGTTTATACAAAAGTTGGGTATTCATCCTTTCTGATGGAGGCATAATACTCCATAATGTATATGGACCATATCTTCCTTATCCATTCATCTGTAGAAGGGCATCTTGGTTCTTTCCACAGTTTGGCAACCGTGGCCATTGCTGCTATAAACATTGGGGTACAGATGGCCCTTCTTTTCACTACATCTGTATCTTTGGGGTAAATAGCCAGTAGTGCAATTGCAGGGTCATAGGGAAGCTCTATTTTTAATTTCTCGAGGAATCTCCACACTGTTTTCCAAAGTGGCTGCACCAACTTGCATTCCCACCAACATTGGAAGAGGGTTCCCCTTTCTCCACATCCTCTCCAACTCATGTTGTTTCCTGTCTTGCTAATTTTGGCCATTCTAACTTGTGTAAGGTGGTATCTCAATGTGGTTTTATTTTTTTTTTAAATTTTTTAATTTTTTAATTTTTTAAAAGATTATTTATTTATTTATTTATTTGACAGGCAGAGATCACAAGTAGGCAGAGAGAGAGAGAGAGAGAGAGAGAGGGAAGGGGGCTCCCTGCTGAGCAGAGAACCCGATGCGGGACTCGATCCCAGGACCCTGAGATCATGACCTGAGCCGAAGGCAGCGGCTTAACCCACTGAGCCACCCAGGCGCCCCTCAATGTGGTTTTAATTTGAATCTCCCTGATGGCTAATGATGATGAACATTTTTTCATGTGTCTGATAGCCATTTGTATGTCTTCATTGGAGAAGTGTCTGTTCATATCTTCTGCCCATTTTTTTATATGATTGCAATTGACAGTACAGACAAAAGGTTGATATCCATGATCTATAAAGAAATCCTCAAACTCAACACACACAAAACTTATTGCCTTTCTGTCTTTAAAAGTGCTGAGTCTTCAGCCTCTAACAACTGTTTTCCTTCTTTTCATGATTATAACTTATAGGTCATGGATGGATGAAGAGCAGTGTTACATTATTTTAAAGACTTTGATTTATTAGATTTATAATGGAGACCTGAAAGAATCTAGTTTAATGTGTATAGATGATTCTTGGGATAAATTGGGCTAAGGACATATTTCTTCCTCTATTTTTTTCAGTTCTACTCCATTGCTTTTGAAATTCAAGTGTTATCTACATAGAGAGAAAATGGAAACGCATCCTCCTTCATCATCTTAAGTCTATCTTGCTGCTCCTCCCCCCCACCCCACACCCTTGAATAATAAGCTAACCATAATAATTATGGTCACCTTGGCTTCCAAATAAAAATCTTCAGGTCTATTAGGAAGTCTGGGATATTTGAGGAACATTTCTTTAATTTATGAGGACCTAGGTCAGAGTATCCGGAAATAGAAACTGACCTATGGAATCAAGATAACAAAACATTCATGAATGTTTTGGATTTTCAGGGCTTTCTGAAAGTCTTTCAGAAACATGTTACACATTTCTGTACCTTATTAAACAAAGATTCAGAACGAAACTTGTCTTTTCTTGAAAACTCACAATAACCATAGTGAATGCCACTTTTTGTGTCATGCAGTGTTTTTCTGTCTTTTCTCCAGTTTCCAGGTATGGCTTTATAGGGAGCTAGCGAGCCTCCTGCAGCTCTCCTGCCTTAACAAACTGCTGATTTTAATCCACCGGAGCTGGCAAGTTAGATAAGCAAGTAGGCCACAACTGTATGCCAAGTACATAGAAGGCCAGGAGATGAGCCAGGAGGGCCTCTCTGTCAAAGCACAACCCTCGAATTTTGTGCTTTATCGCAGCCATTTCAACAATCCATAGTGACTCTTCCCTCCTTCCTCCTAACCCTTTCCTTTCATCCTTCCCTCCCTCCCTTGTCTTCCTTTCCTTTTCTCCCTCTTTCCTTCCCTCCCCACTCCTTCCTTCCTTCCTTCTTTCCTCTTTTCCCACCCTTCCTCTCTTTCCCTCTTTCTTTCTTCGTTCCTTCTCTCTCACACTTGCAAACTGACTTTGGATTGCTCAGCTATTTCTGCTGTTTTCTTCAGTGGAGTTTCCTAGCAGAAGACTGACCTTCAGAGGAGTACAACTCAATTACATTTTCATGCTTTCATAAGTGTACTGTGTCTTCATTTATGAGAAATATATTTAAGTCCAATATAAGGATGCTTACTGGAATTTAATTTAAAATAATTTAAAATTTGTGACATGAACATTCTGGGACAGAATTTAAAGCCTCCTTTATATACATTGACCACATTTGTGTATTTTGTTTCTTGCAAAATTTAAGTTGAAATTGTAGATCATTTTGTGTAATGTGCACTTAGAGAAATGGCTTTTACACTAGTTGTATAAATTGTGCTAATTACCAAAGGTTTTTGAATTTAACTGGGAAAGAAAAAGGAGACATATTATAATTTTGGAATAAAACTGTACTATTAATTACCAATCTCTATTGCTGTTTACATTCTGTATTGACAAACTTAACTTGCTGAGGGCTAAAAATTGATCTGTCCAGACTCATTTCCATTACAGTTAAAGTCATTATGTGAAACAACAGCAGCATTTGCAAAGGAGAAAGGATGTATCTATCTTCACAATTAACTAGGAAACTTGGCAATTTGGCATTTCAGTCTATTGGGTCCTTCTTGTAGGGAATGTAATTGTTAAAGATGTGGTATTCTCAAATGGCAAATCCCAACCACTGAGTTAACCTGTGCTCTGACAGTAAGGTTACATTGTGTACCCCTGTGCAACTAGACCTAAGTGTGACTCGAGACTTTTTCTTTGTAGGTCACCAGTAAATGTGTATTTATCTATAGAACCAGGCACTAAGGAATACAAAATTATAAGAAAGGTATAGCCCCTATCCCTGAGGATCTGCTATTTTGCTGGAGAGATAAGACAATTGAATAAAACACATGGTGAAACAAATGTGATACATGATGATAGCACATAGGGATTTCTTTCTGGGCTTAAATTGCCAGGGTAGATGATAGGTGAAGAAGGAGGTGAAAGAGATCAGCGTGGGCTGGTGTTGGGGGAGGAAGCTGGGCTCGATTATGACCTTGAGTACTTTCTTAAAAGGAAGGAAGCCAGAGGCAGAGACAGTTCGCTAGAACCCTGCCCGAAGTGGAGTTTCCCCAGGATGCATGAAGTCAAAGTGAAGGTTAGTAAAAACCCTGAAGGATGCATAGGAAAGTGGCGATGCATAACTACCCTTTGGACTTGAGAAGGCGTCCTCACTGGAGCGAGCATCTGTGGGTGGTGCGGTACTAGAAGAGGGAGGCTCGTCCTCAGTGCCTGTGGCCGGGAAGACGGGGTTGAGAGAGGTGTTGTCAGGGATCTAATCGAGACCTTTCAGGAAATCAGATGTTCTTGGGCTGGGTTCCCTGGACGCAGAGCCTGAGATGGAGATTCTGGTGCAACTGATTTATTGAGGAAGAGCTCTTAGGAGAAAGGGAGGGAGGGAAGCAGGTTAGGGCAAGGGAAGAAATAAAAAAATAGGCTTTCTTACCACTAAATTGAGGTTCAGGCTGATCCCATGGAGAGTTCTAGAATATCAGTGACACCAGAAGGCTCTTCTGACTGATGTAAAGAGGCCAAGTTTTTGTACTCTGTGTATTTCAGTCATTAGCCAGCTGCAGGTTGCCTCCAGGATGGGTGGGGAGGGCATAACCTCCCAGGTATTTCCAGACAGGTAGCTTCTGTCTGTACAGGCAATTCTTTCGCAAATGGGGCAGGCAGCAAGGCTTTGGCAGGCAATATCTACACATCTGGGGGGAGAGTTACACCTGCTCAGGGAAGGGGATTCGGACAGGGCACCAAGGGATCTACCACACAGATCTTCTTACTCTCAAATCAAATGCTCCTTATCCAGTTTCTCCTCCCAGTGGCTTACTTACACTCACAAACCAACACTCTGACAATTACTTATTTAGAAGGTAAAAGCAGTGTACCCCCTGAAAGTCCCTCCCCCACTCCCCAGGGATCTACTGCTGTCATATCCCTTTTGTGTCTGGTTGTGCCCGATTCCCAACCTAAACTAAATATGAAATGGCAAACGAGTTTATGTGTGTTATAGTCAGCATCCAGACAGAGGGTGGAGGGGCCTTTGGGACCCATCCCATAGGTAATAATAGCCCTGGCTTTGGGGACAAGAATCATTTCTTATTGCTTGGATAAACTGGTGGACATTTAGAAGAGTACTTCACATGTAGGAAGACAGGTTCATGTTCATCTTCTCAGGCATACATGTGAAAAGCAAACACAATTTAGTATCATCCAGACCTAAAACAACAAATGCCTCACCCACCTAGAATTTTAATATTTGGAGAGACAGGGGCAAGAAGATTTCTGGCCAGAAGTTTTAACCCTGGCTTCCCATTAGAAATCTGGGGGCACTTAAGCAAACAAAATACAACAATACCTATGTGGATTCAACAAAATCTTGGTGTAGAGAGAAAAACCAGTAGGCATTGCTGTTTTGTTTTTTGTTTTTTTGTTTTTAATTCCCAAGAGACTATAATGTACAGCCAGGATCTGTTCTCAATCAGATAACTGTTATTATTCAACAATCTGCCAGGAGCTCTGTGGATTAAAAAAACAAGCATGTGTTTTTGTTCTTGAATCCGAGAATTTCAGCTGATAGTATTTCTGGTCTAGGTTCGTGCATCTGGGGTCAGCTGTGTCTGGGGTAGATGGTTCTGTTAGGCTTGATTAGAGTTTCACCTGGTTGGGGGTCATCTGGCTGGTAATTGGGCTAAAGTGGCTGTAGCTGAGACAGTGAGATTCTGCTCCATGTGGTCTCTCATCCTACAGGGTAGCCCAGCACATTCAGATGGTGGCCTAGTAGGGTTTCAAGAAATAGGGCAGAGACATGGGGCACCTGGGTGGCTCAGTGGGTTGAGCCTCTGTCTTCGGCTCAGATCATGATTTCAGGGTCCTGGGATAGAGCCCCGCATCAGGCTCTCTGCTAAGCGGGGAGCCTGCTTTCTCCTCTCTCTCTCTGCTTGCCTCTCTGCCTACTTGTGATCTCTGTCAGTCAAATACATAAATAAAATCTAAAAAAAAAAAAAAAAAAAAGAAAAAGAAATAGGGCAGAGACAGAAAATCTCTTGAGTTCTCAGTACAGAACTGGTCAGGTTTCCCTCTACTCCAGTCTGTTGGGCACAACAAGTCCCAAGGCTGGCTCAGAGTCATGGCAGGAAGGGACTCCAAAGTTAGAGGGTGTGTGTGTTGAGAGAGGAAGGTTGATGATTGAGGCCAGCAATGCATTCAATCTACCACTTAGACCAAGGTCCCTAACTTTATGGTAGGACAACTGACTGTTAAAGTAGTTAATTTAAGACTTAGCTATTTCATCCACACATCTATTCATTGTCTCCACCCTCTCCTCTGTCATACACACCTCTTCATTATGGGCAATATTTGAACTTTGGCATATAGCCATGGCAGAGACATTTTAACATACAATATGCACCTATTCTCTCTATATTTTTTTAAAAATCTAATTCTCTTGAATTATGTTTGTGCTCTGGACTCAGCTTACAGAGACTAGATTCAAAGATAGATGGACAAGTATAAGTACATACTTGGAATTCATTTTCTAAAGAAGTAATTATGGAGTATTCATCGTAAAGTATTAACAGCTGGAATATGCTCCAAGAAAGTGATCATGGAATTTAATCTCTCACATTTTGACAATTCATAGCCTTGTGATATTTCTGTGCATTTCCTTACCTGAATAATTGTTGCTCTGAAGGGAATGGATGGGTTATGGGGGAGTAAGTTTCCTGGGTTCTCTTCAATCTGGACAGAAACATGTTGAAGTAGATTATACACCCACAGATGACCTGTCATTCACTTTCCAGCCATTTTTCAAAATGAATATTAAGTATATTATTTTATCTTTGGGATTTACCATAATTGATGCCTTCACCATTTGGCCCTACTTAACCTCACCCCCTCTGGCCTAAAATCTAGCTCACCTGGAGTCATTCCTGGCCCCTTATTCATGCTCATGTTGTTTTTCCCACTTACTCCATCTCCCTGGGATGCTAGCCCTTTCCTCTCCTCTCTACTCTTTCAAATTCTGCCATATTCACAAAAAGCTACTCAAACTGTCCTTGGGATCTCTTGAGACTGTTGGGGCCATGCTAATTCTTTCATCCCTTGAATAGCCATGTAACTTATTATTTGAACATGCTGATGCCATCTGTCTTGAATGGCTGTCTGGCAGGTTTAGATACATAATCACACCTCATCTGATTGGCCTGTGAGTCCCGGTCAAGCCAGGTCAACTGCTTTGACTGCTGAGCAATAGACAGTCATAGGAATGTCACCTCCTTGAAACCAGGCTGTCCACCTGCTGTGCTCATTACTATATCCATGGCATTTAGCACATAAAAGATGCTCAATCCCATCTATTCATTGAATGAAGAAGAGCAGGCAATTGATAAATCCTTGGTATATCAGTCAAGAAATTGGTATTTCCGCAATAAGAAACAACAAAAACGTTAACATTTTGAGTGTGTGTGGAATCTAACATTTGTCCATCTTTCTATTGAAAATGAGCCCCTATGACATGGAAAACAATTTGTTAGACACTGGGTGGGGAGGGGCAAGCATAAACAAGACCTAGCCCTGAAAGATCCTGCAGGCTTGTGTAGGGAGACCATCATTACTGAGTGACTTTTGTATATGAGGTGCTAATGCTGGTGATATTGGATGACTGGCATGTGTATCAGCCACTGAAGTAAATAGTGTTAAGGATCCTACACTCAAACGTATATGATTATTGGTTCCCAAAGACCTGGGGACTTTGCACAAGACATTTAACTCTTCTGGGCCTCAGGGTTCTCATCTATGAAATCAGAAGAAGATCTTGAAGAAACCCTCTAATTCTTCCTTTCTCTGACTGGATTCTCTTGAGAAAGGCTTAGCATCCCTCTGGTGGAATGACATGGTCTTAAATCTGTAGGAACAAGTAAAAAAATCAGAAAGTGTGCCATCATTCTTCTGTTTTCCCGGTCTGCCTCTCATTACCAGCATGACCGTCCTCCATCTCACCACAGAGAACATTAAGGTTCTTGAGGCAGCCCTGGAGGACGTTTACCAGAATGCTTTTCAGCGTAGTGCCGTCTTGTTTGTGATCCTGTTTGTTAAAGCAAAAGCAAAACAGCAAGAACAGAAGTGTTTATTTCTTCCTGACTGGGCCTGATCTAATGCGTCTTTTGTTGAGTCCCATTGCTCATCCACCTACCCAAATGTTCTCTTTCAATCTGCGCAGGAACATAATGTAATGTTCGGTAATTTATCACTGTTACTAGTTCCCACAGACTGAACCAATGCATAATGGAATGCTTGTTTCCACTAGTCCTAGACCTCAATCCAGAAGCCTTGTCCCCAGGGGTAATTGCACATGACCCTATCCTTTGTGAGTCAAGAGCAGTGGCCTGTTTCCCTCCAGATTCATCTTCGCTGTCATCTTCACGGGGCCTCCCCTCAGCCCATTTCTTTGAAGGGTGTCCCAGATTTACGAACTCCCAGATTGAGGATGTTTTATAAACTTGGCCCTAAATGGGGGCAGATACTGCACATCATCTCATTGGTGCATTAACCTGTTTAAAACCTTGGCAAGGATTGATTATTTTAATGCTTGTCTTTCTGAGCTTCTCAGCATTGAAAAACGCTTTGTTTCTAGGATTGTGTTTGCCTGCCCTCCCACACAACGAAGCAAATGTCTCCATGACAGATGGGCTACCCTGCAGCCCTCAAAGTCAGCAAACTAAAGGCTTATTAAACTAGAGGGAAAACAAAGTCCAGATCCTCTGTGGAAAGTACCCTTTACTTACCCCATTTGGTCATTTATGGGTTTAAGTTGGTTGAAATCTATATATACATGGAGATTGTAGTCTCCTTATGAACTGGAGGCTGTGGCTGGTCAACATTCAATGGCATGCTTGAGGTTATCTTCTGGCAAATATTAAAATTTTTGTTCCAGGAAACAGGCTGGTCAGATTAGTCTGTGAGTGAGTTTGCCATCATGAATGCAAAACACTGACTGTGGGAAGTAGACAGAGGTCTCCCTCTCTGAGGGGAAAGAATAAATAAATAAATGAATCTCTACCCAAGCATGTTTAAGGTGTGTGTCTGTTGGAGGCTGTCTTATTGATGACACGCAGGACCCTGAGAGGGACTAGCATTTACTTGTTCATCCAGTGGCTTTCCCAGTGGAGTGAAAGGCAAAGGATTTTCAATGGACTGTAAAACTTTGGAGGGTCTGTCCCCCCTTCTGGAGGGTCTTTTCCTCTCCTCTGACTGCTTCCTAATCCAACTAATTCTAACTACAATGCCATCGTCACTTGTTTTGGTTACCTGGCCCTTTCACTACCCCAAAACAGAGTGGATAAAAACAAGAGCCGTCATTTATTTTGCTCACAATTCTGCAATTTGACCAGGGGTCAGTGGAGAAGGCTCATTGCTGCTGTCCATGGTATCAGTGGACGGGGCTCAACAAAGGGCTGGAAGAGCAGCTTCCGAGTCTACATATTCACCTGGCTGCTGGCCGTCTGCTTGAGTCTCAGCCTTAGTCCCTCTTCATGTGGGCTTCCATGTGGCCTGAGCTTCCTCACAGCATGGTAGTTGGGTACCTAGGGTAAGTATCCCAAGAAAGAGAGCCAAGCAGAAGCTTGGTGGTTGAGTTCCCAGGGTAAGCATCCCAAGACAGAGAGCCAAGAAGAAGCTATACTCCCTTTCATGAATTTGCCTGGAAGTTGCCCACTGTCACTTTTTTAAAAAAAATATTTTATTTATTTATTTGACAGACAGATCCCAAGTAGGCAAAGAGGCAGGTGGAGATGGGGGGAGCAGACTCCCTGCTGAGCAGAGAGCCCAATGTGGGACTTGATCCCAGGACCTGGAGATCATGACCTGAGCCAAAGGCAGAGGCTTAAACCACTGAGCCACCCAGGCACCCCCTGGTGTCACTTCTATCATACTTGTCCTACTCTACAAATCAGGGCAGTCACAAAGCCCTGTCCACATCCAGGGAGAGGAGGCATAGACTTTACTTCTTGATAGATAGCAGAGGGGAAGGCTCTGAAAGGTCATATGGGATGGGCCATATTGTGGTGCCATGTTTGGAATATAAAACCTGGAACTGTCCGTTCAGGCATGTTCTCTCTTAGCACTTGGTCTTTGCTTTCTCTTTGTCTAGAATGTTCCTCCCTTAGGTATGCATGTGGCATACTTCCTCTATAGCTTTGGTTCTTCAGTAGTTTCTTCACTTCAAGGTCTTCCCTGGGGGGCCTAGGCAAAACGAAACCCTGCCCCACTTCCTAATCCCTTTCCTGCTTGCCTTTTCTCCATAGAACTTGGCACAATCTACATACTGTATATTTTACTTATTTATTCTGGTTTTATTATTTTTTTTACTTTACTGTTCTCTTCATTAAATTGTAAGCTTCCATTAAGGAAAAGGATTTTAGTGTTTTATTCATTGCTGTTTTCCCAGAGCTACTAGTGCGCCTGGCACATAGTTGTACACTCAATAAATATTTGTTTGAGTAAATTAATGAACATCTGCCATCATAAGACACAAGAAATGGCAGTGACCATTTATTCTCATTTACTTTGATCCATAGGTCTTGAGTGCTGTCCCAGGCATATAGACACTCTATGATGATTTAATTAATGAAGTAATTAAATAAATATAGTGGTTTTTAAACTGTTTCTCAATTTGAGAAAATGAACAATAAACCAGCAGTATTCCATCTACTGTCGTGTATTCCCCGTGAGTACCCCTCCTTGTCTGCAAAGACAGTGCCAGCCAATGAGGATATTAAATTCTGCCCTAACGGTGCTACTCCAGCTTCCTGTTAGAGCCAGAAAGTTGTAAGAATGGAAGGAGGAAAAATCACAAGGGTTGCCCAGAAGAATAGACAGAACTCTGGCAGTGATCTTGCCTTCATTGTTCATCATCTGAAAGGGTTGACCTGTATGTCAGTTGGAAGGTGCCTTTCCCCCAATCTGGCTTCATGTTTGCAAGTTCAGATGTCCTAGAAAATGGCAAGAAAGCAGGAAGACAATTACTTCAAATATTATCATGCAGTTGATGGGGCACTTCTGCTGTCCTTGAGGAATGGCCTCTTGTTAACGCATGGCTCTTTAGATAGGCATTCCCTGCCTTGAGCTTGTGAGCACATTCTCAGGATGTGTTTGGAATAAAGTAGTGACATTACAAAATGTATTAATAAAGTGTCTTTTAAATTGTACATGCTCTTAAGTTTCTGTTAAATAGTACTCACTAAAGCATACAAGTTGGAATCAGGCTGGAACACTCTGGACCCGTTGTCAGGTATATTTCCCAGAAGTTCAAAAGGAGTCTGTTCTGGCTTGCAGTGACATTTCAGTGTGTGTACCATTTGATAATTTCTGCCCCCTCCCAGAGTAGAGAGAAAAGAGCCAAGAGCCATGGCCCCAGGCAGCTTCAGGTTGGTAGACAGGATCATAACAGTGACCTACATGTGTCACCTGAGTCAGGTCAGCAGCATATAGGGTCTCCATCACTCCCTGTTGCCTCAAGACCCTGGATCTGGAAATGTCTAGAAGAGAGGCAAAGGGTGGCCTGTTCTCCATGTCTGGTGGATTGTGTGAGGTCGGAGGTTCCCAGGGCTCCACCAGGGCTGATTCCTCCTCAAGCAGAGGTTATAAGAAGGAAAGGACTGACATGCTTTGAGCTCCTTGTGAGACTAGGTAGAAAGAATATAAACTATTAATGTAATTTATGTGCAGAAGCACTTTGAATATAAATGAAGCAACCAATGGCCCTTTTGATTGGCATTTATATCTCCTTTTATAGAGATCACATAGAGTAGTGTTATAATTCTTGACAGTTTTGATTGTAAAATATATGGGACTTTAAGCTCTCTGGAAGAAAGCAAAGATGATTAATATTAATAATGGACAATTAAATACACAACAGACATGGGTAATATGTTTTGTATTTATATAGCTATTGTTTTAACACATTGGAAAACACTATGCGCTTTATTGTCAGGAATGCAGTAATAATAAGACAGTATATTATTTAGGTCACATAAAAGAAGACATTCAAGCTAATCCCTAAATCCTATTAATTTCTTTACTCACATTACGGAAAAAACAAGAGCCATTTGACTCTACTATTCAAACTAATGTATTCAAAGCAATGTGCCTGATTAAAGACGTAGATCAAAATTCAAATAAGTTGGTTCAAATGCAGCCAGTACCATAGTCATTTGGAAGTGTCAAGGAAGACTGGATCTCTAAAAAATAAATAAGACACTGAGCAAATCAAAGTATATCAATATCACAGTGGTGAGCATGTTTTGTGGTTTTTTTTTTTTCTTTTTCTATATGCAGAAGTGAAGTAACTGGGCTCTGTCAGCAAAAATACGGTTCTAATAAGAGTGTGCACTGTTATGGGAGAAACTATTTCAATAGAAAATGCACATCCCTTAGATTATATCTAGGACTTGGAAAATTGCAAAAATGTTTTACCACTTCTATTTCCTAGTTCCTCCTCCCTTCCCATGGCTCTATCCATAGGCATGTGGAAAAAGTAGAGGATCCCACAAGAAAGAATGGGTATTCTGCTTTGTCTTTAGATCAAAATAGAAGAAATGAACAAGTGAATACTGCATATATCAGATCTTCATCCAAAAACCATTTGGACTGCTTTAAAAAAATATATTAGAGGTAAAGGGTGAAAAAGCAATAGAAGTAAAAATTTTAATAACATGTAGAAAATGTGATCCCCGAAATAAATAAATGACTAGTACATACTTGGTATTCTGAAAAGTCCTAGTCATGTAAAAGTCACCTCCCCTTACTTAAATTTGGGTTTGAATTTTTTTTTAAACCAAAGAAAGAAGACCACGTGAACAGTTATATAATTTACATATGTGTAATTACTCTTCTTAGGAAAACACACCTGTTTTATTTTCTAAGATTTGAAAGAAGCTTTTGTTTTGATTTTATCACATATTATTTTTTGTTGTTTGTTTTGTCTTCATTCCATGTGGACTTTAAAATAAGATTCTGGTGATAGACCCAGAAATAAATTCTCCCATCCCAACCCTTGTGCAGTTTGCTGTGGTGTGGAAAGCCCATCTGATATGAGGGATTGTTATGACTCTTCACTGCCCTGTTTACCTCTGAGGTCATATGACTTATTTTTAGTGATGTGCCCAGTAGCCTTTGCTGCATAAACGAGTTATCCCAAAACTTCATGGCTTACACCAAACAATTATTTATTTGCTCACAATTCTGTAGGCTGGCAGTGTGGGCTGGGCTAGACTGGGCCATTCCTCCTCTCTGGTCTTGCCTAAGCTCACTGCATCTGGAAGCTCAGCTGGAAATGGGTGGGCGGGGCTGACCTCACCCACATGTTTGGTGTTTGGAGGATTGAAGGCTGGGGTGCTTTGCGTTCCTCCATTTTGCCTTTCTAGTAGGTTAGCTTGGGTTCCTTCAAATTACTATTTCAGAGTTCCAGGTACATCGGAAATAGAGCTAGACTTACTTAGTTGAGTGCAAGGCACTGTTCAGTCCTCTCTCAGCATTGCATTTGCTGATGTCTCATTGACAAAAGCGTTACACGGTCAAGTCCAGATTCGAGGGATGGAAAAGCAGACTTCACTCGTGAAGGCAGGACCTGCAATCAATTTGGGTTTTGAATTTGAGGCTTTCTTTTCTTTTTTTGATTTTCTTTTTTCTTTCCTTTCCTTCCTTCCTTCTTTCCTTCTCTCTCCCTCCCTCCCTTTCCTTTTCTCTCTCTTTCTTTCTTGTCATTCTACTACGAGGTTCAATTTTGCTTCTACCGCTGGAGGGAGAGGACCACCTCCCCTTGCTGACACTGTAGGTTAAAGGAAAGAAATGTAGCTTCTACTCCAGTGTCCCCTGGGTGGGGGGGCGTCACCTGTGGGGTCTCTGAGATGCTCTTTCTGAAAGATGAATTCACCTCATGAGTTGAGACAGAAGGGGCTGAGAATGCATCTGATCTAAGAGGTGTAGGGAGAACAAGGAGAATATAGAAATGAACAGAAATAATGCAGGTGGAAATTGTGTGTATGAACATGTAGACATGCGCACAGGGGAGGTGAGGGATGAATGAACTTGTATTTCAGTGTTAACAGCTTTATTCCTTTGAGGGCAAAGGAGAATCATTGAACAATTTTAGACTTTTCTAAATCATCTCCCAAGTGTATATCAGGTTGTGGCTTAAGATAGATCCCAAAACATTATTACAAAACATTCTTTCTTTGGCAGGACCTTTCAAGATGCCTTCTTTTATTTCTGGAAGTTCCCAGAGGCACCTCAAATGTTTTTACAAATACAATCTTCTTAGCTACCATGTGGTGTCTACCATTTTCTCTGCCATGGTCCCCTGCAGGGATGTCAGCTGCAGAGGCCGCTGATGCTGGAAAATGCCCTTTGAAGATTCTGGGGATACACAGGTGCTGATACAGGCTTTGTCTCCCACTGGGGATGAAAGTGCTAGCATCAGCATTGTTGGGTCTGCAGATGCCCCTTGTATTCTTATAGCCTTGTAAAGGTTTTCCTACAATGGCCGCCTATGGATTTTACTGGTTGTTAAATTTGTTTTTCTGACTCAGTTGGATGAATTCTCTTGCATCAGTGTTTGAGTTCCTTATGCAAACAGAACTCTGATGAGTCTGCTTCACAGGTCCTTCACATAAACCTTGCATTCATTACCTGTGGCCTTGAGATGCTGTACAGCAAACAGCCACAAAGCCTTATGAGTCTATGGGTCACCTGAGTGGCTATGGATTGTGCATTGAACTGATAAGCTGTGGGTAGTCAGGTGGCTTTGTTGCTCTTGCCTATACTCTCTAACATATCTATGTGGGCACTTCGCTTAGGAGGTATGGCTCCATCCATGTTATCTCTTGTCCCCCAGCAAGCTAACCCAGGTTTGTTCTCATGGCAGAGGAAAGTTTCTAAGAGAGAGAACAAGCACTCAAAATCTCTTGAGGTTTAGGCTCAGAATCTCCACAGTGTGACTTCTCCTATTCAAAGCCAGTCACCAGGCTCCATCCAAGGGATGGAGTAATAAACAGACTTTATCTCTTGGTAGGAAGAGCTGCAAAGTCACATTGTGAGGGCTGTACATACAGAGGAGGGCAGAGAACTAAAGCCATCTTTGCTACCAATCTGACTACCACAGACCCAGTCACCTCTGAGTCCTGAGGTGAGCACAGGTTGGCAACCCAGACAATGTTAATTGCACTTTAGAAAGATTAATTTGGTAATCCTTCTAAAAGGGTAGGAGAAAAATTGATTTGGGTAGTGGTAGGGGAGGTTGGTGTAACCAGCAAAATGGCTTTTGCCTTAATATAAGTGATAAATCAGCAGTGTCTAGAACAGGAATAGCAAATGTGTTGCATACCGTGGGATTGATTTGTAGTAAATCCCTGCAGTGGGGCATTGAGGAGAATTATGTGGCCACTCTCCTGGGTGAGCTGAACACAGAGCTTTGATGGATTGGCCATGTTTGCCATGGTCATTGGTGGGAGGAATGACAGCACAGGACCAGCTATTTGCCATTTTTGTTCTACCAGGGGTGGTGAAGTGAGGTGAAAGAGTCTTTTGAAATTAATTAAGAGACAGAATTAAAAAGTATTGGAGATCCAGTGCAAACAAAGGAGAACTGTTATTCTAGGACAGTCCTAGATTCTGGATTTGGGTATTAGATGAATGATAATATCATTTCTAGAAGTGGGTCATATTATATAAGGAGTAGGTTTGAGTCTGTATGAGATAGGCCAGTCTTGTATCATATTGCAAAATATATTTTTTCTGTCATCTTTGGTGCATAACAAACCAACCAAAAGCTTACAAGTTGTGATGGTTAATTTTGTATGTCAGCCTGATTGGGCAATAGGGTGCCTCAATATTTGGTCAAACATTATTCTAGGCATTTCTCTGAGAGTGTTTTGGATAAGATTAACATCTTCATTGATAGACTTAGTTAAGCAGATTGCCCTCCCTAATGTGAATGGGCCTTATCAAATTGGCTGAAAGCCTGAATTAAACAAAAAGGCTGACTCTCCTTGAGTCAGAGAGAACTCCTTCTGCCTGACAGCCTTTGAACTGGGATGTCAGCTTTTTATTGCCTTCACACGCAAATTGGAACATGAGCTCTTTCTGGGTCTTGGGCTTCCTGACTTTAGATTAGAATTACACCATCTGTTCCATTGGTTCTCAGGCCTTTCGACTTAGACTGGAATTACACATTGGCTCTCCCCGGTCTCCAACTGGCCAACTTACCTTACAGATCTTGAGATTTGTCAATATCTATAATCACATGAACCATGCATTTAAATACTCACATATGCATCCTACTAGTTCTGTTTCCCTAGAGAACTTTGGCTAATATAGAAGCTTAAAGTATCTGTTTTACTTCTCAGAATCGGTAGGTTAGACATTGGACAGGAGGGACTGGGGATGCTCTGTGGTATTTGGGGTCTCAATGTTCCTCCCTCTGGCCTCTCCTTCTCAGGATGGTCTCATCATAACAAAATCTAGTCTGAGCTACTTTAGAGTTTGAGAGATGCCCTTAGGAGCAAGTATTCCAAATGGACGAACACTTCTTAAGCCTCCATTTCCATTGTTTGATAATGTCCCATCAGCCAAAGCAAGTCTAGTGGCCAGGTCCAGAGTCAGTGTGACAGGGCACTACACAAGGACATGGATACCTGGAGATGTAGTTCACTGGAACCATCAAAGTTAGCTTGTCACTGTGTGTGTGTGTGTGGGGGGGGGTTGATGTTCCATCTTGGGCCTATTAATTCTGATATGTCTATGTGATAGCCAAGTAGGGAGAGTCAGGTGCAATATGGGTCTGAAGCTACAAAAGGTGATTTAGCTGGATAGGTACATTTGGAAATCATGACTATATAGCAGTAATATGAAAATATTCCTCAATCAGGACAACAACCAATCAGAACAAAGACTGGTTCTAGTCTTGAAGCAGGGTCTCAGGGAGTCCCCTGTTATGCTAGGCATTTTCCCTGTTGTTTTTGGTGACGAGAGTTGCAGGAAAAGAGGCAGGACTGATAGGATTATGAAATGGCACTGGTGGATGGAGAGCACTGGGCATCAACTATTTACTAGTTGGTAGGAAATATTAGAATATTTTGACAACTAGTCTGAGTATCCCCTCTGTATACAGGTGATGGCTGAAGCCATGAGTAGTGTAGTCACGAGTGTACTGAGACTGAGCATTAGATGAAAAAAGATGATGTGACCAATATTTAACCTGGGCTACACAAGGCATAATATCATATGCTTCAACCTAAGTCATGATGAAACAAAAATAAGGTTAAAATGGATACCAAAATTTGATCTACAGGCAGGCAAACAAGAGGAGCCCCCAAAGGAAATTGAAAGAGAAGATTCCATGGAAGGCAAAGGAAGAACACAGAAGAGGAGGGAAGCCAGCAAAGGTCTTGAAAACCATGTCACAGAGTTCAGGTAAGATGATGACTGCTGGTCTTTTGTATTTGGCTACTAAGAGGTGACCTATATGAGTTCCATTTCAGGGAAATGGTTCATGGCAGAAATCATGTATCAGAGGCTCATGAAGTACATGGAAAGTGAAAACTTTCCTCTAAACTCATCTTGAGTCTACAGTATTTTCCCTTTGCCTTCCCCTTTGCCTAATAGTAAGGTGATGGAAGGTAATTGATTTGGAAGTAGTGTTAGGGGTAGTTTATGATTTTTAAAATGAGAAATACCTGCCCACATTTATATGAGAAATGGAAAAATAATATTTAATGATCCTTTGGCATGATGTTGTAAGATGATCTGTTGAAAAGGTCAGATAGGGAGTAGAAAGAGCCAAGCCCTGGGGTCAGGTGCTGGGAGTTCTTGTCCTAGCTTTTCCAGTTTTGAGGGCCAGTCCGGTCATGTTGTAGCAAATCTGTCTCGGTAAACAGTGGTTCCCAGCTTGATTGCACAGTAGGATGACTGGGAGGCATTTAAAATTCTCCAGGCTCATAGCTCACCCCAGACCCATGACCTCAGAATCTCTGGGGTATGCCTCGGCTGCAGTATGCTTTTTGAACTCTTACTTTATTTCCTGTGCATTTCAGATTGAAAAAAACAAAACAAAACAACAAAACTGCTTTAGAATATTCATTCTTTATCTCCTTTTGCCTCAGGTTTGGTGCTTTAGTCCCCAGCGTTCACTAGCTCTAACACCAGTGGCTTCCCATGGCAATGTGGCCATCACAGAACATCTCCCAGGGAAGTGATGCTCAGCTTTAGCTGTGTACTAGAATCATCTGGTGGCACTTGTAAAATGCTGATGTCAGGGCCTCACCACAGAGACCTGATGTAATTGATCTGGGATGTTGCTATGGGTTGAACTCTGTCTACCCACTGATATGTTGAAGTCCTAATCTCCCTCCTCCCCCCGCAAGATATGTTGAAATTCTAATCCCCAGTACCACAGAATGCAACCTTATTTGGAAACAGAATCTTTAAAGAGGTGACCAAGTTAAACTAAAGTCATTAGCATGTACCTCAATCTCATCTGACTAGTGTCCTTCTAAAAAGGAAATTTGAATACAAAGACTTGTACAGAGAGATTATGTGAAGAGAAATAAGGGACATGGCATGGCAAGATTAGATTGATGTTAGGTTGCCTCAAGGCAAGGAACATTGGGGCTTCCAGCAGCTGGAAGAGTCAAGGAGGGATGGTGGCATCCAGGTGTCAGTGGGAGCATGGCTGATACACACATTTCAGACTTTGAGTCTCTGGAGCTGTGAGATAATACATTTCTGTTGTGATAAGCCACGTAGGTTGTACTATTTTGTTACAGCCGCCCTAGGATATTAACAAAGATGGTCTTGGATAGCAGTAGTTTTAAGAGTGGCCCAGATGATGCTAATGGGCCAGGATTGGCGTTAGTTAACTATTAAGGGAAATAAATGTAGAGCAAGTATTCCCTGAGAAGAAAATGTCAAAATCAGTTTAGGAGCCACGCAAACCTAATTATCACAAGTGTAATATTTAGAATATAGTAATCTGCAGAGTAACTTTAATGCCTAGTTATATATTTCTTCCTAACTTGGGGTTTTGTATTGTAAAAGAGACATTTGCTGTCTTGCTCCTCTGCAATTTCTTGCCTGGATGCTCATTTTTGGTCTAATTTTTCACCTTCAGTGATGAGGATGTGGATTTCTACTTCCTGTGTGCTATACAGGCTTTCTCATGGCATATCTTTTACTTTTCATGCCTAAGGGCACTGACATGCACCTATCCCTATTGGACTTTATCCTGTTCATTTATAATGTAACATTTCTTCAATTTGTCAAAGTTACTTAGAATTCTGATCCTGCAGTCCAACATTCTAATTTCTATTACTCAAGGAGAGTCGCCAGGACAATTGAATTAAGAATTATATGAACAGGAGGAGGAATCAATTTCGAGAAGATCAGATAATGGAAGGTTTATTATATTAGGTACTGCATTAAAGTGTAAAGATGTATGAAAGATAAATGGTCAATGCATGAATTATACAAAGACTTCCTTAAACGAGCCTGTGAGATCAGGCCCTGTCCAGGCAGTGTGAGACGTAGAATTTTGTCACTGTCATTCAATGTCTGGTACACAGGCTGGCAGGATCAACATTACCTCAGAGCTGGTTAGAAATGCAGCATCTCAGACTCCATCCCAGAACTACTGAATTCAAATCTGCATTTTTACAGGGGCTCCAGGAGAAGCATGTGCATATTAAATTTCCAGAACCCTGATGTACACCTGTCTCTTGCGTCAAAGAACCCACAGAGTAGGCGGTTGGGGAGGCAAATTACAAATGTGGCAGATCAGTGCTCTCAAAGCATGGTCTGGAGGACCACCTGTATTTGAGTGACCTTCAGGTCCTGCTAAAAGGAAGGATGTACATTTGGCCCCTTCAGAGACCAACTCAGTTGGAATCTTTGGAGGTGGGACTCAGAAATTTGCATTTTTGATAAGTTCCCTAGATGAATTGGATGCACATTAAAGTCACAGAGTAACGGTCCCGGAACAATAGAAATTAATTTCGCCTCCCCACATCTGAGGAAGATGACAGCCTTCCATTATTAATAACAGCTGTGCCTGATGGCAGTGTCATGGACGGGCAGCTGCTCTTCCCTAGAGCAGTGTCATCGAAGGATGGTCCACAGATCAATAGCATGGCCATCCCCTGTGAGCTGGTTAGAAATGCAGAATTTCACACTTAACCCTGTATCTACTGGTATGGACTGAATCGTTTCCCCCTGCAAATTCTTTTTTTTTTTTTTTTTAAAGACTTTATTTATTTATTTGACAGAGAGAGATCACAAGTAGGCAGAGAGGCAGGCAGAGAGGAGGAAGCAGACTCCCTGCCTAGCAGAGAGCCTGATGCGGGACTCAATCCCAGGACCCCGAGATCACAACCTGAGCCAAAGGCAGAGACTTAACCCTCTGAGCCACCCAGGTGCCCCCCCGCCCCCCCCCCCCGCCCCGCTGCAAATTCTTATCTGAAATTCTAATTCCCAGTGCCTCAGAACATAACCATGTTTAAAGACAAGGAATTTGAATAGGTAATGAAGTTAAAATGAGATCATTAGGGTGGACACTGACCCAGTGTCCTTACAGGAAGAGGACATTTGGACACATGTGTGCTCCTAGAGGAGAGATTATGTGAAGACAGAGGCATCCATAAGGCAAGGAGAGAGGCTTCAGAAAAATATCAACCTTGATGACTCCTTGATCTTGAACTTTTAGCTTCTGGAATGATGAGAAAATACATTTCTGTTGTCTGAGTCATTCAGTCAGTGGTACTCCGTGACCATAGCAGACTAATATACTAATTAAATTAGAATCTGATTTTTTTTAAGATTTTAATTTTTAAGTAATCTCTGCACCCAATGTGGGGCTTAAACTCACAACCTGGAACTTGAGAGTCACAAGCTCTACTGACTGAGCCAGCCAGGTGCCCTGAGAACATGAATTTCTAACAAGATTCATAGGTGATTTGGGTGTATCAGAAGGTGTGAGAAGCACTAGTCTAGGACAGTGGTTCTCAAATTTTATAGGGCATCAGGTTTACCTTGAGGGCTTGTTAAAATAACAGATTGCTGGGTCCTGTTGTAGAGATTGCTTTGGTTTTCTTGGGCTGGGGCCAGAAAACTCTGCATTTCTAACAAGCTCCCAGGTGATGCCAAGGGTGTTGGTCTGCTGACCACACATGGATGGTTGGTACAGTTGGGACCAGCATCAGCTTCCCCTGGTAATTATTAGAAAAACAATTTTGGAATTCCTTCCACCTTCCGCCCCTCACTCCCCACCCCAGCTACCCCCAAGACTTGCTGAATCAGAGATTTGAGGGCTGAGTCTAACATGGTGACTTTGAAGCTTGAGTTTGAGAATTGGTGGTCAAGTGCTCAATGACATCTGGGCAAAAGGGCCATGAACAGTTTGAAACACTCCCTTACCTCTAGTTGATTATTTTGATGTTTTTCTAAAGGCATGCTTTCATCCCTCCAATTAAGAATCACAGCCAGGTAGTGATTTTGGTAATAGCCCAAGCAGTGATTCTTAAACCTGAAAGTGCATCATATCCCCCTGAATATTGGGCCCAGCCCCCAATTTATGATTTGCATGGGCGAGGGGAGTATCCCAGAACTTGTGTTTCTTAACAAATTCTCACTTGGTCCTTATGATGTTTGTTCAGGGACCACATTTTGGCAAACATTAGGGTTTGGAAAATACCATGATATGGGTCAAATTTTGATATCACTGATATGGCCGACAATATGGGTTGGCCAACCAAATGCTCATTCTGGAGTCATTTTTCCCATAGCTTTATCCGATATAGGACATAGGAAAAGGTCACTGTCCACTTTCTCAGACTAGTCTATATCCAGGGGTAAGCATGTGATCCTCTGACAAAATTGTGGCCATTGGGACTTAAACAGAAGTCTGCAAGGGGTGTGGGCAATTCTGGAAAAGTTATTGCACCATGTTGATAGTATATCTGGCATTGCACTTTCCCCTTCTCTGGCTTGGAACACAGAGATGATGCCTGGAACTGAAGCAACCTTGCTGGGACCACAAGCATACATACAAAAAGACAATGGGCCAACAAAATAAAGGTGGCAAAGGGGCCAGTTAGAAACACAGAACCAGTGCTCAAAACCTCTACCTTCAGAAGGTGCATTATGTGAGACAACAATCTATTGCTGAAGCCACCGTGAATTGAGTTTTCTGTTCCTTATAGCCAAAACTGCTTTTGATAATAAACCATCATATAATTAAAAAATATAGCCCGGCTAGCTTAGTCGGTAGAGCATGAGACTCTTAAAAAATATATATATATAAGTGACCTAAGGTTACCAGACTTTATTCTCTTAAGGTAGAACATAAAAACAAAACAAAAACCCAATAACATAAGAAAACTATAAAACTACCATTTAGCATCATGGTGTATAATAAAAGGCATGTTAACCTACAATAAAAAGGTAGAAAACTTTGACTAAATCTAGCTTTTGAAAATAGCTATATTCTTCATTTTGATGAAGATAAGTGTAAAGTTGTCAAAGGTCTCCAGACATCTCTAGACCAACAGTTGGTAGCTGCTAGCAGGCAATGGACACCTTACATTTTTTCCTCAATGAGCTATAGTTCAGGCAAATAAAGATATTCATTTGTCGAATAGTCTGTTTGGCTTATATCAGTAATCATCAATAAGTGAAGCTCATTTAGCATTTCATAAGTATGTTTTAACTTGGCTATATCTTTGTGGCTCCTACAAGGACTCTTCGTCAACACCTTCCTATAGAAGTTCCTTGAATCAGTTCATAAATTGCTCTCACCGCTACGTCCTGATACACATGTCTATACAGAAGCACACACACGCACAGTTAACTTAACCATCAGCCGTGAAAAAGGAAGCAAAGGTAGAGGCACAGAAAGCCTCAAAAATGGCATGTGTGTCTTAAAATCATCCTTTACAAGACGTGCTCATTACTGAGAAACTGCTTTGCTCAAACCTAAATCCAGCCTGAGGTTTTTTGTTGTTTGTTTGTTTTTTTTGGGGGGGGGGATACAAAATAATTAGTTTCTGAATCAGCTTTTAATCTTATGTTAATGAGACCCCCTACAGCCTCGGCTCATACCTTCAAATTAGAGATTGATCTATAATTAATAAGGCTTATAATGGCAGTACCTGGGACAAAGGAGATCTCTGGGTGGCTGGGAAGAGAGCGCAGAGAAGTGAGGGAAGGGCAGTTACCGTTGCATTCGTGCTGGATACGGACGTGACTCCTGGTGACAGAATGAAGCAGGTGTCTCAGGGTAAGCAGTCTGATGACTCAGCTTCTCTGACAAGAAAAGCAGCCACACTGCCCCCCTTGGAGATCTTGGGTGGGACTATGGGTGCTGCATCTGGTTCCCATCCTTAACAAGAGCATCCCTGCTCGTGTGCCCCAATCCACCCTTTCATGAGGTTCTCACCCTGGCTGGAGGAACGTGCTTTGAACTGCCTAGGGTGTCTGAGAAGAGCACCAGGGCAAGGACTCATTGGTTTCTTTCCAGCTATTTTTGGAGCCATGTGACTTCTTTACACTGTAGCTTTACAACCCCCAAACTCCTAGTGATTGGAGGAGGAACACTTGCTGATTAATTAAAATATAATTTTCTGTTCTATCATAATTGCAGCAGCAGAGAGGGAAAAAAAAATGTAAGACTTATTATTCCAAAAATGAAAATAATCCCCGGACAGTTTAGTCTTATTATGAGCTCTGTGTTACAATTTGTTTTCAATTGAATCAATAGAATAAACATGGAAATGAGCTCTGAGAAATCATTTATTTTTAAAGGATTTAAATGAAAGCCTGCATCATTTTGGTTAAAATTTTTTAGACTCCACTGGGATAGACCTCTTGATGGAGACAAAGGAAAGAAGAGGACTTTAGGCTTTGTGGTAGGTCTGGGACAACCCTTGGGGACTGCCAGTGCATGGTTTTATGACTGTGATTTCTAACTGTGTTTAAGACACCACAGTGGTTCCCCTGTTAGCTCAGGAGATGATGTGAAATTGTCTCCCAACACACAGAAATCTCAAAACACAATTGATTTCAGTTCACTTAGAATTTTTAGGCTAGGTAGCACTGGAAAGTGAGGCAGCTTGTCTGAAATGAGAGAGAAAGCCCTCAAGAGGCTCGCTGGGTGCCTCTCCTCCCTGACTTGGCTCTAGCATGTGGACTGGACTGTGAAGGGCATCAGTGTGAGAGGTGGTGACCCGGCACCTGGGGATTAGAGCTGGCTCTCCCAATGTAATTACTTGGTCCACTGGTTCTAATGGGAAGGAGGAGCTGATTTTTGCCTCTTCACTTTCTGCTGAGTCTTCATGTCACCTGCCAAGTTGTATTGCCTCTAGCTGGGGGTGGGAGGGTGCTGGAGAGAGTAGTGATTAGTGGTGGACACCTGGGGAATTTAAAATTTGCACTTTATAAATGTCCTGTATAAGTGAGTGAAGTGCCATTAGTGCTAAATACAAAAAAGTAGGATACACAATTGTGCATATATGTATATTTATATTCATACAAAAATTATGTATATTTATATTATGTACTTGTATATTCTGTATATTTATTTATAGTATATATTAGTACTTCTATGTATATACATTATTTTATGTAAACATATTTATAATATTACATATGTATGTATAATATGTACACATTTGCACATTTGTGTTCTGAAATGTTTAAAAAAATATGTATGTTATGGACATTGGGGAGGGTATGTGCTATGGTGAGTGCTGTGAAGTGTGTAAACCTGGTGATTCACAGACCTGTACCTCTGGGGATAAAAATATATTATATGTTTATAAAAAATAAATAAATTAATAAATGTAATAAAAAATATGTATTGCATGTATGCATGTGATAGGTATGATATTTATATATATGCATCTGTAATGTATTCCGTAGGTGTCTATGCTTATTTCTGTTTTTATATATAACATGTATAAATGTGTATGTGTGTCTAGATAGATATTTACAAAAATATCAATATATTAACATTACATCAATATATTTACAAATATATTTACAAAAATATATCCATGTGTATATGTTCATATATCTAGATAGGATATAGAATATACACTAATATATCAAATGAATAACGTGGTCATGTCCAGTATGTGGGATTACGGATAATTTTTATTTTCTGTCTTTCTGTAGTTTCTCTCTTTTTCTTTCTTTCTTTCTTTTTTTTTTTTTTTTTGTTGTTGTTTCTGTAGTTTCTAAATATTCTTTAACTATAAACTATTGCTTTTGCAACCACAGGAAAGTCAATAAAAGGAAAGAGAGAGATGCTTTCCTGCGTGTTGTACACATCCTCAGGGCAATTCTTTTCCTGCTATGATGAGTGAGGGTTCTTGATTCCCCTAAAGTGGGTCACTTTCTTTATCTCAGACTGTTTTCTGTATCCTCTGGGACAAAGAAGCATCGTCTTCAGGCCACGTGGGTTTGGATGGCTCTAGGGTTTGTCCCTCTCCTCCTTCCCTTCCCCTGGCATGCATAAGCTCACTCATCTGATATGACCACAGAGAATCTCCAGGGTCTTTCAAACGTTCCTGTTCTTTGTGTTCACTGATGCTCATACGATTTATCATACACATGTCTTCCTTCCCTCAATCTTTCATGGAAGACAAATCAGAAATGAAACTGTAGTAAGCATATACATGTTGGCTTCTGAATGGCTCAGTCAGTTAAGCATCCGACTCTTGATTTCATCTCAGGTCATGATCTCAGGGGTGTGAGATCGAGCCCTGCGTTGGCCTCTGTGGTCAACGTGGAGTTTGCTCGAGATTCCCTCCCTCCCTCTGCCCTTTCCCTTACTTGTGCTTTCTAAATAAATAAATAAAATATTAATATATATATATGTATATATATACACATATACATATATATATAAACAGGTTAAGCACAAGCTCTAGCCCAGTATTCTCATGAGTCTGAGATCTGGGAGGGCTTATTGAAACACTGTATTTCTGATTCAGTAGGTCCAACCGGGGCTGGAGGAACTGTGTTTCTAACAGACCCCCCAGGCAATGCCCAGGCTGCTGGTCTCTGGACCAGCCTTTGAGTGGCCGGGTCTAATAGCCCGCAAGGTGTAAACCCCAGAGCAGCAGGAGCAGCAGCAGTGAATTTGTTAGAATCACAGGTTTAAGAATCCATCCCAGAGGTGTTGAGTCAGGATTTGTGTTTTTAAAAAAGATTCCCAGGATATTCAATGAAAAAGAGCCGCCAGGATAGGCATGAGCAAGGAAGACAGGGGCTTTTGAAGGCAACTAAGAGACATGTTGAGCTGAGAGGCTCTGGCTACCCTCCTCTCCAGGGCACTTGGCCAAAGTCAGTGTCCTAAGTACTGGAGGGAGGGGATGCATTTCTCAGGAGTAGAAGAGCAAGTTGCTGGGTCCGAAGCATAAAATCAGAATGCTGATATATTAATTTATAGAGAAAAATAAAGATGGTGAGAGAGAGGTGGCACGGGTTGGGTCACTTCCCTGAGAAGGCATGTGACACGGAACATCCAGTCAGCCTCAGCAGGTGCACAGGTGAGCACAGGTCCTAGCAGTGAGGATCTTCTCATGAAGGGGAAGTTCTAGGGCATCCTCTTTGCCACTCTCCATTGGGATGGGAACAGGCAGTCTTTGCTCTCTGACTCTGTTACTTTAAACATTCTTTAGAGAGGTGAATACTTCAGTTAGGTCACCCATTATGCTTTTTAAAAGATGATTTTGTATATTTCTGCTCTGACTCCTTGTTTGTTTCCAAGTTTAACTATTAGAAGACAATTCTGCTTCCTTTTATACAAAGTTCCTTGGATTTGCCAGAGAGTGGGCTTTGTATGATCCTCCCAGATCGCTTAGTGATGTTTTATGTAATTTGGGTTTTTATCCCCCTCACTCAAAACAAGCTGATAAAATGTAAATTATTATCCCTACCTTTCAAACAAAAATATTGACGCCAGAAAGGTTGTTGTGGGTTGGATTGTATCCCCTCAAGTGATATGTTGACATCCTAAACCCCCAGCACCTGTCCATGTGACCTTATTTGGAAGTAGGGTCTGTGCAGATGTAATGAAGTTATGATAAGGTCATAGACACAAATGCACAGGGAGGACCCCATGTGAGGAAAGAGGCAGAGACTGGAGAGATTCATCTGCAAGCCAAGGAATGCCAAGGAAGGAAGGAAGACTACACCAGAAGTTAGGAAGGGTCAAGGAAGGGTTCCACCGGAGTCTTAGAGGGATCATAGCCCTGCTGACATCTTGATTTTGGTGATGCCTGATGATGCCAGAATTGTGAGAGGATAATTTAATGTTTTTTAAAACCAACTTAGTTTCTGGGTTGTTTTGTTTTGTTTTGTTTTTGAGGGGCAGAGGGAGAGGGAGAATCGCAAGCGTGCTCCATACTGGAATCATGACCAGAGCTGAAATGAAGAGTCAGTTGCTATACTGACTGAGCCACCGAAGTGTCCCTAGTTTGTGGTATTTTGTTAGGGCAGCCCTAGGAATCTAATACAAGGTATTTCTTTTTTCTTTTTCTTTTTTTTTTTTTAACTGTGCTGAGAGTTATCCAAGGTGGTGGTACAGGCAGACACTGATGGGACCTCTCCCAGATCCCCTCAGTCCTTCCCCTTCAGCATGCACTGACCATGTCAGTCAGAGGACACCTGTACCCCTCCACCTGAGTGCTTGTGCTTTCTCTGGCTCCTGAAGCAGGCCTGTTGGATGTGCTGAGAAGTGAGCACCTCCAGAAGCCATCTTCAGCCAACAGTGGAGGGGAACTGGAACGTGCAGCTTTGGGCCCAGGCAGGGCCACGGTTTCCCAGAGGTCCTCCATGGTTTCCCACAGTGGGGACCTGCTCATTGACTTCTCCTTCCTCAGCCCCCACCCCTTGCCAGTCTCACTTCCCCCTTCCCTAAAGGTGCTTCCTAAGCCCATCCGCAACAGGGAAGCCTCTGGGGAAGACCAGCCTTAAACAGATTTAGACTGACTCCTTCCTGTCTGTGTTCTTTCCAGCCCAGCACTTATAGGAAATAGGTGATGATATTTTCCTTCTTTAATTTTCCCTAAACACTGAGCACAAAGTTGGCAAAATACTTAAGAAATTGTAAACTGCATGAGTCTGTGGCTCCCTTAGAATTTGTCTGTCACAAAACCCTCTAGGAGCGGGGAGAGGAGAGAGAATAATGCTGTGAATCACAGGGTGAAGTTACATGGGTTGTATCTGACACTGGCCAGGCCCATGCCGAGCACCTTACACACATTATGTTGTTAAATCTCCAAGATGGCTTTGGGTGTGAGTGATTCCTGCTCAAGTTGGCCTTTGACATGGAGCCAAAGCTCTTTGAGGTCAAGTGTCATGTCTAACTCACTAAAAAGGCTAAGATAATTCCCACTTTCAAGATACTCTTCAGGGAAGTGAGGGGCAGGAGGGTGGTGATGCCTTCAAGATGCTGTCTATTAACCTTTAACTCTCCTGATACTTGATGCTTCTTAAGTGCTCAAAGAATGTGTAATGGAAGGATTGAATGATTGGCTTCACACAATCCTAAAGATGATACGTTTGGGGGATGCTTGTTACTGCGGTAAAATATACACAAGTTGAAATTTACTATTTTAGCCATTTAAATGTATAATTCACTGACATTGAAAACATTCACAATATTGTGCCACCAGGGCTATTTGTGATGGTTCAGTTCATGTGTCAACTGGAGTGGGCTAAGGGATGATGCCCAGACAGTGATTCTGGGTGTGTCTGTGAGAGTGTTCCTGGAAGAGATTAGCATTTGATTTGGTTGGTCAACTGAGTAAAGAGATCTACCCTCACCAATGTGGGTGGGCATTACCAATTCATTTGGGTCTGAGTGGCACGAAAATGCAAAATAAGGGGGAATTCTTTCTTCCTGAGGTGGGACATCCATCTTCTATTGCCTTCAGACACCAGAGCCCCTGGTTTCGGGATCTTTAGACTCTGAAGGCACCAGTGGCTGCCTGGTTCTCAGGCCTTTGGATTTGTACTGAATTATACCACCAGCTTTTCTGGTTCTCCAGCTTGCAGATGGCATATTGTGAGACTTGGCCTTCATAACTGTGTGAGCCAATTCCTATAAAAAATCTCCTCTTATATATAGCTATATATATCCTATTGGTTCTGTTTCTCTGGATAACTCTGACTAATACACTCTCTATTTCCAGAATTTTTTCATCACTCCAGATATCACTTTTAAAGTTAAGAATTCCAAGAATTTTACCGTTACGCATATATATTAAAGATTTCATTTATTTATTTGAGAAAGAGAGAGAAATCCAGGAAGCTGGGGTGGGGGTGGGGAGCAGAGGGAGAGGGAGAGAGAGAATCCCAAGCAGATTCTGCATTTAGCACAGAGTGGGGGGATGGAAGGGGCAGGGTACAATCTCCCAACCGAGATCATGACCTTAGCCAAAATCGAGAGTCAAATGATTCACCAACTGAACTCCCCAGGTGCCCCTATCTTTACATGTATTTAAAAAAAGTTTTCTGCTCTCTTCAGTGTATGGTGATGTCTGCCTTCTTGTTTACCAAATGGCGGCATCAGCATCATGTGCGCTTGTTGCCAAGGCTTCATTCTCAGAACCTGTGCAGTGAGGGGTCTTGGCTCTTAAGTTTCATTAGCTTCAGGACAGACCCATCTCTGTGTATTTATATCTAAGAGCAACTACTTTTTTTATTTGCTGAAAATCGCTGAAGTTCTGATCTTACTAATAAAGTGAAAAATGGAAGAGTTATTTTTGGTGTTCCTGGGATGACATACTGCTTGGATCTTTGCATTTCTGCCCATCTTCCCGTCATGTTTGGGTTACTGTCATCTGTTGATGGGCTTTTTCTCAGTACTGTCTTAGACCCAGCCAGGGGGAACCCTTGCTCTAACACTTGTGCTTGGGAGCACCCCATGCCTGCTAAGGTCCAGAGACAAAGCATTTTTGTCTAGATTATTCTTCAGGTAGCCAGGGCCCTAAAATTTATTTCCAAAGGGTCATAAAAGTTTGCTTCCAGGGCCCCCATGTGCCTCTTCCTGAGGTCTGCCCTTCCAAAGGTGTGTGAACCCTGAGGCCCAGGGATTGACAGAAAGTGGCTGGAGTATGGGCGAAGGTGGACGAAAATTAACCTTGCAGGATAGTGTCCAGAGATGTTTTCTCAGGACACCTTACATGTAGGCTCGAGCTTGGATGAATGAGAAAGGATGAGGGCCAACCCATAGATCCAGGACTGGAGTTGGCTCTCCTTGCACCACTATGTTCCAATACGATGCTCCCAACGGAGTCCAAACATTCAAAACTGCAATTTGGCTTTTCAAATGATTATGATGGAAGAGTATTTTCCAAGATATAAGGATAGAACACACTTTATGTAGTGGTTTGTAGTTTATCACTTTTCAGTACTTAGGCATATGGCATGTGGGCCATTGTTATGATCCTACCCTAGTCTTGTGAGTAATAGGAATGGTCCTGCTCTTTTCTTCTTTCACTCGTTTTGCTGAACACAACCTCATTAGACCAAAGAGCTGGACAAATATGCATTAAACTCAAGACAGGCTCTTGTTTACTTAATAAGAAGCCTGTTGTCAGGCAATCTCAGGGTTGGTTGAACAAGCTGGATAGTATCAAAGGCTCAGGCGTTTCCTTCCTTCTCATCTGTCATCTTCAGAATAGAGGTGTCTGTCCCTGTGTCACAGGATGGCTGACTGAGCTCTAAATATCACATTGTCCCATGACGGTGCTCTGAGCAGCAGTAAGGAGGCATCATGCAGGTTTTCTTCTCCTTATTTTTCCTAGTCAATGTGAAAAGTCTTACCCAAATGCCTCAGCAGAATTCTCTGGCCATCTTATTGGCTAGAACATGTTACATTATCTACGTGGACAAATTACAGGTGAAATGGAATGGGTTTAGACCAAATAGGATTTGTCCCCTGGGGGTTGGGCACATTATACCTGAACACAAATATTCAGGCTCCTTTCAGCAAAAAGGCAGAGAGAACTTGCCTTAGGCTGGTAAGCCATAACAACAGATAGAGAAAAGAGTTACTTTTCATAGAATTATAAAGGAAGATTAAGAAGTGAAGAAGGAAAGGAGATATGTCACAGGATAGAAAAGGCAGCCACGGCAGAGCTTGTAATAAGCAGATTGCGAGAAGAGAATGTTCAAATGAAGTTGTGTGGGTCTTCATTATAAATGGTGAATGATTAACGACATTGAATTTCCTTAAATTTATGGCTTGTATTTGTTACATAACACATCGCTAATAAATAACGTCTGAGGGATTAGTATTGCTCTTCTCCATCAACATTTTCATGATGTTGTTTTACCAGAATTAACTGTTGCCAGGAGAAAAATCAACTCTAAACCCTTCATTGCTCATGAAGTAAAACGACTTAATCAGCTCCTCCTAGCATAAATGAGAGTCTTGAGTCACCATTGAAAATCCTGATGAAGCATTCAACTTCTGACTCTGGGGGACAAGCAACAAAGGGCGATACATCCAAATGCTGCTCAAGTGTTTGGCTGACCCTGATGTATTTCTTACGTTGACCTGTCACTTGCCTGCCACTTAAAGTTTACATCCTGGTGGCAGTAGGCCTATGGTGCCCTTTTTCTATGCAAAGAATAAGGCATTTATATGGACCATAAATATTTTGACCTATAGAGAGCACATATATAACAAATGGCCTGGAGGGTAGAATTACATCTCTGTATCTCAGCGGCTACATCTCTACTCTGTCATGCTAAGTGGCATTTCGGGTTAGGAAGGGGCTACAGATCAATGATAGACATGATCTCTGCTACTGGAAGTGACATGTGGCAGGAGGAGGCAATGTGGGACTGACCTCTCTATGGTAGATAATTCGCTGTGTGCTGATGAGGCATTTTCACAGCATGGTGGCCAAGTTCCAAGAACAAGCATCCCCCACACTCTCCCCAGACACAGAAGTAGAAGCTGCCAGTTTCTTAAGGCCTGGGCTGGAGAATTGGCATGGTGTCCCCTCTGCTTCATTCTGTTTGTCAGGCAGAGAGCCTGGATTCAAGCAAAAGGGATAGGGACATAGATTCTACCTCTTGATGGGAAGAGTATCAAAGAATTAGGGGGACATATTTTATTTTATTTTTAAAAGATCTTATGTATTCACTTGAGAGAGAGACAGAGAAAACACACAAGCAAGGGGAGAGGCAGAGGGAGATGAAGAAGCAGGTTCCCCAAGGAGCCCACCAGGGAGCCCAAAGTGGGGCTCTATCTCAGGACCCAGAGATCATGACCTGAGTCAAAGGCAAATGCCTAATCATCTGAGCCACCCAGGTGCTTCATAGGGAGACATCTTTTAAAAGAACCACCTCATCTCAAATGTCATCTCTTCCAAGAGACCCTGCCTGGCCATGTCTTTTTAAGTGGCGCTACCCTCCCCACAATCACTGTCTGTCACAATACCTCTTGGATTTTCTTCGGAGCACAATTACCTAGACTTTCTCTGTGAATGCATTAATTTAATTGCATAATTGTAATGTCACTCCCTGCCAAGTATGCATTTTCCGGGAGAGCAAGAATGTCAGTGATGTTGTTCACAGCTGCCTCCCCACCCCCTGCATAGCATGGTAGGGGCCCCATAAGCACAGAGTTGGTACACAGGAAGTATTTGTTGAGGACATGAAATTTTCATCAACGACTTCTTCCAGTAGGTCAAAAGAGGGGTGTATCTCACCCCCACCATTCATACTTGTTCCCCAGCTTTCTATTATAATCTGGGGCTCTTATGAATATGGCCACTCCCAGACCTGAGAATCCAGCTGATTATCACAGACTTAAACTGTGAAGCTACCTCGAATCAGCAGGAGTGTGGCTGATTGTAGCCTTATGGAAACACACCAAATGCCCTGTCACACAAATTCCCAGCTCTGACATGAAAAAATTGGATTAGGAAATAGCTAAAGAAGAGATATTCATGAAGGCGTAGCTTTCTGAGGTGCGGAGAAGAAAATGTCTCTGCGTATTTGTTACTGTCCGTGGTTATAGTTACTGGGAAGCAAACAGTAATGGCACAGCCGTAATTCTGAGAAAATGGGCTGAGTGACTTATTGCCTGTTGGTTCAGAGCCTGCAAATCTGTTTTCCAAAGTGCAGCCGGGATAAAGCTACAGCTTTTTACCTTCTCCCGGGTCCTTTATCGGGTCCCAGGAGGAGCATACTGAGTGGGGAGGGGAGTTGAGAGAAGCTCACGCATCAGATTCTGTGTGTTTCAGGCTGGGGAGCTGCAAGATGGATATTCACCAGACTTCAGTTTTCATCTTAAATTAGTGATGCATCTCCATTAATGAGGGCAGACCTCACCATGATTGTGCATCTCTATTTCTTTTTGGGAAAATAAAGTCAATTAAAATCATTGCCTTTCGGAGGAGAAGCAATTCACACGGTCTTTTATTAGTAGCACAATGGTGTTGTTTTCCTTTGTTACCAAGACAGCAATTAACAGGTTTCTAATGGCACAAAGGTGGGTGACAAGTAAATCAGGCTATTAGGAAGGTGGCTGCTTTCAGACCTCTAAACAGAGTGGAAGGCACGCAGGATTTGCAAATAGAATAAAATATATGCTCTATGCCATTGGACTCTTCCCATGAATTTGTCGACCTGGTTCTAGTCACAGGCCTTATGTTGTTTGGTTGAATGGTATTTTCCTGATGCATGTTGAGTATTAAAATAATATAAAACAAACTTTTCAGTCATTTCTCAAAAGTAAGGAGTGGTTTTAGAAAATCTGATAGCTGTAGGATTCCAGGTGGGAGTTTTGGTGGTTATTTTTATATGTGGTATATTTTAATTCTTATTATTTTGATTTTTAATTTTATTTCTGTATTATAAATAATTTTTCTTGTATTGTTTATAAAGTAACAAGTTTGGCTTCAGGAGAAAAATGAAAAGAAATACCTTATTGGAAGTTAGCGACATTTTCCTCAAGAAGTCCCAGTGAGACGGAAGAAAGTAGAATTCAATGTGGTAGTAACATATGTGACCAGGATCAGTGAGAAAAATAAAAAACGACTATAGGTCTTCTGACAGGGATGGAGTAGGAAGAAGAGTCAGTATAGAAACCTAATATGATCAACACAGAGCTCTTCATCTTTCCTTTAACCCTAAAATTGCTTTTCTCTCAGCTCCTCGAACCCGCTCCTAAAATGCCTCTGTTCTTTCTATTTACCAGGTTGGAATATTCTACTTTTGATTCCTCCTATTTCCTTGTAGTTTATCTTTTTGTCTTTCCCTAAGATTAAAACTTCTAGACGTGCCATTTATTTCTATTTTGTTTTTCTCCTTAAAAAAAAAAAAAAAAGATTTATTTAATTATTTTTTGGCAGACTGAGAGAGAGAGAGAGCATAAGCAGGGGGAGCAGGATGCAGAGGGAGAGGGAGAAGCAGGCTCTCTGCTGAGCAATGAGCCCCATGCAAGGCTCTATTCCAGGACCCTGGGATCATGACCTGAACAGAAGGAAAATGCTTAACTGACTGAGTCACCCAGGTGCCCCTGTTTTTCTCATATTCAGCCTTTTCTGTTGGTTTTTTTTTTCCCCCAAGATTTGCATTTCCAGCTTGGAGTGAATGTTTGGTTTAATTATGGATCTACTGAGATTATATATAACGTCCAGGATGGAATTTTCACCCAACAGGTGTAAATATGGGGTTTGAACTCAGGAGAAATCTCTGGGGAAATCCAAATTTGAAACCCACACATGAAAAGACACAGTGGAGGGTTTCAATTGAACTGGATGGAGCTAGAGGCAGATTAGGTTCAAGAGCCCGTTCTCAAGGCTACTGGGAGAGGGAGAGCCAAAGGGGCATCCTGGGAAAGAAAACGGTCGGGGCAGTACCCTGCGAAGCAAAGAAGACCTGAGCTTGAAGGAATTGTCAAATATTTTAAAGACATTCAAGAAAGATGAAAAATGGGAGCAGCTGGTTGAGTGTGGCATTTAGGACTTCCCAGGTTTAATAGATTTTTTTTTTTAATGTTATGTTAGTCCCCATGCAGTACATCATTAGTTTTTGACACAGTGTTCCAAGATCCATTGTTTGTTCACCACACCCAGTGCTCCATGCACTACATGCCCTCCTTAATACCCACCACCAGGCTCAACCATCCCCCTACCTCCTCCCCTCTAAAACCCTCAGTTTGTTTCTCATGGTTTGTCTCTCCCCGCTATTTCCCCCAACTCACTTCTCCTCTCCATCTCCCAATGTCCTCCATGTTATTCCTTATGTTACACAAGAAAGTGAAACCATATGATAATTGACCTCTGCTTGACTTATTTCACTCAGCATAATCTCCTCCAGTCCCATCCATGTTGATGAAAAAGTTGGGTATTCATCTTTTCCGATGGCTGAGTAATATTCCATTGTGTATATAGACCACATCTTTATTCATTTGTCTGTTGAAAGGCATCTTGGCTCTTTCCACATTTTGGTTATTGTAGACATTGCTGCCATGGACATTGGGGTACGTATGGGCCTTCTTTTCACTACATCTGTATCTTTGGGGTAAATACCCAGTAGTATAATGAAACCAATTGGAATAGGAGCAAAGAGTGACTTGGGTGATGAAGTTCAAATGAGTATAAACATTTTTAAAATGGGTCTGAAAACTTCTCAAGTCACACTCACATTTTCTGTTGTTTTGGTTTGGGTTTCCCTGCTCCCCTCCCTAGACAGAGCCCAAGGGAAGGGCTCAAGTGCAGGCAGTTTATTCTGGAAAGTGGTCCTAAGCTACAGGAGTAGCATCTGGGGAAGAGGGAGACAGAAGGTGAGGAGGGTATGGGAGGCTGCGTTACAGAGCCCCTCCAGCCAAAGCTTTTTGTACCTCAGGGCTAGAAGGTGGGGTAAATGTTAGGCTAGCTCTCTACTTCTGCTTATGTCTTTCAAATCCCAACATCTTTGAAGCTCTTGTTTTAGTGTCGTTGGAGAAACATCTGAATTGCCTCTCCTCACCCTGATAACCTCATAAACAATCCCCACACCACTCTAATGATAATTTCAGCTCCCAAATGCTTGCTCACCTGCTCACCAATCTTTACGTTCAAAGCTTACAAAGTATATCTTCTATTTGACTTGGGAAAGGAAGGCTCCTTGCTTCCTGAGAAACAAGAAGCTTTATTACTACCAACACCCACCCTGTCACTGAATTTAGGCCTTTGGACACAAAAGTCAGGATGTCTTTCAGACAATACCTATGTGTTTATCATCTAAGACACCTCTCCACTAAAAGAGACACACATGGGCACACGTATATCAAGCCTGTGAATTCAGCACGTAAATACTCCCCTCTTTTCTCCTCCTGAGGGCGGTCAGAGGTGCTTCTATAACCCAAGTCATGAGGTCCCTAGGCAGATGGAGCCATACAATTAGATAACATGCCCTTGGACTGGCCTCCCCTCCTTCTCCATCTTACTCTGGGAGTACTGAGTGAGAGAAGGGAAGGGGAACATAAAGTGGAGAAAACCATAAATGAGTATCTCCAAGTAATGATATTCCACTCTTAATATCTTAAAGTGGATACATATGTGAGTGGGAGAAAGGAGGACAATAAAATAGGAGAAATAAGAGAAAACATCAAGTTGATATTTTCATCCATCCACATATCCAGCCACGAAAGTTTTATTTTTTCTTCTTTACTTGACTGTAATAATCTACACACTCATTGAGATTAGGCACTATATACTACCTATATTTGATCCCCTTATATTGCACAATATGATGCTGGGCATATGGTCATGGATGTTGTTCCCACACATTAGGTATATTGTTGACTTCAAATGTTAAGTCTGAGGACTATAGAGGTGTTTTCATCTTAAAACATCTACTAAAGCAGGTGAATACCTTTATCCTGCTTGGGGAGAGATGCTGTAGCAGTAAGGACTCATTAGGTCATCATCAGGCACAAGAACAAAAAGGAATAGCAAATTGCTCTGTGGGGGAAAATTGCCACTCTGTCCCTGGGCTTAACTACTGTTCTCTTTAGGATGTCCGAGGTGTGAGTGTCGCACATGAGTGTTGGCACTCTGGGCTTGGTTTTGTTTTCCAGTCCTCTAGAGGGGTTTACCAACTTTAATGGCCCACATTTCTCATCTCAGCCTAACCTCCCTACTTCACCAGAGTAAAACCCTTGATCTTGATTTCCTTTATAGCCTTGGCATGGTATGTACTCCTCGTACGATCAGGTGTGGCTGTTTATGCTATAAATCCTTTCCTGCTGTCCTTATCAGAGAACTCACGATTCATTTAGTGTATAAAAAATGCCAAATACCAGGACACACACACACACACACACACACACACCCCTCAATGCCTTCTTTTTATTCTCCTGAGGTTAGGATCACTTGTTAATATTCTCAAAAAGTCTCTCTCTCTCTCTCTTTTTTTTTTTAAGATTTTATTTATTTATTTAGAGAGTAGGGGAAAGGATAGAGGGGGAAGAAGACAGAGAATCCCAAGCAGACTCCATGCTCAGCACAGAGCACACACGGGCCCCAATCTCATGACCCTAAGGTCATGACCTCAGCGGAAATCAAGAGTTGAACACTTAACTAACTGAGCCACCTAGGCACCTCTCTCAGAAAGTCTTTCTCATTTAACCTGGGTTGTTGTCTACCATTTCATAGATTTTTGTGAAATGAACAATTTTCTGTTACATTATAACTGGGGCAGACTGAACACTCTTGGTTATTTCTACTTTGTCTTCATTTCCAGAGATTAGTGTCACTGAAGTAGACATTGAGCGATGATTTAGCTCAACCTTGTGTTCCCATTTGGACAGCACTTAATGGTTTTCCTTTTTAGTAGCAAGGAAATAGTTCAGGGATTTAGTTAATGTATAGTGTATTAAAAAAAATAATGTTCCCAACTAACCTCAAATTTGGACAGACATTGAATGAGGATTCTATCTGAAGACCTTTCATAACTTATTTTTGATAGAACCTACTAGTAGACCCACTTGAAGCTTCTATAGGCTGTTCTTGGGAACAAGAGAAAGACGAAGAAAAGGTAGCCCATTCTGTTCCTCCCCTTTCCTCACTCCCTATTTCCCACCCTCCCCACCCCACACTCCACCCTGTGTTCACTGCAGAAATTTAGAAGTAACAGGACATTTTACTTCCTAAGAAAGAGTACACAGGTTCTTTTCAATGCATTATCTAGGAGCTTTGTATCAAGTTGTGACATGAATGGACAGCTGTTAAATTGTTATTCTCTTTGTTCTGCTACTAACAAATTCCTTGGCTCAAGTACTCAAATAGATGTCCCTTTTGTCCAATTCTCCCTAAGAGCAAGGGGGTCTTATTTATGGCATGACTTTTGGATATCTTACTGGGAATCAGTTTCTAGTAAGATGATACTCAACCCCATTGAGGTGATAGGAATTGTCTGGGCAAAAATATCTTTCCTCTGAAAATCTCTAATGTTCCCTAAGTATATTCTTACATAATGTATGACATAACAAAGAAAAATCCCACAAGTATAGGACATAACAGCTTCTTTTTTTAAAAATTAATTTATTTATTTTCAGCATAACAGTATTCATTATTTTTTCACCACACCCAGTGCTCCATGCAATCCGTGCCCTCTATAGTACCCACCACCTGGTACCCCAACCTCCCACCTCCCCTGCCACTTCAAACTCCTCAGATTGTTTTTCAGAGTCCATAGTCTCTCATGATTCACCTCCCCTTCCAATTTCCCCCAACTCCCTTCTCCTCTCTAACTCCCCATGTCTTCCATGCTATTTGTTATGCTCCACAAATAAGTGAAACCATATGATAATTGACTCTCTCTGCTTATTTACTCAGCATAATCTCTTTGAGTCCCATCCATGTTGCTACAAAAGTTGGGTATTCATCCTTTCTGATGGAGGCATAATACTCCATAGTGTAGACATAACAGTTTCTGATATAAGCATGGAAGTGTCTCCATCACTGTAAGCAAACGTTAATCATGTATCTTTGGGGGATGGTTTTGTGTTTCTCTCTCAGGCTCCTAAGTTTCCAGAATCCTTTGAGAGAAAAACATTTAAAAACCTTAAACACTGTATTCTTTTGCAATTCCTAGAATGGTATTTTTAATGTAGATATTCAACAAATGTCCTCAGGAATGACAGGGTCAATATAGAAGAAGAATAAATTATACAAGAGATGCTGGCCATACTAATAAGAAACTTACAAATTTGATCACTCAATTAAGAGATCAAGGGGAGGGACTGGCCTTAAGAACTTCTGGAGACACCCACAGAAATTCTCATGCACTACAGGAAGAGATGCAAAATGGGACAGCCCCTTTGGAAAATGGTTTTCTTGTTTCTTATACAGCTAAATATATCTTTACCATATGAACAAGAAATCCTACTCCTAGATATTTATCTAAATTGGATGAAAACCTGTGTATGCACATATTTTTAGAAGCTTTTTCATAATTGCCTCGAACTGGAAATAAACGTTTGTCAACAGGCAATGGAATACTACTCAGGAATAGAGAGGAACAGAGTGCTGAAAAGATAAGCAATGGTACCTGTACAGATACTTGCATGGAAAAATCCCAAATGCATTGTACTAAGCGAAGGAAATAAGACCCCCAATACCACATACTCTATGATTCCATCTGTATGACAGTTTTGCAAAGGGCAAACTGTAGTGACAAATGAAACATCCATGGCTGCCAGGATATGGGAGGAAGGGTGACCGCAGACAGACATGTTGGGTGATGAACTATTCCGTGTCTTGATGGTGATGGTGGGCACACAACTGCCTACACTTGCCAACTCACAGAACTCTAACAACAACATTAAACTAAACAAAATGAAATAATAATAATAAAAGGCCTCCCTCACCTTCTCTCTTTCCTCCTTTCTCACCCAAGATGTGAATGAGTCTACTCGCTCTCTCTGTCTCATGATTCTTACTGGGCTCATTCTCCTAACACATATGGTTCCAAACTCTGTGTGTGGGTGTCTTACACCCAAGCCCAGGCTCCCATCCATTTAGCTTAGTAACTTCAGGGAAGAGGGGACACATCTTGTTTTTAAGTATGTGCATATAAAATCCCAGGAAAGGACTCCTTTGGCCCATTTTGGGTCAAGCGAACACCTCTTGGCCAATCATTTTGACCAGACCAATGGACTGCTATTTTTGGAAATCAGGTACTCATTCCTGTAACCATGGGGGTGGGGTACAGTGATAAACAGCTCTCCTAGTATCACATGGAATGGAGGGTGAGCCTATCTCCCAAATTGGGAGTGGTCGCCCTTGAAAGGGGAGGGAATGCTGGGCAGATCAAAAAGGCAGAGACCAGTCTTTTACAGGTCGTCCATTTGCAGGGTATGGGGAGGCCAAGAATTGGGGACTTTAATGCAATCAGTTACCACAAGCTGTTACAGTCAGGCATCCAAATTTGCCATGTTAACCTTCTAGAGTCACTGAGGACTTTGAGACAGAGATGTTCCTAATTGCTTAGAGTAGTTATGTCCTTGCTGTTCCTGTGAGATTGAAATCCTGTTGCTATTGTTGTACCTGTGATATATATATGTCTCTCTCTCTATATATATATCTTTTCTTTTTCTGGATCACAAATTCTTCTGAGAATCTAATGAGAGCTTTAGATCGATGCCCTTGAAAAATGTAGGTGGCACGAGGTCACATCCACATTTGTCCCGTCTGCTCCCCAGTTCATGAATGTCAAGAAAAGATTCTCTAACATTAGCCTATATTACATTCTCCCAGAGGGCTTGTAAAAGATGGCTGTATCCTGCCCCAGAGTTTCTGATTCAGCAGAGCTGGGGAGGGACCTTAGATTTTGCATTTTTAACAAGTTAATAAGTTCCCAGGTGATGTGGCTACTTCTGGCCCAGGGACCAGATTTGGCAATCCACTGCTCTCAAGCACAGACTGATAGTTCTGTCTTTAGGTTTGCTATATCACACGTGTCCAATAGCACAGTTTTTCTAGAGGGAGACTTAGCCACTAAAGAGTGTCAATTTGTATTTATTATAACTGCGGCACTCTTGATGCCCCTGTTAGGACACCACTGGGATCACAACAGCGATGCTAAATAGCTTCTTATGTATTGATTCATATCTTGCAACTGAACAATTTAAAACATGAACAATGTTCTTCCAGGGAATTGACAGATATTAGAAATTGGCCTTTAAAATCACTTAAAAATGTTAACATTTATTGTAAAAAGAGGCTGCCTTTTTAAGAGTCATCTGTGTGCTTTTAGTTCTCCCACTAGAAAAAAAAAAACACCTAATAATTCATAGTCATGTACTTTTACATGGTAAAGACCAGACTTGCTTAATATCCTATGTGTTTCCTCACACCATTCCAACCTCTTTAAAAACAGGATTTCTTGGGGCACCTGGGTGGCTCAGTCAGTTGGGCACCTGACTCTTCACCTTGGGTCTTGATCTTGGCGTCGTGAGTCTGAGCCCCATGTTGGACTCCATGCTGGGTGTGGATCCTGCTTAAAAAACAAACAAAAACAACCAGGGATTTCTTATTGGAGGCGCAATTCTGTCACATGGATGTCTCAAAATTTGCAAAATTTGCCAAAAAAAAAAAAAAAGGTTTCTTTTGCTGTGATCAATGAAGTTTTTGATTTCCAAAGTTGAGAATTATAAATAATGGTTTTATCATGCCTTCAAAAATAAACTGATGGTCTCCCTTAAGAATAGAATCTAGTGCCAGTCTTGCCATTTCTGCAGTTGGAATGAATGGATTCAAGGAATCCAAATTGTTAAGGCTTTTCTTCATTCTTCACAAAATGCCAAACCAAATTAGACTGATAATCCAGGCAACTTAGCCTGGACATTTGTGTAGTGTTTTAAGTTCCAAATGAATTACAGGCATTTTAAGTTCTGACATTATAGGCAAATTGCTGATATGTGGTCACTCTTCAATCTCTTTATTTATATCTTGCATCTCCTTCCAATATTTAGCCATTTTGCTTTTTATTTAAAACCTAAAAGGGCGCCTGGGTGGCTCAGTGGGTTAAGCTGGTGCCTTCGGCTCGGGTCATGATCTCAGGGTCCTGGGATCAAGGCCCGCATTGGGCTCTCTGCTCAGCAGGGAGCCTGCTTCCCTCTCTCTCTGCCTGCCTCTCCATCTACTTGTGATTTCTCTCTGTCAAATAAATAAATAAAATCTTAAAACAAAACAAAACAAAACACCTAAAAGCCAACTTATTTGTCAAGTATATAGAATTGCTGAGGCCCTGGAAATGATTGTGTGACCTGAGGATGAAGATTCCCTTATGTCCTTTCCTGTGCAGTGTGGGTGGGCCACACGTGGATTTACAAGGCATTTGTGGCTCTTGGTGGCAATATGGGATGTGTTCGGACACTTGAGGATCTAATTCACTGCAATTCCACTGTTTCCTGCAATCCAGACTTCTCCCTAATGGAGCGCCATTCTCCCCCAACGTTCTTCTAATTCTATGGCCCTTGAGGATATCTTGCTATCTTTTCCAGCCCCATTGTAGATTTCTGAACGAAGCTGACTCTGAGACTCTGAGAATTCCATGCAGGAATTCTTTTGGTGAGTTTTCTTGGGATCCTCTGTGGGAGAGTGAAAGAGGCAGGTTGGACCTGGGGAGAATCTGGGCTGTGATTCACTTGTCACAGAGGATTCCTCTGATCTAAGCCTGGGTAGCCCTGTGTCTCAAGTTGGGGCATGCACCTGGACCTTCATACTCGGAACAGGCATTCATTGCATGCAGGCTGCCCCTGGATGGGACAATGACCTGGTGAGGACATTTCTCAGGGAGGAGCTCAGTTCTGCACCAAAGTATCTGACAGTGTTGAAAGCTAGGAGGATGAGGGGCTTTGCAAGATATGCTCTGGCTTCCCTTATAACCCATGTTGTTGCAGGCGCGAAGCTCCATTGCTTGGCCAGTCTCCATAAGAAATCTATCCAAGCAAACTATTTAGTGAGTATAATTTCACTGGCTATGGAGATTGTGGGGAATTGTCCTCCCACCATTTCCTTGTTTCAGTTCCTTCTTTCTCCCTTCCCCGAGTTCTGTCCTCATCCCCCACCCCCCATCTCAGAATCTCCCTTCTTCACTGTCCTTCTCTAATGCAAAGCAGAACATGGCTCTTTCTAACCCAGAAGCCAAATGCCAGTATGAAAGGGGATAGAGCATGGGGGCTTGACCCCTTCCAGTAACCTAGTCTACATGATCCCTCCCAGTTTCCTGGCAGACTTGGGCCTTCCCATTGTCATTGTACAACAAGGCTTTCTTCTTTCCTTGCAGCATTTTCCTGCAACACCTACCTTATTTGGACTCAGGCCTTCAGGGCCTTGCTGTCTGGAGGTCCTCCTCTAGCTCATCTGTAGCCACATTTTCCTCACAAGGACAAGGAATCTGGAGGGCTGAGGCATACGCCTACCCAGAGCCCTTACACCTACTTTGACTCCAAGCAGCAGGTATCCAGATGTATTAGTTCCATATTGTTACTTTGCCAAATGATAACAAACTGAGTGGCTTAAACCAACTCAAATTTATTGTCTCATAGTCTGGGAGTCAGAAATCTGAGGTGGGTCTCACTGGACTCAAACCAATGTGTGACAGGCCTGGGTTTCTTTCTAGAGGCTGTAGGGGAAAATGTGTTTCCTTGTTTTTTTTTTTTTTCCAGCTTCTAGAGGCCACCTGCATTCCTCATATCCCTCTATCTTCAAAGCCAGGAGTTGCTGGTTGAGGCTTTTTTACATCAAAATACTCTGACTCAGGGCCCCTGGGCAGCTCGGTGGGTTAAAGCCTCTGCCTTCAGCTTAGGTCGAGATCCCAGGGTTCTGGGATCCCGCCCTGCATCAGGCTTTCTGCTCGACAGGGAGTCTGCTTCCCTCCCTCTCTCTCTCTGCCTGCCTCTCTGCCTACTTGTGATCTCTGTCTGGCAAATAAATAAATAAACAAACAAACACATAAATAAAAAAATCTTTAAAAAACAAACAAACAAACAAACCTACAAAATACTCTGACTCTTACTCTTCTGCCTCCCTTGTGACTACGTTAGGCCCATCTAGATCATTCAGGCTAATCTTAATAAGGTCAGTTAATTAGCAACCTTAATTCCATCTGCAACCTTTCTTCTCCCTTGTCAGGTGACATAATGTATTCATGAGTTCTGGATAGTTGGGTGTGCCCATCTTCGAGAGGCTGTTATTCTGCCCTCCACACCTGGACTCCAGAGCCCCCCTTCTAAACAGATCTAAGCTCATCTGCCTGTCCTGTGAATGCAGACCCACCATCCAGGAAAGCTCCCTAGGGCTGAAGGGGGAAGAGTAGTCACAGTGTGGTTACCTGGTTGTCCTGAAAATCTGAGTCATTATGAAATGCAAACCCATTTGGTTCATTCTGATATTGCTAGAATATTTCCAGGGTGATAGGAACATATCGGTGGTGGTAAGCCAGGGTACCTGTTGTGAGCCACAAAACCTTGTAGCAAACCTCAGTAATTCAGTCTTGCCAACCGGAAGAACAACATCATGAGTTTCTCCAAAGTGACAAGCGTCCAGGTAGTCAAAGCATGAAATAAATGGGTTTTGGTGTGAAATGATCAAAAGAGGAGGGGACCGAAGGCAATCTCCAGAGTCTGAGCATCTCCATCTTATGCTCTAAGAGTTTGACACCTTTCTTATTCTGGAAATTAGTAAAAGTTTATTTGTTGGGTCTTCCCATTATCCTCAGAATGGTACTGTTGTGCCCCCTGGTAACGTTGCAAAGCTCACTGCAGTGTGGGTGCCGCCGAAGCCCCGGGATTCACTTTCCTGTCTTTGCCTATTTCATTAGCTTTGCTCTCCTGTGATTCTTTGTGATTGGGCTGAGCTGTTCCCTTAACCTTTTTGATCCTTAATCCCTTCCCTTCCCCCGAGGAAGCACTTGTTCCCTTGTACTTCAATTTTCGTGGAATGCTTGAAATAAAACACTCCTGGCAGCTGACTTTGTATGAGGGATCGAGCCGTGGTCTCAGAGCATTTTCCTGGGAGTGGTGTCGAGGCACCTGTCACGCAAGCAATTGGTTGATTAATTGAAAAAAAAAAAATCACGGAAAGCAAGGGGTCATAAAAAATGATTCATACATGCCTTAAACATTTTTATTTTAACTTAAAACATATAAATTGACATTCATTTGCCAATCTTTGATGTAAGCCTCAGGTCTTTTCTCTTAATTGGCATGATGTGTAGTCTCTCTTCATAAATCACTCTCTTAATGCATCCCTTAAGATCCTCAACCTCACTTTCTTTACATTGGGGCAAGAATTAAAGTGACTTGCAAAGCAATCTGATTGAATAATCTCCCTCGATTGTTACCATCTCTCCCTGAGCCCTTCTCAGTGTTCTCAGCCACACCTAATTCAACAGTTTCTATACATTTTTTACTGGTTTGCTTGCCTGAAACTATTCTGAGGAACTCAACTTATTCTTCATGAAAGCATCTCTTCTTGTGCACTCATATTTCATATACTTGATTTACATAAAATTAATTTGCTTACCTAAAACAATCACGATTTGAATTCTAATGTATTTGGCGATAAACCCAGCTGACCCTTGGAAAGCACTCATAAGTTTTCAAGTCAAAGTAGAAGTGCCGTGGTTTACTAGGGAGATAACTTTGAGTGAGGGGTGTGGATGTTTGGGGCTCTGTGGCATGTGCTGGCTGTGCCCCTCCCTTGGCACCTTGACCCACCTTGGATGTCACCTGCAACTTTGGGGCCTTCCTCCCTTTAGTGACTAAGTAGAGTCTGGAAGTGCTGGGGACCTAGCCTCCCAAGGATCCACCCTCAATGAATGTGATTCATGAGGGATAGGAGTTGACGGATGAACACACTGGCCTCCTTGTGCTTCAGAGGATGGTTCTGAGACAGATTCTACTCAGCATCTCCCACCCCCCACCCCACCCCAGATGCCAACAGAGGCCACTGCTCATTGATACCGCCTTTATTGGCTTCCTCTCCTATTAGCTTCCCTTCCCTGTTCCTTCAGGAGTCTTCCTCATATCACCTCCCAAATTTGCACCCAAATTCTCAACTCCAGATCTTCTTTTGAAGGAACCATGTGAAGAGAAGCACCTGGCAATATGCTGTGTAGAGAAAACTGAGAGAATGGACCTGGCAAACGGATTGAATGAAAGCCACAGAAGAAACCCTCCATATTCTGGGAAACCTTTGGTCTCTCCCTTTTCCGAACCTGCAAGCAATTTCCAGCTTCATTTTCTACATACAGAGCGTTTTCTTGCAACCAATGTTTTGCCTTCCTTGTTGCAAACCTTGGGAAGACATGTCTTGGGGAATATGTTATAAGCTTCCAGCTGGGGCAAGAGTTGACTGGTGTCTTATCACAAGCCTTCTCCCTGAATTCATCTCTTTCACTCCGTTTGCCTTGATGTTACAAAACTAGCTATCCTGGGCCTTCAGCATCATCTGTGTCCCAATTTCTGTGTCCCACCCTGATTCTTAGCTCTGCTACACCTAGCCTTCAATGCACACATGGTTCTTGGCCTCTGACTAGAGGAATCCATCACTCAGCTGAGACCCCAGTCTTGGGATTGTGCCCTGAAACTTCCATTCCCACTTCCAACTCTCTTTTTTCCTCCCCACCATTCCCCTTACCTGTACTATGGTCATGGCCTCAGGCCCTTCTTTCACAGGTGGACTCTAGGTGGTATTTCTAATGCATGTCTTGATAAATATTTTCCTGTAAAGCTTACCTTCCCATCTCCTAAAACCATCAAAATGTTTTTCTTCAAAGATACACAATATTGAATTAATGCTCTTTCAGAAACAGAACAAAACCATTGTATTCTGTCTCCCCCATTCTTAAGAACAAGTGTTTGGATTGTAAAGTGATTGAACCACACTCCATTCTCTCTTATTAATGGAAAATTGGCCATAAATTGCCGAGGCGTGACTAGCTCATTTCCCAACACAGCTGCAAATGCTTTATGCTGGGATCACTTTCGATTTCTCAGAATGAAAGGAGAAATCTCTGTAGAACTGACACCTCTCTGAACAGTACCCGGAGTCACTCCCTACAGGGACCAGCTATTCTGAAGGGAGAACTGACTGCAGCTAAAGCTGTTTCCTTGCAGTGGCTGTCGATTTCCTTACAGCATGGTGGATGTGGCTGCAAACTTTGAAAGGGTAGACATTAAAACATTTTCTCTCTCTCTCTTTCATTTAAAAAACAAATCCAAAATGCATATATACCTGGGAAGTGCTGTGTACTTAATGCACAGTAGTTCATAATAACACCTTCTTATTTTTGAAAGCACATTACATTTTTCAAAGTATCCTCACCCATAAATTATCTATTTTCATCCTCAAACATCCTGGTGAAATATATTTTAGTATTCCCATTTTGTAGATGAAGAAGATGTTCAGATAGATTTATTGATGTGCTCAAGGACACAATACATTAAAAAAAAGACACTCGAGCTTCTATCTTCTGACACCACCTCTAGCGTCCCAGTGGAGAGTCATCTTTTGTTTCCCCCTCAGATCTTTTCTCCTGGGACCAGCCCTCATTTCGGGAAACTATTTCTTCCCCAATTTCCCATGTCATAGAGAGGCTGCCAAACACTGTGACCTACTCATGTCTCTTTCACAGGGTTTACAATCTGTAGGAAAGAGAGTTCTAGTTAGCATTGTTTTTTTCTTTTTAACTAAGAGCCAGAGGAAGAAGGTTCCTCCTTCTTATGTGATGAAGTTTTTGTTTTTATGTTTTTTTTTTTTTTAAGATTTTATTTATTTATTTATTTATTTGTCAGAGAGAGAGAGAGAGAGAGGAAGAGCATGAGCCGGCAGAGTGGCAGGCAGAGGCAGAGAAGCAGGCTTCCTGCTGAGGAAGGAGCCCAATGTGGGGCTCAATCCCAGGACCCTGGGATCATGACCTGAGCCGAAGGCAACAGCTTAACCAGCTGAGCCACCCAGGCATCCCTCATGTGATGAAGTTTAAAGCTGTTCACTGTCACGTGTCAATCTCATGAGAAATGCAGCCCAGCCCATGAGAATGAAGCTGACACTGGGCTAGGAAGAGATATGACAGATGGTAAGAGGGACCTGGTATGCCAGCTGTTGTGGCCAGATGAACCCAGACCCTACACAATGCATCACTTTTTGCCCTGGGCCCGTGGATTTGGGGGTCCATCACTTGCATTGAAAAGACACACGTTTCCTTCCCAGTGCATTGACTCACTTGAGCCTCGGAAGAACCCCATGGGTGAGGCATCTCAGTTATTACAATTTCCATGTTGGAACTGAATTACCTGAGACTGTTCATTTAAGGCTTATCCATAGACATACAAATTAGTCAGGGACCAAGCTGTGATTAGAACTCCCTCCTTTTTTATGCCACATCCTATATTTTTCTTCCTTGCCACACAATTTATCTGTTGCTGAAGGACAGAGGTAAAATAAGACAGAATCTTAAGAGCTGATTAGGTATAATTTTCCATTTTTCTTGAAATAATCTTCATGCTCTATTAACTCAGATGTCCCACTTGGAGGTGAACTATTTCCTCTTCCAGTTCATTCTATCCCAAATAAATTGTGGTTTAGTTTAATCATTGATGACCTAACATTGAGCATCTGTTTCACCTATGGACCTACATGAGATTTTAACCCAAGTGAAAGGTCCAATCCCTGAATTTAAGGATTGCATGGTCTTTTTTTAAATTTGTTTTTACACATTGCTCTGCTGTTTCTGTCATTTTTGCCACTAGGATTGGTACTCACATGAACCCCCTTTACCACGAAAGGGCTCCTTCTTCCAGCTGAATATTGATTATTACTGGCTCACAGCTGCCGGCTTTTCCTGAGAGAATTGCTGTAGGTTTCCAGGAGCTGCACTGTCTAGAGATGTGCGTAGGTCGTGCTTTTCTTCTGAGACAGCCCTCCGACAATGACAGAATGCTCCCAGTGCCCTTCGCATCTTAAAACTCCCTGTGGGGTCAAACGGAGACTAGCCTTCACCTGAAACAATGTATTTGCTTACCTTCTCTCTCCTTACTAGCCTGCTTTTCTCCCTCCCTGCCAGGTTTCTCCAGGTTTCAAGAATCTCCATCCTGTATTCTGCTTCTAGGGAAGCTGGCCTAAAATATTATCTTCCTGGGGGTTTCACTCTTCCACTTACGTCTTCCCTCCATGTCACATGTGTCCATTCTCCTGGCTTTTGCACCCATCGGCTCACATTCTTGCTAACTCGATTGGCAGACCAGGGTAGAAAGAGCGGCCTGGGCGTGTCTAACCTACATACCACCTATTGCGTAATGCTACTCACCTGGTTAGGCGGATAGGTCTGAAGACCGACGGATGTCCTGCATTGCCTAAAGTAGCAGAGCGGCAACTGTACTAATTTTAGCTAAGGACACAAAATGCCTGGGGATATAAAGATGTATTTTTTTTCTTTTTCCCTTAAAAGATCAAATTGTATGGACAAACTTGCAAGAAGCACAGGATAAGTTAAGAGTGGTGTGATTTTCACCAGAAGTGAAGGAAAGTCAGGAGTGGGGGGACTGATGTCAGGTACCCCTGTCCAGTGCTGATATACATGGCTAATGGGGTCCTGAGACCACAGAGTGGTCGAGGAAGGGGGCCTGGCCTATCCACGGTTACCACATGTTGAATCAGGAGTGAAGGTCAGAATCTGTGCGCTGAGGAAATGTACAAAGGATAAAGTAGAAAAACATGTCAATAATTGGTATTTTATCAAGGGCATGGGGGCCACCACAGTGCAGTAAGGATGGAGTCAGCCACAGGAAAAACAGAGAAAGTATAAAAGGGGTAGAAAGAGCTCGGTGAGCACTGGATGGGGTCCTTACTGATGGCGGTATCTGCCATGTCAACCGTTCCTCTGCTCTATAACCTCACGATGCCCCTTCAAAAATCAGGTATAGTCTCCATTTTTTTTTTTAAAGATTTTATTTATTTATTTGACAGACAGAGATCACAAGTAGGCAGAGAGGCAGGCAGAGAGAGGGTGGGGGGAAGCAGGCTCCCTACAGAGCAGGGAGCCCGATGTGGAGTTCAATCCCAGGACCCTGGGACCATGACCTGAGCCGAAGGCAGAGGCTTTAACCCACTGAGCCACTCAGGTGCCCCTATAGTCTCCATTTTACAGACTAGGCAACCAGCAACTTGGTAATGTCACTGATACCACACAGCTAATTTTAGATCTATTTTTTTCTACTGCGATGGTTGTTAAAGTACTGTTAAATAATACATTCTGAACACCTGTCATATATTATTTCCTTTGTGCAATGTAAAGTTGATCTTCTTTTTGCTTGTTCTCCATTTTTTTTTCCCTTTTTGTCCTTAATCTTTGGAAGTTACTTTCTAGTTATGATGGAACAGGAATTAGTAGATGTGTCCAGGTTCCGTGACTCAGGAGCAATCACGATTTGGCAGCTTTTGTCATGGTTCTTACCAGCTTCTGCTTTTCCCCCCAAGAGAGCAGATGTTTCTTAAGTGTATTTTCATTTGGCTCTTTTTCCTTTCCCTTCATTGATGAGGTTGCCCATCTTTCAATCTTACTTAGGTCTAAGGTAAAGGCACAATTACAACACAAACCCTCCTGACTCCCAGCAGACCTCCCTTGATCATTGCTCTTGGCCTTAACCAACTGCTCCTCATTATCTCTCCCAGCAGTAAACCAAGTAAAGACCACTGATTGCTGGAAAAATCACTCACTGATCTCTCCATATCCCATTGGACGTACCACCGTTATCTTTCTAGATATGTGCAATGTATTTGACTGTGTATCAGTAGGTCATCCCCACCCATGTGTATGTGTGGCATATTGTTTTATGCTAGGAAATTTTCCCTGGAGGCTGCCAATCCCTCCACCCCCCATTTTACAGGTGCAGAACCAAAGTCCAGAGTTACGATTTTGTTAGAGCCATATAATTATGTTCTACAAAAGCTGGCACCAGAGCCCATCATCATCATCACCAATAAAGTTTCTTCCCCAAATTCCACAATTCTCAGAAACACCAGGATAATTCATAGCAAGCACCATGGCATGTTTTCAGTCATGCATGTCAGGACGAGGGATGAAGCAGTTTCTCCAATGAGGATCTGACTGAAGGTGATTCATGTAAAATGTGTTCCCAGGAGAGACCAAGAAGGGGTTCAGATGAAGCAGGTCAAGGAAGAAGAGGAAGCTGAACCAAGACACGACTTAAGGCAAAGATTCAGCCTCAGCCTGATCCCATGGAGATCTCAGGAATGCAGGTTACACTGCAGAGACTTCCCACCCCCGACTCAGGGTCACAGAGCTAAGCCTTCATGCCGGTACCTTTTTTTGGGTCCTCTCAGAAGACACCAACATCTGATTTTTTTGCTTCAAGTCGTGCAAAAGTGGCCCAAGAGAAGACTAATGAATGAAGCTGCAGGTATACAATGTTACAAATAAAGAATACAGGAATTTGCTCTTGGGCATCTGGGCTAATGGCCAATAGTGTGCACTGCAGAGATAAGGTCAGGGGTACAATATAGCTTCAGGAACCTTCCACAGCTGTCTGGGGCCTCTGTGTCTATGTGTGACACCCCTTCCTCATATCTCCTCATGGCTGCCTTCATCTATCAGGTCTTGGTACCCCTTAAAGAGGCCTTCATCCATTCTAATATAGGTCCCCTCTCCACTCAGTGTTCTCTATTTCATTGCCCTCTGTTATTTCCTTTGGTGTACTTATTCCTCCCTGGATTTAATTGTTCCAAAGTGTAATACCTCTCTGCCCAATATAAACACCAGAAAGCCTGAGATTTTCTTTCCTTTCATCGTTTTATTTTTAATCATGGAAAATCATGCTTGATACACAGTAGGTATTTAATTTATATTCGTGGAATAGTAATGGATGAATGTAAGGATGGATGAAAAACAGCCCCATCATGAAGCATCTGTATAGAAATGTGAAACTATTCTGAAGTTTTGGCAGTATGTGTATGGGGCATAGAATTTGCTGTCAGTCCCTCCCTATCAGTATGCAAAGGAATATATATGAAGGATTGTATTAAAGTTCAATCTATAGTCTTTCAAATTGTTGTAGATAGTATTGGTCTTAATGGGTGTATTTTAAAGTGGTGAAATGCTTCCAGAAAATTTTTGGAGAAAATTATGGCATCGAAGGGAGCCTTTTAGTTCTTTGATACATTATGCCTCTCAATGGAATATAATAGCTTCTCTTTTTCCCCCAGAAGATGTGTGCATTTCATTATATGTCATTATCTGATATATGTTTGGCATAAAAGACACTTTCCCCTTTTTCTTTTTTTTGCATTGGACACATATAGTAGAAAATTTCCATGAGTTGGTGTCATATTCTATTCTACAATGTATCTTATTTGGGATTAGCCCAGCCCCATTTCTTTTCCACTGTGTTGTGGGGGAATATATTGATTCATTACATAATTGGTATTCTATTCTTCAGACCAGAAATTGGCCTAGGCATTCAGACTGCACAAATCTCTCCCCCTGCACCAATATTTTTTTTTCCTTTAGCCAAATACCATTTCCCTGAGCAGCAATTTAGTCATTACCCCATGATATAAAAGAAATGTGAAATCTGTCACAAGGAAGATGATGTTGTGACACGGAAAGGGATCCTCTGGGAGGTTTAACCAGGTTTTCCACAAGATTGAAATGAATGTGACACTATGTTCAGATTCATAATTAAATTTATTCCTTTTTTATGTGTGTGTGTGTGTTCTTCTTTACTATGGAGAGAATGAGAATGAGAAAATGTGGCTCTGAGTATGGACTAAGGACAGGAATCAATCTTCACCTTAAAAATAGCAGCTTAAATAAATGGGTTGTACTTTAAGTTCCAAGGCATTCAATGTAGAGCATTGAACTAACGCTGTGACTTCAGGTATGGGCTAATAATAGATGGCTAATGTAACCCCCAGTAGGACTGTAATTACTTTTTAAATGGCTTTCTTCTGTGCCAGGCAAGAGAGTAGCAGCTATGGCTAGTCTCTACACTGTAGTGTTGGCCCATGTAGACACCTAATAGATACTTGTCAAAACTGGAAATAGAAAGAGATGTGACTGAGAGGAGAAGGGGAGAGAGGGAAAGGAACAAATGGAACAATCCCATAAGAACAAGGACTAGCCATCCCTTATGAGACGTGGTTTAAGATTTATTTAGGAAAGCACCACTCCACCACATGGATTGAAGAGTCCATTGGAACTGGGGGCTAATGGTCACCAAACCCTTTGGAGAAGATAGGCATGGTCAACTTCAGAGAACTTCCTGACACAAGGTGTGAGGAGGGATGGTGGGACTATCCTGGGGACCAACTGCAGGGAGCTGTAGGGTAAAAGATGACTGTGCCATACACATTGCCTTTAGGGGTTGTAGACTGCCAGAGGTCCCATGATCAGAATGCAAATGGATGAGCACTGATCAAACCCAGAGCCATCTGTTAATTATTGATAGCCAGGAGCACTGATCTTGTTCTATGTCTGGTGTGAGTGAGATTCACCCAAGTTAAGCAAGTCAGCACTGCTTTGGTGGCTCAAATTCATGCAATCCCAGATTGCAAATTCACACAATTGTTGTTAGCATTGTTTATGACAAATCCAACAATGTTACCCTACACTTAAGTTGGATATTATAATGACGTCTTTCTTACACACACACACGCGCACACACACACACACACACACACCCTATTACTACGAGTCAGAATAACTGATGATCCAATGGGTGTTTGAGAGAATGATTCCCATTGATCATATTCCCATTCTTTAATCAGAAAGGCTAATTTTGAGGGGGGCAGTGGCATTTTATTTTAATTAATTAATTTTTGGATTTACCCCAGCTTAGTGAAGTTTCATTTTCTCAGAAAGTTTAATTTTTAAAGATCTTAGAATGGTTTTAATTCATTTAATTTAATGTTAATTCATGCTGAGGCAAATAAAAGTACAAAATTCAAAGGCATGTAAAAATATGCTCATACTTACTAGTAATTATGGAGGTAAAAATAAAACTCTCATCAAGGTACAGTTTCACAACTGTCTTACTGGCAAATGCATTTAAATCTTATAATATGAAGTGTTAGGAGGATGTGGGAAACCATCATTGAGGGGAATGTAAATTGGTTCAAATACTTTGGGAAAATATTTAGCAATATTAAGTATAGCAGTTCTGTCGTACAACAATAATACTGTGTGTGAAACCACTCCAGAGCTTAATGTCTTAAAACAAGAACCATTTACATTGGGGAGGGTATGTGCTTTGGTGAGTGCTGTGAAGTGTGTAAACCTGGTGATTCACAGACCTGTACCCCTGGGGATAAAAATATATGTTTATAAAAAATAAAAAATTAAAAAAAAACAATAACAAAAAAAACAAGAACCATTTATTGCTGTTGGTGCATCTACTAATGCATCTGTGGTCAGCTGTAGGTCAGTTGACAAGTCAAACAAGTGTAGACAAGTAACATTTGTTGATTTTTTGTTTGAAGGCTGGTCTAAGATGGCCAATGAGATGCCTGAGCTCTTTTTCATTTTTCTTTAATGTATATGTCTGTTATGTTCCTCCAGCAGGCGAGGCTAGGTACATTCTCCTGGAAGTCTCAGAAAAGTAAATGTGAGCATGTTTAATCCTGTAAGGATGAGAGCAGAAATACATAATCACTTTTTAAGCCTCTGTGTGTGTCATATTTGCTACCATCCAATTGGCCAAAGCTCTGTGTTACACTGTTACAGGAAGCAGTCCACACTATTTCCATTAACTGGCACCATTCACACAATCTATTGAATTCATTAAGTGGCATGGAAGATTCACATATCCTATGACCTAACAATTCCATTCATAAAATATCTGACCCACATGCATAAGAAGACATGTACAGGTGTGTTGATCATGGTAGTGGTTGTAATTGTAAAAAAAAAAAAAAAAAAAAAAAATTGGAAAGACCCTAAATGTCTCTTAAGGGAAGAGTTAAAGTTTCGATAGAGTCCTACAACAGATACTAAGACAGAGCAAAAATGAATAAACTAGATATTTAGCTAGCACATGACATGAATCCTCAAAACCAAATATGAAGTAAAAGAAAGCAAGTTGAGGGGGAATGTGTGTGGATCAGTTGGTTGAGCACCTGACTCTTGGTTTCAGCTCAGGTCATGATCTCAGGGTTCTGAGTTGAGCCCCACCCATCTCAGGCTCTGAGCTCAGCACAGAGCCTGCTTGTTCCTCTGCCTCTGCTCCTACCCCTGCTCTCTCTTTCTCTATCAGAGAGAAAATAAATAAATAAATGTGTGAAAGGACATATACAGAATATTATTTATCAAAAATAAAACACACTTTTCACATGTAACTATGTGTGTATGCTTAACTCACTCTTTCTTTGGTGGGCCCAGCTCATTGGGTGGTTTGGAAATGTAGGAAATAGAGAAAGGTAATGGAACCCTCAGAACCCAGCTGACCAGTGTTATTCCAAGGATGGTCCATGAACCAGAAGTATCAGCATCCCCTGGGAGCTTGAGGGAAATGCAAATTATTGGGCCCTGTTCCAGATCTTCAAATCAAGATACTCGGGGTGGAGCTCAGCATTCTGTCTTAACTAGCCCTCTAGTTGATTCTAGTGTACACTCAGCTTTGACAACTATTGTTGTAACTTCTTTTCAAATAATGAATAGTTAATTGCATTAAAGCAAGGCCCTCATTACCAAAATAGTAGTCCCATGGGATTACTGCAGTCTCAATGAGAAAGGATTATAGGAGGTTTCCATGAGACTGTAATGAGAAGTGGGGGGTATCTAAAGCAGGGATTTTAATTCTTATGTCAAGGAAATAGATTTATCGTGATGCTAGATCTCTTAGTACAATACTAAACAAAATTGGAAACTAAAGAACTAAGAATAGAACTGAAAATATATTTATTCACACTTTTTATTTTCTACACTTTGAATGTCTTTATATCTTGTTTATGGCTTTTTGATTTAAAAAATATGTAACTTTTTTGATCTATATATCATTGTCCATTCCAAAGAGATTTCTTTTTTTTTTCTATGATTTTATTTATTTATTTTTTTATAAGGGGAGAGAGAGCAAGGGAGCAAGAAAGCAAGAGTGCAAGAGTAGGGAGAGGGAGAAGCAGATTTCCGGCTGAGCAGGGAGCCCTAAGCGGGGCTCCATTGTAGGGCCCTGGGATCATGACCTAAGCTGAAGGAAGATGCTTAAATGACCGAGCCACCCAGGTGCCCCTCCACAGAGATTTCTAACAGAAGGATGAGGGAATATTCAACTTCAAATTGTATTATTTTTATTTGCCTCGATGAAATAAAATGCCTATAGAATTTAATGGAATATGCTACATAAAAGTAATTTAATTTTTATTCAAGTAGCCCTATCTATGAAAGTATAATTTTCAATGAAGGTTGACATTCTGTAAAATTTAATCACCAACTTTCCAGAAAATAGCTGTGGAATATTTTATAGTTTTCCGCCATGTGTCCTTTTCTCTTAGGGTCTTAACATTTTTTGTAAGAATATATTCTTTCTGAAAACACTTTTTGGTTCTTTTATGTTACTACTGATAGTCATATACTTTAGTTTAAAAAGTACATATTGAGCACTAAGTAGGTACCAGCCACCATTCTAGATTTTAAGGTAATTTAGTAACCAAATCAGATACAGCTACGGGTCTCATGGAGCTTACAAACTGGATCAGGGTTGGGAAAACAGACAAAAAATAAATAATTTTATTTAATACCTCACAGGGTAATAAATGCTGTAAGTAAAACTAAAGCAAGGTGGAGGTATAGAGGCTCCTGGGAGGGCTGTTAATTGGGTGATGATGGAAACCCTCTGTGAGGGAGACTCTGAGGGAGGTGAGGAAGTGAATGGCAGGGAGGGATAGAGGGGAATGACATCTCAAGAGAGGGGATGCTGAGTACCCAGGACCTGAGGCAGGAGCATGCTGGGGTTTCAGAGAAATAGCAGTTAGGCTAACTTTACTGAAGGTGAGTAAGAGATGACAGTGGCTGAGGTAAGTTGTACAACCCTGTTTGATTTGGCAGTTTGAGAATAGCAGGTCTTTTTTTGCCAAAAGACACTTCTAGATTATTATCCCATGTCAGTCAAGTTTATTTCCTGGGTGCCTGGATGGCTCAGTTGGTTAAGCAGCTGCCTTCACTCAGGTCATGATCGTAAGGTCCTGGGATTGGCACCCCCTCTTGGGCTCCCTGCTCAGTGGGGAGCCTGCTTCTCCATCTCCCTCTTCCTCTGTCCCTTCCTCTGCTTGTGCACTTTCTCTCTCTCAGGTAAATAAATAAAATCTTTTTTAAAAAAATTATGCTATGTTAGTCACCATCCAGTGCATCATTAGTTTTTGATGTAGTGTTTCATGACTCATTGTTTGTGTATAACAGCCAGGATTGCTTCAGGCAATCCATGCCCTCCTTAATACCCATCACTGGGCTCACCCATCCTACCACGCCCAAATAAATAAAATCTTAAAAAAAAAACAAGTTTATTTCCTATGCTCTATGCAAATTGTGCAGCCATATCAAAATACGATTATGAGGACAAATTGTACTCCAGGCAGTAGTGAAATCTTTATGCTACCTGGAATGTAATGTTGGCTGCACAGTTGGGCAGGCCAGAGGAAAATGCATGTGCCCTTAAATGCCACCTTCCTTCTCTCTTTCAGGAGAGCACTCTTGCTCCTTTCCAGTCATGGGGTTGGAATTTAGAAACATGTTTCTGTGTGGACCAAGGTTCAGCGGTGGGCATGTGGGGTGGTGGTGGTGTGGGTAGGCGGGTTGTAGAAATGAGCTACAAGCTCCTTTACTTTTTAACCTAGGACACTCCTTTGAATTTTGGTGAAATCTCTATTGAATTCCTGGAGAGTACTTTTCCATACAAGGTAGCATATCAGAAATAGTTTGGAGTGCATGTGCCCCTTTGGATCACTACGTTTGTATCTTTAGGGTAAATACCCAATAGTGCAGCAGTGTCCACAATAGCCAAACTATGGAAAGAACCTAGATGTCCATCAACAGATGAATGGATCAAGAAGTTGTGGTATATATACACAATGGAATACTATGCAGCCATCAAAAGACATGAAATCTTGCCATTTGCGACAACATGGATGGAACTAGAGCGTATCATGCTTAGCGAAATAAGTCAAGCAGAGAAAGACAACTATCATATGATCTCCCTGATATGAGGAAGTGGTGATGCAACATGGGGGCTTAAGTGGGTAGGAGAAGAATCAATGAAACAAGATGGGATTGGGAGGGAGACAAACCATAAGTGACTCTTAATCTCACAAAACAAACTGAGGGTTGCTGGGGGGAGGGGGTTTGGGAGAAGGGGGTGGGATTATGGACATTGGGGAGGGTATGTGCTTTGGTGAGTGCTGTGAAGTGTGTAAACCTGGTGATTCACAGACCTGTACCCCTGGGGATAAAAATATGTGTTTATAAAAAATAAAAAATTAATTAATAAAAAAAATCTATAAAAAAAGAAATAGTTTGGAGAATAGTGACTCGACTAGGGCAGGTTTGTGTCATGTATGTCTGTAATGTGGCTATTGAAAATCTTGGGCGGGTCATGACTTCCTTCTGCCCAGCCTTCTTTCAGTTCCTAAAGATGCCCCCCTCCCTGCCACAAAGACTTAGCGCAGACTTTTTTTTTTTTTTTTTTTAATGTGTTTGGTTCTTCATTTTTTTCTGTTTGGATGTAAAGTGAGATGACCTGGGAAAGCCCAGACCGCATCCCAACACACTACATCAGGATCTCTGGGGTAGACTTTCCCAGGGTATTCCAGTTTGCAGCCAAGCCTGAGGACCACTGTGTGAGCGATCTGTTTACCTTTCAATCTGCTTCACTTGGTGTCCTCTTTGACTTCCTTAAGAATACTTTCTCCAAGACGCATTCTTTGACATTTCTCTTGTCCCAGCCTTAAGTCAAATCCCCCTATTGTGTGTGTACCTCCCTCTGGAAATGCTTATCACAGTAGTTACTTTATGTTTCTTTGTGACATTATTAGTTTAATCTTTTTCTTCTCCAGGCTCTGTTTTTAGGGGACTTTAAAACTTATTTACTATGACAGCCAACACGTGTAATCTTAATGCCAAGAATGATGACCGAGTCTATGTTGAATTCTTATCCTACTTTTTTTTTTTCCCCTGAATTAATCAAATGACCTCTGTAAACATACCAAACTCATGCTGATCAAGTCATTTCCAGCAAATTTATCTTCCCCACACAGGACTTTGTGGTTCAAACTAAAGTAATTGAAAGGGCACCCTGAATTATGAGATGCAGGGCAACCCTCTAAGTATTAAGCAAGTGCTTATTTTCTCCAATTTTTGTAAAAATAAACCTAGTCGTATGTGCAGAAAAACATAAGGTGTTCAAAAAAATGTGTTTTCTCCTGCTCTTGACTGTGAGCTCCATGAGGGAAGTGACTGTGTCTGATTCTGTTTCCCTTTAAATAAATCCCCAGGCCCAAGCACCTGGCACCCAGTGAGTATCCAATGACTGTTTGTGAAATAGGGGAACTGGAAAGATGAAAACTATTCTAGGGGGTTATTTTTCAGCTAGTTCCAGTCAGTTAAAGGGGAGGGGGGCAGAGCAATGATTTTTCACTCCTGACTGAATATTAGCATCACTTAGGATAAAAGGTATTGAAAATTGCCCAAGCCTGGACCCCAACCCAGATCAAACAAAACCCCCAGAATTTTGGAGGTTGGGGCATTGCTGTATTAGTTTCCTATTACGTTGAACATATTACCTGCGTATTTGCCAGGTTAATTTAGCTGCTTCAGACATCACAAATTGATGACCTTGACATTTCAGTAGGTCAGAAGTTCAGGTATGTAGTGGCTGGATTCTCCTCATGCTGAAATCAGTTTGTTGCCCCAGGCTGCATTTCTCTCTGGGGCTCTTGATTCTCTTCCAAGCTCTCTGGTTGTTGGCAGAATCCATTTCTTTGTGGTTATTGGACTGAAGTCCCTGTTGTCTTCCTACCTTCTGACTGGGGATAGCTCTTAGGAGGTCACTCTGAGCTCCTTGTCACCTGGCCCTCTCCACCTCAGCAGCAGATAACCTCCTGGGTGTCAAACCCTTCATTCTTCATATCTCTCTGACTTCCTTTCCGTGACCAGCTGAACAAGACTCTCTCTGCCTTTAAAGGACTTGACTGATTAGGTCACACCTGTTCAGATAATTCTTTCTTTCTCCTTTCTTTCTTCCTTCCTCTTCCTCCCTCCTTCTTTCTTTCCTTTTCTTTCTTTCTTCTTTTGAAAAACTTTTTTTTATTAATATATAATTGGCTTATACCATTGTATAAGTTTAAAGTGTGTAGCATATTGATTTGATACATTTATATTGCAATACAATTTGCATTGTCCTGTTAGATAATCTCCCTTTCTTAAAGTCAGCTGTGCCGTATATAGCATAACCTAATCACAAAAATGTAAGCTATCCTGGGTATTATGCAGAGTGTGTACACTGGGGGTGGGGAGTGCAGGAAATCTTGGGGCCATCTTAGAATTCCACCTACCACAATTGGTATTAAACAACTCCCCAGCTGAGGGTGAGAACCACTGGACTATATGTATCAAATATTTCAAAGGGCAAGTTGTTAAGCAACTTTAAACACAGTAATTTTTTTAAAGAAATACAGCTTCTAGTCATAGAAAATCTCACCAATCAGGGGACGTCAGTAGAATTTCTACCTGAGGTAGCAGAGATTTCTTTAGGGCCCCATGTGACTCTCGGTAGAAATACCATCTGAGAGAAATACTTCCTATGAGATTTGAACTACATCAATTCTGAAATCTAGTGTATCTGTCAGGGTTCCAACCATACACAGAGCTCACTCTGGTGACAAGAGACTCTAATGACGTGACTAATTATTGAGACATGGTCAGGGCTAAGAGAGAAATTGGGGAATGGAAACCAGCAATAATGGGAGGTCATTACCACCTGTTGGGGGGGATTGTTGTTGCTGGAGTCCAAGGAGAGCTGGAAGTATAGAGGGAGTTGTATATAGGCAGACAGGGATGCAGGGAGGGAGCAGGGAGAAATCCTCTGACTTTTCTCACCTCCCATCCTGTGATCTTCTGCCATTACTCCCTATGATCTGAGCCAAGTGGAAGCCAGCTGGCAAGGAGGTATAGTAAAGGCTATGCCAAGTGAAGAAACCTCCTGGGGTACAAAGCAGGGGAGAGAATGGGACAGGGAACTGGCATAGGCAGAAGGAGAAAAACGATCACATCTTGGAAATGATATACTTTTTCAGATTGAGAAAATATGTTTTGAAAATTAAAGTGTCATAAATGGGAATTCTTTGTGCTGTATAAAATAATTTACCAGAGTGGTTTCCTAGGTATTGAATTGGGCATTGCCAATGAAATCACTTATGCATCAGTCCTGAACACTGGCTTGTCCCTTGTTTTATTGTTAACATTTTTAGGTCCATATAGATTAGTCAGTGAGGTTGACACTGGGTTAGGGGGCAAGGAAAGGGAAGTTGAAGATGTGTGTTTTTATTTTCAAGACAATAACGTACTTTCCTTTAAATTAAGATAAGCATGAAGTTATCATGTTAATAGAACGAGTAATTTTATTGATAAACTAGGACTTTTTTGGTGATATATGTAAGATATGCATAATCTAGTGATATGTATGAGTAAAATGAAAACAAAATAGTATTTTTAGCAGACATAGACCTCTAAAATGTTTGCTAATTTCTGATTTATGTGTAGATTTATAACATAGGCAAATTTTAAATCTTATCCCAGCATGCTTATGATTTTTTTCTCATTAAAAGCAGGAAACTCCCTCGACAGCTGCTTAGTTATTGTCCTAAATTTTATATCTTCTCTCTCTTATCTTCACTCTCCCTTCTCCCTACCTCCATGTATGTTTGTGTGTTTGTATCTCTCAGGTGTTGTAAAAATAATTCTGAACATACTCCACTATCACTTTAAATTCCCTATTTGCATATTATTGACATAATATTAATAAGTAATAAACAATACGCAAATGTAGTATTCAAATTCAAGAACCATGAGTGAATAAATCTTTTGGTTCTATCCATTAAAAAGAAAAAAAAAAAAAGAGCCATTGTAGAATTAAAAAAAAAAAAAGCTAAACAAAAAGTAAAACATTGAAATGACAGGAAGGACTTCAAACAGGAAAAGGAAACATCAGTGAGACCAAAGATGCTCACGAATTTCTGGAAGGTAGAAATGTAGAATCATGCCTACAGGTGACTTGAATGAGCTCAGGAGAAGTTGGTAGCTGAGTGCAGGATTCGTGCTGTGACCGCTGAAATCAGAGGGTACGGAGAGCGGAACTGAGAGAAGGGGACGAAAAGCAGGGGGCTGGCTGATTTCTTTGCTAAATGGCTTGTAGAATAGCCTCTCTCACCCTCCTCCATCATCCCTGAGTACAGCTGAGGACCTCATTTCCAGGATAAAGGCAGAGAGATACTTTTTAAAGAAACGGAAGTTCTGAGCAGAACATGGGCATCCAGAACAGGAGTTAGCTCTCTCTTTTAGAACGCCTCTAATTATGCCATTTGGAGGAGGGGCACAGCTTCCTTCCTGCTCTCTTAGAGATGATGTCATCTCATAACACACCCAGATTTTACGTCAAGTCCTCTAGTGTAGAAACTGGTAGGAGCTGAGCACACCCAAGGCTGCTGCTGATGTTATTCGTCTGGTCCTCTGACAGTAAATCATTGGATAACCAACATTTCCATGTATTTGAAGACAATTGGCCATGCAGAGGAGGAAGAACAAGATAAACAAAAAGATACAGAGTTAAGGGGATAAGTAAATAACCTAGGGGAAGAGATGCTAATTTAAGCTTAATATCCTCAGAGGTATTTGAAATGCTATTGTACCCATAAAGAGAGAAACATTCTTAAACATTCTTGAATTCTTAAATTCAATTCTATAATTGAATAAATTCATTAGTAAAATATTTAAAGAAGAAGGAGAAAAAAAACCCCAAAAAACTCTTCAGGCAATGATCCCTTCTCCAGAAATTTCCTCTCAATGTAAAAGAAAAAAAAATACATATTTTATACAAACTCTTCCAAAGAATAGTAAGAGGGGAAACATTCTACAACTCACTTAATAGGCTAGCATATTGATAGCATATTGATAACAAAACATGGCAGTTCTATTCCAAGCATAATGAGTCAATTCCTTACATGGAAATAGATGAAAACAATTCTTTAAAATTAGGAAACAAAATAAATAAGTAAAAATCAGCAAACAGTATATATCAACATATAAAATGGGTCTTGACCAAGTTACGTTTATCCCAGGAATACAAAGTTGGTTAAATACAAAAAAACAATGTATTTTATCCCATTAACAGAACATAGCAGAAAAATAATCAATAGATGCAGAAATGGCAGTTTATAAAATTTGTTTATTTTATCATTTATGATTTAAATAAGTCCTTTGTGGGGTGCCTGGGTGTCTCAGTCAGTTAAGCATCTGACTTTTAATCTCAACTCAGGTCTTGATCTCAGGGTGGTGAGTTCAGGCCCCATATTGGGCTCCATGCTGGGGCTAAAACCTACCTAATTAAAAAAAAAAAAATCCTTACCGTCGGGTGTTTGGGTGTCTCAGTGGATTAAGCCTCTGCCTCCGGTTCAGGTCATGATCCCAGGGTCCTGGGATCCAGCCCCGCATCAGGCTCTCTGCTCAGCAGGGAACCTGCTTTCCCCTCTCTCTCTGCCTACTTGTGATATCTCTCTCTCTGTCAAATAAATAAATAAAATATTAAAAAAAATCCTTAGTGAACCAGGAATGAAAGGAAGCTTTCTTAATCTAAATATGAATGTCTAGGGAAAAAAACCCAAGGCTGGGATTGACACAAGAATGTCTGATATTACCATATGTTTTAATTTTGTACAAGAGGTTCTATCTACTGGAATGAAGCAAAAACAAATAAATATGGTTAATTGGGAAAGAAGTAAGACTGAAACTTACTACTTGAAGACAGCATGCCTTGACTAGTTTATGTAGAGAATCTAAAGGAATCTTCAGAAGTAACATTTGGTCAATGATACAAGGTGATCTTTAAAATCATCATGTCATGGCTCCGTAGCTCAGGGGTTAGAGCACTGGTCTCGTAAAATCATCATGTCATGTACAACAGTAGCAAATATTTACAATTTGCTGAAATTAAAATACATGATACTACTTAGTAACAGCATCAAAAATACCAAAAATACAGAATAAGTCTAGTAAAAATCTATTGGACATCTGCATAGCAAAATGTGATGCATTGTTGCCAGAAAATAAGAAAATCAAAATATATAATGATATATACAATTTTCATGAACAGGAAGAATTAATATCATTAAGATGTCAATTCTCCTTAAGGATATTCAATAAATTTTCAATCAAAATCATAGTTGGTGATTTTGTAGAAATTGGCAAATTAACTCTAAAATTTATGAGGAAATGTGAAAGACCAAGAATAATCAAAACTACATTTAAAAATATTGAGTTAGAGGACCTATGCTACCAAATCTACCTACACCATCAGTTTAAAGCTACCATAAATTAAAATGGGTGGCAGTTGCCAGGATTTACTGATAGAACAATGAACCATAATGGAGTCCAGAAGCAGACCCATGTATTAATGGATACTTGATTTATGACAAAGGTATCATGGTAACCCAGAAACAAAAGACTTTTTCCCTAAATAAATGTATTGAGTCATTTGGATAATAACTTGGAAAATTTGAATCCTGACCCCTATGTTTCGCAAAAATCAATTCCAATGATTATGGATCAAAATGCAAATGGTGAAAGAGCAAAATTTCTAGAAGACCACAAAATAGAATAGAATATGACCTAAGTGTAAGGAACTTAAAGAGGGCACTTTAGCACTAACCATAAAGGAAAAGATTGATGAAATCAATTATTTCTGTTCATTAAACATGTTATTAAAAGAGTATAAAAGGCAAACCAAAGAATGGGAGAAGGTAATGGGAGAAGATATATGTTATAACCAACTAAAGGTTATAGTTTTCCAGAACATGCAAAGAACTCCTACAAATCAATTAACCAATACAATCAACCCAATGGGAAAACTGGCAAAAAACTTGACCAGCTATATAACAAATGGCCAACATTGATATTACAGAAATACTCAAAGTTTGGAAAGCAAAATGCTACTATACACCAGTCTAAAGAGCTACAATTAAACAGAGTGACAATACCAAGTGCTGGTGAAGATTTTAAGGAACTAGAACTTTCCTACATTGCTGGTAAGAATGATATTGATACAAATGCTTTGGAAAATGGTTTGATGATATCTTGTAAAACTTAATATAATCATACCTTATGACCCTAAGGGGCATAAAATAGAACACATTAGAAACTGAATATGTGTGCACCGACAAAATGTTTATAATTTATTTATAACAACCAAAGACTAGAAACAAAAAAATGTGTATAAAATTTAAAAAAACCCAAGTTTTTATATATTCATACAATGGAATGCTTTTCAGAAATTGAAATAAATAGATCAGTTCTATAAGCAACAATATGGATAAATCTCAGAAACCTAATGTTGAGTGAGAGGGGCTAGTCACAAAAGAATATATAGTATTTTGTTACTCTTTTATAAACTCAAAAACAGTCAAAACTATTAAGCTATTAAGAATCAGGAAAATGATACCTTATGGGAAGAAGGGGATAGTAATTGAAAATGGGATTCAAAGAGGGCTTCTGAGATACAGATATTGTTTTATCTCTTATTTATGTGATCATTTTCAGATAATTCGTCAAGCTATAATTTGTCCACTTTTGGATTGCACATTATACCTGATTAAATTTTTTAAAAAATAAACATAACTGTATTGCATACTAATGATTAACAATCAGATTGGCATTAAAATTCTCACATCAGCAACCTTGTATCTTAAAAGATGGTATAATTATGCCTTCAAAATTGTAAGAAGAAAAAAAAACCAAGGAGCTAGAATTCTAGGAAATAAAAGATACATTCATTCGTGTAAGGACTCATTAAACTCACCTCTTATGCACCATTTCTAAAAGAATCCAAGAGAAATTCAAAGGCCTGAGGAAACAATAGAAGTAACCCAGGAGAACAATAAAAGAAACAAGAAGAAGACAGCTGTGCTTACGGCCTAGATGCATTTTATATCATCTAACAAGTAGCATGATAAGGCAAGTTGATGCTTTAAAGAATGTGATAAAATATGAATACTTTCTCTCTGACAACAAGAAAAACAAAGGGAATGCAATAAAATTCTCCAACAGATTTATAAAAGTTGTATAAGAAAATCATGTTATAAATTTGAAGCACACTGAAGTGTGTCATTATATCAAGCAAGTGATGGAATGTCATAATATACATTTGACCTTGATGTTTGAAATATTCTCCTTCAAGAGACTCAGGTTAAGAGACAGGATTGCCTCTTTGTGAGTTCAATCACACCACCAATTTCTGCATAATCATCATATTTTTAATATTGTTTATTGGTTTTCAGAACCAAACTGTGGATGCGGAACTTTATTATAAAGAGAAGTCAGAATATAAATACTGTACAACATTGTCAAAGCAATCTGATGCCTGGCAGATTCTGACAAGTGGTAGAGGTACAGGCTGTGAAAGCCAAGTGGAAAGATGTCAGAACATTGAATACCTCATCTTCTATGGTGAGAAATTGAGAGCTACAGCTTGGAGCTGATGGATCTAAAGTAGAGATCTTGGTATATGGTTTAAAATTTTTAAAAATGTAATCAATAAACATAGAAGTTTGTACCTTCTATGTAGATGGAAGAGCTATGGAGAAAATAAACAAAGTATTTCTTATATCCACATTGTGCCTGAACAGATACTGCTTAGTGTTGATAAATGTGGACATAAAAGCACATTTTATTTTATATTACCTCCAAAGGCCTGAAGGAAGAACTACACAAAAGTGGTCTATGTGGAGGGGGGTAGGGAATGAGAAAGATTGAGGGAGAGTCTTCCTTTTCATTTTGTACCTCTTTCTTTTCCTTATATTTTCTTTCTACATGCTTGCATTATCCCTATTAAAATAACAGCTCACTCAATTAAGACAAAAATAATTATTAAAGAAATTATCCAGAAGTAGCAGAAAAATTTAAATAGTAATATGTGTACAGAACTCGTAATTGGAAGTCCCATGTTAAAGACCTTATTTTAGTATCACTACGAAATCTTGTGTTTTGCTTTCCGTAGTCAATTGCAAAATTAGCCACATACTTTGCGGCTCCTTCTCTGTGTAACTGGATTTTCCCATCCTCTAGAAACTGGTTGGCCCTGTGACTTGCTTTGGCTAGTGTACAGTAGCAAATGTGTTATAAAAGGTTTGAAAAGTGCTTGTAAATGGAGGCTTACCCTCTCCTGCTACTCTAGGATCTGGAAACTTCTTTGTGAAGTCTGGGCAGGCTGCTGAATGTTGAGAGCAGGTGGTGCCTGAGAGCTGACCAACCTCCAGGATGTGTGTGAGGCTATGCTAGATTATCCAGCCGCCAGCTGACCTGCATGACTCCTAAGTGAACCTGGCCGAGACTAATTGCACAATCCCAGATCAGATGAACTGTCCAGTAGATCCATGGAATTGTGAGCTGGGCAAGTGGTCATTGTTATATGTTTGGGGATGTTTGTTACGTAGTGAAATCTAATTGATACTTCCTATGAATAGGGACATTTTGACTACTACCATATCATATTAAGTTTGGGAATACTAATAAGATCATGATAGATATGATGCTTGAGATATGACAAGGAAATCAAATTTAGTATATCTTTTGATTAATTGTATATATTTAATAAATAAATCTTTAAGAATGAGGAGTCTTTAGGTAAACAAAATTTATGTGTCTCTCTTTTCATTACTCAATATCTTGTGGTAAAATATTATTGCTAAAAATACTCCCATTTACATTCACATACATTGGCCCAGGTGATGCTTTATAGTGTGCTTTGTACATCAAACCTGCCTTAAATTACACTAGGGGGGAAAAAAAACCAAAAAGGACCAGGTAACTGAACTTAGATTAAGGATGGAACTGGGATTAAAGATTAGATTTTGTCAACTGTAAAATTCACAAGGGAGCATTAGTTTAGGACATTCAGTTACCCAGCTAACCGTGACAAAGATTTGCAGAACAATATTCAAGAGAGTCAATGAAAAATTCCAAGAATTTTCACATTTTCAGAGAATGGTGAAAATTAGGTTTTGGAAATAATCCAGAAGTTTAGGACTGAGGCATTATCTGTGTCTTTTAAAAGACAATCAAATGAAAGCAAAATCAAATGGAAAAGTTTAACAATCTAGATTCACTATAGTTCAAAATGTCCAGATTAGGTTATTTAGAATGTTAACAACTATTTCAAGTGTCAGAAATTACATCAAATTTCCAAGATCATTCAATGGGGGAAAGAGTAGTCTTTTCAATCAATGGAGCTTAGACAGCCTCACATGCAAAAGGACAAGTTTGGACCTCTTCTTTATACCATACACAAAAGTTAACTCAAAATGGTTTATAGACCTAAATGTAAGGGCTAAAGATATTAAACTCTTAGAAGAAAATATAGGAGTAAATCTTTGTGACTTTGGAGTAGGCAAAGTCTTTTCAGATATAATACCAAAAGAAAAGATAAATTAGATTTATCAAAATTAAGAATTTTTGTGTTTCAAAGAATACCATCAAGAAAGTGAAAAGACAACCTACAGAAGGGGAGAAAATATTTGCAAATCATATATCTGTTAAGGTTGTAGTATTCATAATATATAATTCCATCAACTTGTCAACAAAAAGACAACCCAATTAGAAAATGGGCCAAAGATGTAAATAGACTTTTTATTTATTTGACAGAGAGATATCACAAGTCGGCAGAGAGGCAGGCAGAGAGAGAGGAGGAAGCAGGCCCCCCACTAAGCAGATAGCCCAATGCGGGGCTCAATCCCAGGACCCTGAGATCATGACCTGAGCCAAAGGCCTAGGCTTTAACCCACTGAGCCACCCAGGCACCCCTAGATATTTCTTGAAAATACAGATGGTCAATAAGCTCATGGAAAGATGCCCAACATCATTAGCCATCGGGGAAATGCAAGTCAAAACCACAATGACACTTCACATCCACTAGGGTGACAATTATCAAAAAGATAATGACAAGTGTCGGTGAGGATGTAGAGAAATTGGAAGCCTTGTATATTGGTGCTAGTAATGTAAACTGGCACAGATGCTTTGGAAAACAACCTGGTAGTTTTCTAATGGTTAAACAACATTACTATATGACCCAGCAATTCCACTCATAGGTGTATGCTCAAAAGAAAGGAATATGTATGTCCACACAAAAACTTGTATACAAATATTCAAAATAGCATTATTTCTAGTAGCCAGAAAGTAAAGACAACCCCAAATGTTCATCAACTGATGAATGAATAAATAAACTGTGGCATATCCATACACAATGTAGTATCATTTGGCAATAAGAAATGAAGTACTGATATATAATACATGGAAGAAACTTGAAAATGTTCCAAGTGAAAGAAGCTGGTCACGGAAGGCCCCATATTGCCAGATTTCATTTATATGCAGTGTCCAGAAGAGGCAAATTTATAGTGACAGAAAAGAGATTCGTAGTTTGCTAGTCGGGGGATGAGAGGGAATGGGGAGTGATTGCTAATGGGCATGAGGTTCCTTTCTGGGCTGACAGAAACGTTCTAATATTAGATTGTGGCAATGGCTGCACCACTCTGTGAATATATTTAAGCCCACAGAATTTTTTTCTTTATATGTATGAAGTGTATGGTGTTTAAATTATATCTCAATGAAACAATTATGTTTTTAGAATTGTTAGAGGTCTCATTTGACTTAGTGAGGATAAATTACCCAAACTCTTAGGTCCTTTACTGAATAAAGATGGATTCAAAGGATTTTGATCTTTAAAAAAAAAAAAAAAAAGATTTATTTTCCTGAGTAATCTTCACACCCAACTCTGGGCTTGAATTTATAGCCCTGAGATCAAGAGTCACATGCTCTATGGACTGAGTCAGCCAGGCAACCCCTCCTGAGGGGTTCTGATTTTTAAGAGACCCTAAAGGGAGCCTTAATTTTGAGTCTTGTTTTCAAAAAAGCCAGGTATACGAAACTCAAATCTGTGAACTCGGACCAAACTTCTTGAATAATAAGAGAAGAAAGTATTTGGCATTCTTTTCTTGGTCAAAAATAATGTAATGGTGTTCTAAGTCTGACTTATGGAATATTCTGTATCTGGCTTGTCTGAGCTATTATTTAGGAGAGGAATCAAGACAAATTTTGAAGGTTTAAAAAATATCAGCTCTAAGTGAAAACAAAATTAAAAAAAAAAATTTGTGAAGTTCTTTTCCCCCCAACATATTCATGTGAAAACACATGCTAATATTTCATCTTTGTTTCGTCACTCGGCTTGCCAAAGAAACAGGCAAGGTGTGATATTTTAATCATCTGTGTTTCTTTAATATTCTAGCAACATATTTTTTTGCTCTGAATTCTGCACAGAGTCATTTCTCAAGCAGACGCTATGAAGAGAAATGAGAAACTTTTATCTTGTTTTGCATAAGAAACTCGTAAGATGAATTGATAAATACTTAATAAAAATAGTTTATGGAAAGGGGGTAGGGAGTGGGTGGTAAGGAGAGAGAATTAAAGTCAAATTACTCATAATTTTTAGAGTAGAATAAGATGGACTTAAAAACATTATCTGTTACCAGATTGGGCTCAAGTGACTATTATATATTTAGGTTAATTCCTAATTGATGTTTGTTAGTTCTTTTCACCTCCTGTCTTGTAAACTTCCCTAAATCGAGTAAGAAATAGCTAGTTTCTTACCCCAATTATGAGCAAAAGACAAAGAGTGCTTAATCAACATCGTAAAGACATTTGAATCCTGCATTAGATGAAGCACCTTAATTTGGTCTTCAAAGTATTGTCACGGGTTGGGGCTTATTATTATTTCTCTTAGAGATCAGTGAAGAAATGGAGCTTTTTGCAGACCAAATTATTCAATACATTATTTATGTAAATTAAATGTGTAGTGAGGACTCAAATCCAAGCCATTTGCTGAATCACTTATTTGACAATTGCACAGTAGGCCTACACTAGATATACAGTGTATATTTTGTTTTCAAAAAAGCCAGGTATACAAAACTCAAATGTTTGACTGATGTTTCCATGGACCAGCTTCCAGCTCATTCAAAACCCTGGAAATTGGTGTATTAACAGATAAAGGTAAGTTTCATAGGGTAACTGAATGTCTCCAATCCAGTGAAGTGTGCAAGTGCAAACTGATAACCTATTTACCACCCCTGAGCCTTTGCCTCATGATACAGCAGAACATTTTCCTCGAACTTTCCTTCTCCTAGATTCTTCTCCACCCATCTCTTCCCTGTAGTCAGCCTGTCCTGTTTTCTGAATAAAACACTCTTCTCTTTAGGAACCCAAATTTCTATTACTTCCACTCATTAGCCCTTCGCACAACCTGCAGAACTACGAAGACCACATCCGTTCCCTCTTTCTCATGAATAAATGTTCAAAGATAGTTTCTCTGGTGGGCCCTTTAGATAGCATCTTTTCTATATTAAATGGAATACTTTTTTCAGGAAGTTTTGAGAAGTTATGCAATAAGGGAAGGTTGTCCATGCATGTCTTGAATTCATTCCTCTCCCTGATGTGAGACCATATTGGGGCAACTATTCTTGTTTGAGTTTCATTCTGTGTATTTGGGTTTTATCAACTGTACCACCAGATTCATCTTTCTCAGTCTGTCTGAAGCAGTGAATTCTTTCCTCTTAGCCATAGGGATGGTTGTGCAACCCAAGTCAGGCCAATACAAATCAATTCTAGGATTCATGTTACAACTTCTAGGAAAAAAGAAGCTTACTTACTACTGGTGTTGCCAAGCAAAGATGGTGAGATGTAATTTCAGAGCTGCTAGGAATTAGCGCCTGCAGAGAGATTGCCAGAGCGTGAAACCCACATGGAAGAAAGCTGTACTGAGAGATGGAAAGACAGAGAGAGATCAAGGATACCACATGAATCCCTAGATCGTGACCTGCCTAAGCCAGATACTCCTCGATTTTTCATATACATGAGCCAACAAAGTCTTTTTCTTAGAATGAAATAATTTTATTTGTATTCTGTGAACTACCTCCAAAATAATCCTTTCTAAAAGCCCAGATTTCTAGATTTGTAGCCATCTTTGTCCCTATTATAAATACCCTTGGCTAGGGCAATGTGAATGAATGATGCTTCCATCTAATATCCACTTTACAAGGGGTGCCTGGGTGGCTCAGTTGGTGAAGCGTCTGCCTTCGACTCAGGTCATGATCCCAGAATCCTGGAATAGAGCCCTGTGTCTGGCTCCCTGCTCTGTGGGGTGTCTGCTGTTCCCTCTCCCTCTGTCTCACCCCTTGCTTGACCTCTCTCTTTTTCAAAGAAATAAATAAAATCTTAAAAATATTTAAAAATAATATCCATATTATTAGATAATAATATTAAGTGATTAGAAGGTAGGGATTTTTATGAGGAATGAGAATAGATAAGTGTTTTGCAGGAGTAGCCTTTGAAGACCTTGCTTGCCATGTAAAGATTTTAGGCTTTACTTTATACACAAAGGATCCCATTGAAGTTTTTTGAAAAGGGAGTGACATGATACGGCTTCTGCTTAAATCAAAGCCTCCGGAGACAGAGGGAGAGCTATTTTGAAGAACGACAGTCTCGAAGTCAAGAGAGAAGTTACTCACATAATGAAGTAGAGGGGCTGGGAGAAGATGAATTTGGTCTGTAGCACTTTAGAGGAAGAAATAATGGAAATACCAGTAAAAGCTGCAGAATTTCACAACTGGTTAGTCATGGGAATAATCAGATGAAAAGTGTAGTTCTGAGCTAGAGTCTTTTTCAAAATTTTCTTTTGTTTGTATTACAGTATTCCACACATTGGTACTCTCGAAAACTTCAGCTTACTTGTATCTGAGGAAACGACAGCACCTAGTCTCTCCTGTTCCTCACTGAATCCCTTTTCAGGGCACTATGGCTAATGTGAGTTTAGATTTCACATTTTATCTGTGCTATAGTTTTTAGTTCTACTTATGAGTAATCTGAATTTTTTAAATTGAGTTATGTGGTAATTTTCGTTTGGGCTGGTATTATGATGAATTATTTTCTAGGAACTATTGTTAAATAAAAAGCTGCCCCACACAAGGGGTCATTCACCAACTACCATTTTATTATGTTCACAAATTTCCTCAGTCAGGAATTCAGACAGAGCATAGTAAGAATAGCTTGTCTATGCTTCATGGTGTCTGGGGCCTCAGCTAGAAAGACTAGGGGTGGGATGACTTGAATGTCTGGAGAGTTGTCATTATCTGGGGGCTTCTGGAGCTTAGGCAGGGATGCCTTGAAGCTAGGATGGGGTGACTTGAAGGCTGGGCTCAGCGTGGATTATCAGCTTGAGTGCTTACACTAATCTCTCCAAATGGGTTGGACTGCTTCACAGCATGGCAGCTGGATTCTGAGATGGAGTATCCAAATGGAAGCGTTAGAGAGTGAGCACTCCCATAGACACAGGTGGAAGCTGTATGGCCTTTAATGGCCTACCATCAGCAATTACACAGCATCACTTCTGCTTACTCTGTTATTTAAAGCTGTCACAAGGCCACCCAGATTGGGTATACACAGACTCTACCTCAATGTGAAGAGTGCAAATGAACGTATCCATTTTTAAAGGCTGGTACAGCATTCCTAGACATTCTTCAAGTACTTGCAAATTAGTAGTGCTCTCCAATTGTAGTAAGCAAAACCAGCATCCATCTACAACCTCTGTTGTACAACTTCTTGCACTGATGTGCTCCCTATTTTCATCTGTAGGATTAATAACGATAAAATAAGTCTATTACTATTGTTATGATTTTATAGATTATTTCATTTCAGTCAATTTTTTTTAATGTAATTTGTTAGTCATCTTTGCTATTAAATATTCAGGTATAAATATTGACATCTTCACACTCATTCATTCAATACCTATCACATACCAAGCATTTTTGGAGAACAGTGGTCTGTGAACTGTGACCCTGGGCCAAATTTAGCTTGCTCCCAGCTTCTGTATGGATTTTGATCTCAAAAAGTTTTTTCTGTGCTTAAGTGCTTGGAAAACAACAACAACAACAACAACAACAACAACAACAACAACAACAAAGGAATGATATTCGTGATGCTTGACAATTATGTAAAATGTAAAATTGTGCCAATAAATATTTATTAGACTGCAGCCATGCTCATTTATTTATGTATTATCCATGACTATTTTTGTACCTCAGTGACAGAACTGAGTCATTTTAACAAAGACCAGATGGCCCACAAAGCCTGAAGTATTTACTATTTTGCCCACTATAGAAAACATACACCAACACTTCTAGCATATACAGTATTAATAAACCATATCGAAATTCTCACTTTGGGGATTTATATTTTAGTGAGAAATTGGACAACACACATATCATATATAAATAAAATATATAGTATGCCAAGTAGGGCTAAGAAAGAAAAGAAGGCAAGGAAGGGTGATATGTAACCTTAAGACAAGGGACTGAAATTCTGGCCAACACAGTGTCACTGTGATGGTGAATTTTCCATGAAGACTTGAAGGGGGTAATTTGGGAAAGAGCCTTCCAGGCAGATGGAACAGCAGGTGCAAAGGTTTCCTATGTGGCTAAAAGTGAAGGGAAAGTTAAGTTATAGGAGATGAAGTCAGACAGGTGAAGTGAGGTAAAGGTGGGCCAGGAGATTTAGGTTCCTGTAGGTCATAGAAAATAAGCATGCTTTTATTTTTGAGGTACAGGGTTTTGAGCACAGACATGATCTCATCTGAATGATGCTTTAATGGGATCATTCTGTGAACCAATGTGCTCCCTTTGAATTGTGATGTTTTACTATCAGCTCTTTTAGTTTCTTTGTTTTGGGGTGGATTGATTCACATTTGCCTATGTTTTTATTTTTATTATTTTTTTTTTAGAGAGAGAGAGTGTGTGTGTGTATGCATATTCACATGCACAGAAGGTAGACAGGCAAAGGGGGAGAAAGAGAGAGAATTTTAAGCAGACCCCATGCCCGGAGTGGAGCCCAATGTGGGGCTTGATCTCATGACTCTGGATCATGACCTGAGCCAAAATCTAGAGTTGAATGCTTAAACCAACTGGGCCACCCAGGTGTCCCAACCTATGTCTTTATTTTTAGCATTACTTTATCTTTTTGCTCTAAGTCTATCAAAGTATATCCCTTGTAAACTACATATTATTTTTTTAAATAAATTTGAGACATGTTGGAGGTCAATCTAAACTTTATAAGTATTGTTAAAATTGTTACACTTGGTCTAACTTTTTTTTCCAGTTCTTTTTAAAACAATTAACATATAATGTACTATTTGTTTCAGGGGTACAGGTCTGTAAATCATCAGTCTTACACAATTCACAGCACTCACCATAGCACACACCCTCCCCAGTGTCCATCCCCCAGCCATCCTGTCCCTCCTCCTCCACTCCCCAGCAACCCTCAGTTTGTTTCCTGAGATTAACAGTCTCTTATGGTTTGTATCCCTCCCTGGTCCCATCTTGTTTCATTTTTTCTATGCCTACCCCCCACGATCCCCTGTCCTGCCTCTCAAATTCCTCATATCAGAGAGATCATATGATAATTGTCTTTCTCTGATTGTCTTATTTTGCTTGGCATAATACCCTCTAGTTCCATCCATGTTGTTGCGAATGTCAAGATTAAAGGTTTTTTTTTTTTTTGGTGGCTGAGATATCTATCTATCTATCTATCTATCTCACAACTTCTTTATCCATTCATCTGTTGGTGGACATCTAGGCTCTTTCCTAGTTTGGCTACTGTGGACTGCTGCTATGAACATTGGGGTGCACATGCCCCTTTGGATCACTGCATTTGTATCTTTAGGATAAATACCCAGTAGTGTGATTGCTGGGTCATAGAGTAGCTCTATTTTCAACTTTTTGAGAAATCGCCAAACTGTTTTCTAAAGTGGCTGCAGCAGCTTGCATTCTCACCAACAGTGTAGGAGGGTTCTCCTTTCTCTGCATCCTTGCCAACATCTGTCCTTTCCTGACTTGTTAATTTTAGCCATTTTGACTGGTGTGAGGTGGTATCTCACTGTGGTTTTGATTTGTTTTCCCTGATGCTGAGTGATGTTGAGCACTTTTTCATGTGTCTGTTGGCCATCTGGATGTCTTCTTTGCAGAAATGTCTATTCATGTCCTCTGCCCATTTTTTGATTAGATTTTGTTCTTTGGGTATTGAGTTTGATAAGTTCTTCATAGATTTTTGATACTAGCCCTTTATCTGATGTCATTTGCCAATATCTAACTTTTGATCATTTTTTTCTTTTCTTTTTTTTTTTTAAAGATTTATTTATTTATTTGACAGAGAGAGATTACAAGTAGGCAGAGAGGCAGGCAGAGAGAGAGAGGAGGAAGCAGGCTCCCTGCTGAGCAGAGAGCCCGATGCGGGACTTGATCCCAGGACCCTGAGATCATGACCTGAGCCGAAGGCAGCGGCTTAACCCACTGAGCCACCCAGGCGCCCCTCATCATTTTTTTCTTTAAAAATAATTATTTTATTTGTGATTTCTTTTTGAATTTATGTTCACGCAATTAATGGGGAGGAAAAACATTGGCAGGTAAGGTTTTTTTTTTTTCCTTTTGGAGTGCTAAATACCCCTGAATTCTCTCTTCCCCCTTCATTGAAAATTACATTATTGTTACCAATAATTTGGTGCTCTTTCCAGAGAGAGTTGAGTGTTATTCCATCCCCCATTGTTGTAAAATCGACCAGGTAATGTTCACCAGTACTGAGTGGAAGATCTAAGAGCCTCTGTTATGGGACTGGACATCCCAGATCAGAAGTTCTATTTTAGCTTGGATCTCAGAGTGAAGAGCCAAGGTTTGACCCACAGTGCTCGTCCTCAGAGCCTCTGAAAAGGAACCAATATTATCAATTCCTTCATTTTGAACCTCTTGTCTCCAGAAGTATGTGGTAATACATTTTTATTGTTTTAGGACACTGAATTTGTTTTGTTATAGCAGAGCCCTAGGAAACTAGTATACTTATGTATAATTTACAGTTTTAAGATCAGAGATAGGTAAAACCATTTTCATCTAGAACATTAGATTTGAGAAGTCCCTCATTTACCAGATCATCTACAAAATCTGTTATTTAAAAGACAAAGAGACTGAAGTGCAAAAAGTTGGCTTGGCTTGTTTTAAATCCTGTGTATATAGAATCTGGTTCCATCTTCCAGGATTCTAGACAATCCTGAGCAGATAGCAAGGCAGTGATAAGTATTGCTAAGCTATCGATTTTCACTTGTAAATTTGACATGATGAAATGGCATCAACTAAAGATTCACAATGAGTTCACATTTTAATGGAGACTGGCGGGTTACCAAATGCTGAAATAAATATATAAAGAAGCACTGTGAGCATATAGAAATGAGAATAACAAAAGTAATAAGACTAATTAAAATCTGCTCCTATCACATTTCTTCTGAAATTAAAAATTATTTATTATAATGTGTTAATGTATATGGTTCACTCATTTCTTTGTACATTGGAATGACTTCTGAGAAAAACCGAAGTGTGAAAAATAGGAAAAGAATCTGGAAGAAACAAATATGAAAAATAAAAACAATCTTCACATAGAAAATCCTCTCCTAATTCATAATCTTGGTGAAATCAGTCATTTTCATACATCAAAATCCAATTTCTCACTCATGCAACTATGTCTAGGAATCATAGCAGTATGTTCTCCTACAAAGAGGAAATGACACAGAGACAAAAGATATAGGACCTAAGAAGGAAGGGTCATGACACATATGAGTAGTCAATGGAAGCTCAAGAGTTTAGGAAAGACAATTCCCAAGATGACAGTCCTAGAGAAAGGATATTTGGGTTGGAGCAAAAGATCATGGCTCTGGGACAAAGGTTTCCATGGGGGAAAACTAAATAACACTTATTTACTATTGTAAATATTATTATTAAAAATAATCTATTATCATTATTAAACCCATTATGATCATTTATTAAACATGGTCTATTATGATATGCCATTTAGAGGAAGGAAAACTTCTAAGAAGTATATGATAAGTCTGATGAAATATTTGGAAAAGTAATGAGGACAGATATATTGATAACTATGTATGACTGGCAGAGTAAGGCCAATTATTAATTCTAGTAAAAACAAAATGTTGTAAAAGGAAAGATATGTAATTATAATACAATAATTGGCTTAGTGAATAACATTCACTTAGATAAAATGAAATAAATAGATGTCATGGATTAATTGAAAATGCCAGGTAACTATCAGGAGTATGGGGAAAATGGGTTTAAAGTACTTTATCAGTTATCTCTTGCTGCATAACTAATTACTCCCAAACTTTGTGGCTTTAAACAGTAAACACTTATTCTCCTCATACTTCTGTGGATCAAGAACTTGGAAGCAGCTTAGATGGATGGCTCTGGCTCATGGTCGCTCATGAAGCTATAGTCCAGATGTTGGCTGGGTCTGCAGTCATCTGAAGATGTGGCTGGGGCAGGAAGAACTGCTTCCAAAATCACTCACACGGCAGCTGGCAAGAAGCATCCGTTCCTCAATGGACGTTGGAGAGGTGCCTCAGTTCCTCACAAAATGGCAGCAGTTTATCACCCTGGAAGTGGCCCAAGAGAAAGAGAAGAGAAACTGTGATGGAAGCCATGGTGCTTGTTTATGACCTGATCTCCAAAGTCAAACACCATCATTTCTGCTTTGTTCCATTTGTCAGAGGCAAGTTACAAATTTCAGCCCACACTCAAGAAAAGCAGGATTAGGCCCAGCAGAGAGTATCAGAAAATCTATGGACATATTTTGAAATCTACATAAGAATTTTGATCAACGATAAGGAGTATCAAAAGATAAATCTGATCAATCAAAAAAGTAGTATATGCATTTTATTTTTAAATATGAAAATAAGGGGGTGCCTGGGAGGCTCAGTTGGTAAAGTACCCAACTTGTAATTTCAGTTCAGGTCATGATCTCAGGGTTGTGAGATTGAACCTGACTAGAACTCCACATTGGGGGTGGAGCCTGCTTAAGATTCTCTCTCTCCCTCTTCCATTGCCAGCCCCCTAGTTCATGCACACATACTCTTGCTCTAAAAAAAAAAAAAAAGAAAAGAAGTACTATTAAAAAACAGCTAAAAATGTTCATCATCACTAGCCATCAGGGAGATTAAAATTAAAACCACATTGAGATACCACCTTATACCAGTTAGAATGGCCAAAATTAGCAAGACAGGAAACAACGTGTGTTGGAGAGAATGTGGAGAAAGGGGAACCCTCTTACACTGTTGGTGGGAATGCAAGTTGGTGCAGCCACTTTGGAAAACAGTGTGGAAATTCCTCAAGAAATTAAAAATAGAACTTCCCTATGACCCTGCCATTGCACTACTGGATATTTACCCCAAAGATATAGATGTAGTGAAAAGAAGGGCCATCTGTACCCCAATGTTTATAGCAGCAATGGCCATGGTCGCCAAACTGTGGAAAGAACCAAGATGCCCTTCAACGGATGAATGGATAAGGAGGATGTGGTCCATATACCCTATGGAGTATTATGCCTCTATCAGAAAGAATGAATACCCAACTTTTGTAGCAACATGGACAGGACTGGAAGAGATTATGCTGAGTGAAATAAGTCAAGCAGAGAGAGTCAATTATCATATGGTTTCACTTATTTGTGGAGCACAACAAATAGCATGGAAGACATGGGGAGATGGAGAGGAGAAGGGAGTTGGGGGAAATTGGAAGGGGAGGTGAAGCATGAGAGACTATGGACTCTGAAAAACAATCTGAGGGTTTTGAAGGAGCGGGGGATGGGAACCAGGTGGTGGGTTTTAGAGAGGGCACGGATTGCATGGAGCACTGGGTGTGGTGCAAAAACAATGAATACTGTTATGCTGAAAAGAAATAAAACAAACAAACAAACAAACAAACAAACAAAAAATCCAGCTAAAAGCAGCAAAAGTGGTTGTCTTTGGGGAGAAGTGAAGAGGGAGGAGGTGGGAGGCAGGGGACTACTTTTTGTATTGTTCTTACAGCCCATTCATAACTATAGTATTAAAACATTTTTTAAATTAAAGGCAAAGAGGGGCGCCTGGGTGGCTCAGTGGGTTAAGCCGCTGCCTTCGGCTCGGGTCATGATCTCAGCGTCCTGGGATCGAGTCCCACATCGGGCTCTCTGCTCGGCAGGGAGCCTGCTTCCCTTCCTCTCTCTCTACCTGCCTCTCTGTCTACTTGTGATTTCTCTCTGTCAAATAAATAAATAAAATCTTTAAAAAAAAAATTAAAGGCAAAGAAATAGAGAGAAAATGGAAAATGGAAAAAGCTTCTCACCACGTACTTAAGCATTACTTACGATCTAAGCCTTCGTCATAGAAACCAGTATTGTCCCAGGCTTCGAGAATCACAGACCTAAAGAAAGAAAGTGTTAATGAGATTCTTCTTATTTTCCTGAAAGGGAGGGACAGGGAATGAAAGGAAGCAAACAGTAACAGAAGAGGAGAAGGGAAGGGAAGAGACTGTAGTCCTGTTCTCCTTCAAAGTCACATATCTGACAGCCCTTTAGTATCCTGTGAAGTGTGGGAGAATTAATTCAATTTAAAAAGAATCATTATAAATCAGTTATCAAGGAGCTTGATTAATATTTATTGAATGAATTAATGATTTTCCAAAGACTTTACCACATAAATGCTGTCAGTTCTCCAATATATTGAGTTTTCTACAATGATACTAAGTGAAAGCAATTCTTATATTCCCAGGGAAAAATCTTACCTGTAGGCTTTCTTTTTTTTTTTTTTTTTCTATTTCGTGTATAGTTTTTTACTTTGTCTTCATGGCACCAAATATTGCTTTAGATATGTAATTTTTGAGAATGTGTTTATCCAATGTTAGGCTTGCTCTAGAGCTGGCAGTCATCACTCCTGCTCTAAGGTGGATCCAGGTGGGCTTATCTCCCCTAGCCTTGGGTCCGTGTTCTATTTAATACTCTCCCTTCTCTTAGGCACCTGTGGTGATCCAGGGAACCCACTTGGAAATATGTTTTCTTGTTTCTCTCTCCTAAATGGCTGCACCACTGTAAATATGCTAACTAGATTTCCCAAACCATGACATGCTTATGTGTGTGTGTGTGTGTGTGTGTGTGTGTGCGCACGCGCGCATGCGCGAGTGAGAGTGAAAGAGAGAAAGTATATTCTCTCTCACTGTGTGTGTGTGAGAAAGAATGTACATTCAGCACTGGGTGACAGGAATGACCTACAGTGATTAAACAAGTAAAAAGTTTTTGTTTTTGCTTTTTTGTTTGTTTGTTTGTTTTCCATGTAAAAAGTATTCAGGGAATAGGCTTTATCTGTCTTCATTTACTTTTCCATTCAGCCATTTTTAGGATGTGGTTTCCAAGTTGATCATTATTGCCTCAAGGTTTCAGAATAGCTGCTTCACCTCCAGCACTGCTTCTGCATTCCTGCCAGGAAGAAGGGGAAGATTCAAGGCAACATCTGTAAGGCAGCTAAGTCTCTTTACCATTAAAGAAGATTTCTCAGAAATTTCACGTATCTGTCTTGACCAGAACTGTGTTATCTGACCACCTTTAATGTGAGGGAAGCTGGGAAACTTTTTTTTTCCCCTAGTTGTTGCTGTTTATTTTGAACCCGGACACATTGCTGCTATGGCAAATTGTTTGCAAAAGTGATGGCAGTTATGTCTCTCCTTTTTCCCCACTCATACGATGTGATTTTGAACCTCCTCCCACAAAGAGTTAAAGTGTCTTTTGTCTTTCCCCACTCCTTCAGTCTGGGCTTGCCTCAGAAATTGTTTTGGCCATAGAGCAAAGTAGAAGGGATATTTGTCTTGCTTTCTCACAACTGTACTGATCCACTATGGGCAAAGCCATGGCTATCCTGCTGGATGGTGAGATTCATGCGGCTCTATTACCTCCATCACCCAGCCAACAACTAGCCAAGCCTTAGATCTCAGACATATGAATGAAACTCACCAAGACTGAAAGGAACCAGCAGCAGAGCCAAGCCCATCTCATTGACTCATTGAACAACGGTGGTTATTTTTAGCCACTGAATCTTGGGATAGATTATAATGCATCAAGAGCTAACCGATACAGTTGCCCTAAATAAAATTAAGGTATCTTGGTAAGGGAAAAGCTAAGAAAGGCTAGTAATTAAGCCCCTAGCCACATCTGTCATAAGGTGGACCAGTACTTCCTACCTCTATGATATTCCGGTGAATCAAAGAAACTGATCTCTTTTAATTTATTTTTCTAAAAATTCAATAAGTAAATGCTTGCTTCAGCAGCACATATACAAAAATTCAATAAGAAGGATAATTATTTAACTATTATTTTAAAATAAGGCTGAGAGATGTGGGATGCATATGGAGTGGGCACATACCTGATTAGTGGACTGGGGATGAGCATGTGGGGGCCGAGTGCCTCCCTCATTTTCTTGCTCAGATGCACTCCGGCAGCCATCATCGTAGTTTGCGCCATCATTAAGTTTAGTTGTTTTCGTTTGGAGTCATAGATTGTTTAGTTTATGTCCAGGTGAGACTGATGGTTAGGTGGGAGGGTAAAGAAATGCTGATGTGGAAAACAAATTAAGAGACACATAAAAATTCCATTAAGATTGTCTTCACTAGATCTGTAGGCTACAATCGTATTATCTATTTCTCAGATAGTTTAGGAACTTTCCATGGCACATCAGGAGCCAACGATAAAAAGGGAAAATAGAGCAATGTTTGTTATTTCTAAGTTTGGCATATTATTTACTGAAATAAGGATTAACCATAATTACACAATGATTTGCAAAGACATACTTCTAATTATGAGTCAGAAGACTTCTCTCACATTTACGCACTTTGAAACACAACAGGAAAATTATAAAAATAAATTATTTTATGCTTTATGAGAAATGTAAGAATCCCCAGTAGCTGTTCATAAAAATTAGTATTTTGTGGTATTTACATTGATATGAAATTATGTTTCAAACTATAATTTTATATGTATTCATTACTGAAAAAACCAATGACATACTCCCTTTTTTGACATATCTTTAATAACTTAAGTCAGCATGTCTCTTTCTAAATGAGGATACTTAAAAAATATAACTTTTTATGTGGTATATAATCTTTTAAATACTTTGGATTTTATTTTTTTAGAGATTTTATTTATGAACTTGAGAGAGAATGAGAGAGAGAATATAAAAATAACATTGTACAGTTCTTAATTTTTTTTTTGAAGATTTTATTTATTTATTTGACAGAGGGAGAGAGAGAAAGAGAGGGAACACAAGCAGGGGGAGTGGGAGAGGAAGAAGCAGGCTTCCCGCTTCCCACCGAGCAGGGAGCCCGTTTCGAGACTCAATCCCAGAACCCTGGGATCATGACCTGAGCCGAAGGCAGATGCCTAAGGAATGAGCCGCCCAGGTGCCCCACAGTTCTTAATTTTTTATACAGTTCTTATTTCTAAATTGGATTTTGTATCTGTTGAGGACTTGGCTCTATTTTATTCTTCATTCTGACCCCAAATCTATATTGGGAGTACACATTTTATCTACATCAGGGGCATACAAAATTTATTCATAGGAATATTAAAGGATTAAATTGGTATGCTCACAGAGTCCAGGGCTTCTGATACATGTGACTTAGAGTCATCTGGTAAGAATTCCAGAAGAACTCAGGCGATTGGTACAAAGCCTGGACAGGTGTAGGACTGAAGTGTTATAGGTGCTGGTCACAATGGACACTTAGGGTTATAGTGAAGATTAGTATGTGAGAAAATATGAGGGAGACAAGAAGGAATTGTAGGAGGGGTGGTGAATGTTATAACACAAGTTGTGGATAAGATGAGGCCCCTTTATTGCAATGACAGTGTTTGGGACATTGCATGATGCAATCCATGCAAAGCCCTGAACACAATGCCCAATGTACAAGCAAACACTTAAGAAACAGTCACTGAAGGTGTCTTCTGAGGTAGGCTGTTTATGCAACTCATGTGCTTTTCAGAACAAACCTACAAGAGAGATGCTACCATTAGCATCATATTATAAATGAGGCAACTGAGAATGGAAAGTTACTTGCCCAAGAACTTACATAACCACTAGCCAGAAACTGTCATTTGGCCACTAGGCTATTTTGCCTTTTTGTTAGCCATTATCTTTAGTTAATGCTGATTGGCTGCTATTACTAGCTATTATTATTGTTTGTTACTAATAATACTCCATGCTACCAGTACTCTGCATTATTACTCTGTACCATCTCCAAATGCTCACTATTATCATTAATAGTAGAGTCTTAGTATGATTACACTGTTTTAATTTTTCATTAATTAATTAATTTTATTTTTATTTTTTTAAGGATTTTATTTATTTATTTAACAGAGAGAGAGAGGGAACAGTAGAAGGGGGAGTGGGAGAGGGAGAAGCAGGCTTCCCATCAAGAAAGAAGCCTGATATGGGGCTGGATCCTAGGATTCCAGGATCATGACCTGAGCTCAAGGCAGACGCCTAATGACTGGCCACCCAGGCGCCCCATAATTGCACAGTTTTTAAAGGTCTAGGACCTGCGATTAAGGCTGCCAGGTTCAGATTTTTTCCCCCCATACCTTGTGAGTTAAAGCCAGTTGCTAAAGCTTTCTCAGTTGGTAATACCCTCTAGAAAATAGGTATCACACTTGTATTTTGATCATGAGGGCATATCATAGATGTTCTTTAAAAAGTCTTTCTTGAGGCACCTGGGTGGCTCAGTTGGTTGAATGTCTGCCTTTAGCTCAGTTGGTTGAATGTCTGCCTTTAGCTCAGTTGGTTGAATGTCTGCCTTTAGCTCAGGTCATGATCTCGGGGTCCTGGGATTGAGCCCCATGTCAGGCACTCTGGTTAATGGGGAGCCTGCTTCTCCCTCTTCCTCTGCCCGTCTCTCCCCCTACTTGTACATTCTCCCTCTCTCTCAAATAAATAAATAAAAATCTTAAAAAATAATAGAAAATCTTTCCTTTTGGGCATACCGTAGGATTGCTCCCCCCCCCATTTGAAGGTAGTTCTGACCTCATGACATGCATTTTACCAAGGAAATGTGAGTGGAAGTGACTAGTATAACTTTGGGACAAATGTTTTAAGAACCAGTAAACACCTTGCCATGTCCCCTGTTCCTTGCATTGGCAATTACCTGAGTCCCTGAGTGACTGTGTTGAGCAGTCTCCTCAAGTAACCCGTGATGGGCACATAGCATGAGTGACAAGTACACTTAGCTGGTTCAAGCACTCAAGATTTTGAATTATTAGTTATTACAACATAATCTAGCCTATCCTGATCTCGTGGCACATAACTTGGTCAGTTAGTCAGGATTAGTGATGTTATGCTGCAGTAACACCCAACCTCAAAAAGACATTATGTAGCTTCTGCTGCGTGAACATCATGGGTTGATTGAGTGCTCTTCTCTCTGCTGTCTCCATTCAGGGACCAAGGCTGACAGAGTAGCTACTATCTGAAAACTTCTTGGTTGTCATGGCAGAGGGGAAAGAGAACATGTTAAGCCACGTGTTGGTTCAGCGAGCTTCTGCCTGCCAATAATTCATGGTACTTAAGCTTGTATTCTCAGGGCCCCCACTAATGGCAATGGTGCAGAGAACAGCAACCCAACCTCTACTTTGGAGAACAAGGAGTACTCTATTAGTGGACAAGAGTAATCTTACATCATATAAATCTTCCATCTTTTCTCCATATATACATCATTTGACATGTATATTACCCATAATATTGCCAATTTTATTTTATTTGTCTATTTATTTTTGTCAATTTTAAATTTTATGTTTTTAGATGTTAATATGTATCCTGGGTATGGAAAGTGATGGTTAAGCAATTGACATTTCAGTTCCAGGCTTAAAAATGATATTTGATCAAAATCTTCGTAGATGGAATTTTCTTTGAGATCCACACAGCTTTTTTTTTTTTTTTTTTTTTTAAACTTGTATGGAATATATTCCTTTGGAAAGAAAGACAGATTATTGCCTCTCTCTTCTGGAATACTTAGTTATCAGGACCCTTTTGGAAAATATTAATCAGTGGACCCCTTTACTTCAGGTTCAAGGGCACTTAAAGGGACCTCAATACAACTTCTCTCCAGTTTTCAATTTCTTTAATCCTAGTTTAGCAAAAAAGCATGCTCATTGTGGCTATGTTATGATGCAAGCTATAATCACGTGTGTCTTGCCTATCATGTATATCTTTTTACCACTCTGCAAAAGAATGACCGTAAAGATTGATTTCAAATCTAAACCTTATTTCTGTATGCTCACACTTATTTGTTGGTGACACGAGTCACACTGGCTACAAATTTGATTTTTTAAAAGATAGAAGAAGAAAAATTGAGGGAACACTCATCTCTGATATCACGGCCATAATTTTTCTCATTTTGATGATGAATCCATCCAGTGTTTGAATGAGCTCCTCTAGGTAGCCATTCATCTGGAACTTTCAATAGTGTGACTGTGATGTGTACACACAGAACTCTAAAGCAGCCGAAGGCCTACTGGCTTGCCTGCATAGAAAATTGAATTCTGCTCCCTAGAAAATAGCAGGGACAGGCAGAATGTGAGGATCAATGAAGATTAATGGCATATTACTTGATGCAAATTAAAACAGACAGAGGAAATGTAGTCTCTTGGGGTTAATCAGGGGCTTTTCAGGGTCCAGACTTTTGTTCTAAAACCCAACTCCAGTACTTTGGCTCTGAGATACAATTGCTGTTACTGCAGCCCCTGTTGGCTGGAAGTCAGATGGGCACATTTATGATGGAGTTTTGTGGCTCTGGAGTTATTTGTCAAGGTATGATTTTTATCACACGTTACTGACAGGAAAACCTTTGAATATCTCCAAAAAATCTTGTGGCTAGCATTTCACAAATAGTCTCATATGTCTTGTCATTAAATGTTTTTCCTTCCTGGGGCACATGGGTTCCTCAGTCAGTTAAGTATCTGCCTTTGGTTCAGGTCACGATCCCAGGGTCCTGGAACCGAGTCCTGCATTGCATCATGTTCCTTGCTCAGTAGAGAATTTACTTCTCCCTCTCTGCCCCTCTCACCTCTTGTGCTCTCTCTCAAGTTAAAAAAAAAAAAAAATCTAAAAAAAATGTGTTTCCTCTTTGACTTTGTGGCTGGGAAGCTCAGAATTAAATCTGTGACATGGTTTAAACACTGTTGCAGAGCAGAAAACATTTTGGGGTACCGCCCAGCCTTTGCTTTACACTATTTAACCTCATAGATGTCTTTTGTTAATTATTTTAAGACTTTTTACAGAAACATGCAGGGAATGAATGAATGCAGAACTTCATTCATTGACATTCTTATGGCTAACTACCAATCTTTACAGTGACAGTGATGATGAGACAAAGACTTACCAGAGGCCCAACTATTTCATGAGCCAGAGGATACATAAACCTTTAGCTCTTGGGGAGGTTGTTGAACGACAATCTATTTGGATTGACTGGTGGTCAATCTCAGGGCATTCGTTTCTCAAGGAAATAGAAGGAAGTATGGTTAAGTCTTAGCAAGAAAAGAAGAGGCCAGTTGATTTAGGAAAGAAAACCAGGTTGGAATATCGGTGGGAAAATTTTTTTGAGCATCAGCTTTGAAAGCGGAAGCCAATGCTTGACTGTGAGGAGAAATGGAGAGTAGTTATCAAAGTAATGAACTCCTTGCGTGTCTTGGGTGGCCCACAACTGCTGGGGTACTGGTACAGGATTACTATCTTTCTTAGCAAACTCACTGGGGCAGAAGGCAGAGGTTGTGTTTTGAGTAGTGGGGTCTGTGGCTCATCTTGTGTAAAATGAGGTGAGGCAGAAAACAGGCTGTTATCTGCAGCAACTATGTTGTGGAGTTAAGCTCCTGGGGCCGATGTACCACTTGCCTATTATTCCACTGGTGGCCAATAGTGAATCCGTAAAGGGATCCAAAGGCACATTGGAGAGCGTTCTTGAGAGATACAAAATAGGCCAGAGGATATGACTGGGGACCAGTTGCTGGGTACTCTATAGACAAGGAAAGTATTTTTAATAGACTAAGTGGCCATGACTGCAACAAAGAGGGTGTGTGTGTGTGTGTTGGTAGAACTCTACACCAACATTGAGGAGTTGTGACTATGGAAGGTGGCCTGGGCTGTGACAGAAGCTCTGTAATGATATCCATGGATGTTTAGGGTTCTGGAGATGGCATAGCAGCTCTTGGTCCAATCACCTATTAAAGTGCTTTACATTATTAACTCGCTTTATTTTCTTAGCCCTATGATAGGGATGCTATTATTATACCCATTTTATAGAAAAATAAATTGAGACATTGAACACTTAGGTAACTTTCCCACAGTCCCTCGACTTCTCAACCCAGTAACTGGGATTCACACCCAGGCAATGAGACTTTAGGCTTAGCCACCACCCCACCTGAGCTCTGAATCCCTGCTTGGGATGTCACTGGTGCTCCATACAGCTAGAATTAGGATGAACTCAGGAGTAGCAGAATAGGTGAATGCACCACCGGTAGCCATGGGCTCTGATCAGGCCCTCTTCCCCTCTCCATCACCTAACACCATGGCCTATTTTTTGAGCTTAACTCGCAAACGTGAATGGATTCCCTTTTCTGAAAAACAAATACATTGGTAGAGACTGATTGCTTTCACCCTCCAACTGACTTGTTTTTGTGGAACTGGGTCTTCTATTGTACCTCCAGGAACAGAGTGGGTCTTGGCCTTTTCTCTTAAGTCAACCCTTTTTCTCTGCATTGATCCTCTTGGCAAAGAGCCTTGCATCTTTTGCCATGCTTCTGAAAAAAAAAAAAAAAGGGTAAATTCCCTTTCATCCTGCTTCCAGGAAAATGCATTTTGTACTGTTCTTAGAAATGTATGATGCAGGGAAGAGCTCAAGTGATCCTCCGTGGCACGAAGTAAGTCTGTCTCTATCAGTTAAAATAAAATTCAACAAAAAGCTGTACCCACTTCATAGTTAAGCTCGTGGAAATTGGACTCATTAGAGCCCCTAAGTACTGACACCACCACCAATTATCTCATGACTCTTAGAGCCTTGCTTTTGTCACAGATCATGACCAGACAACGGCCTCCTTGGCAGGGGGACAACCCTCTGTAATAACTGGCCATAAAGACCATTAGTGGTGTCACTCCTTCTGTCTCCGATCTGCAGTATCGCTCCAATTACCATTGACAAGATATCAGAAGAGAATCTACTACAGGCAGGAATATTGAGTGCTCAGATCTGCTGTGTGACAAGGGTAAGGACAGGAGATGTTAATTTTACCCAATAAGATTTTTTTTTTTTACTTTAAATTAAAACAATCGGGGTACAAGTGTGAGAAGAAAATAATAAAGAAGGAAATAAGATGGCAGTGTCCCCAATTATTGTTTCCCAGATTCTCTCTCTCTCTCAAACCACTCTATATCTGTCTATTTCCTTATGTTTATTTTAAACTTTTATCTTCCTTAGAATTCAAGATAGCAATTAACACCTATAACAAAAATTTAAGGGATGCCAGTTACCTAGGAATTCTAATAGCAATTAAAATGTTATCAGGAAAAATTTAAATTCTGGCTGAAGTAAAAGAAAAACAATATCATTAAAAATCTCCAGTGACATTTTAATGCTGGAAACAAAACTCTTCCCAGATCTCATGGGTAATGCTTTGTGCATAGAGAGACCTTTAAAATAAATGTCACATTGGACAGGGAGGGCCCACCTGCTTAGAGGAGACCAAGAAGCTTTTTAAGAGGCTCTGGGCCACAGCGCTGGGCTCACAGAAGGGTGAGGATTTACATACAGTCTGAGCCTGGAGAATTCTATCAGTCAGAGTTCAGCCAGGGAAACAGACCTACTGCAAGTACTATGACCTGAGGGTGTTATTATGGGAATTAGACCTCATACAACTGTGGCAAGAGCTGGGGATGTGCAGGTCCAGAAGAGAAATCAGAGAATCAGCTGCTAACTTGTTTGACTGGAGCTCTGGGATGGGTGATGTCAGAACTTGCAGGAACATTCTGAAACCAAGAGCATCAGGACATCAGAGTGGGATCCTTGAAGGAGGAAGCCAGACATCGTCTATGGGAAAGCTCTTGCTTTTATGTAGGGCTTACCTACCTCCATGGATCCAGAACCAAGCATGTGTTGGTAAGACTGGGCTGCAGTGAGGAAGAGGAGCAAAACAAGGGCATGAAGAGATGGGGACAAGCAGACCCACCAGACGTATCCTCTCCAACCACTGTCACACCTCGCCTCCATGACCTCTGGAGAATAATGGTTTCTCTTTCACTTCCTTCTTCAAAGTCCCATGTACATTCTTCCTTTGGATCTCTCTAACTGGGATCCAACAGAGAAGGAATTCTTGGAAACATAGTTCCCAGAGTTAGCAAAGTTGACAAATGTAGTCCAGCACTCTGATTATACAAAAGCTCTTTTACCTCAAGCTGTCTGGCATTTTGCTATTTCAATAAACACTTACTGAGTATTCATCACTATTCTAAGCATTAACATTTCATACACAAAAAAATGGATTTTTTTTTTACCATTAAAGGAGCTTATAGTGTAGTTAGCAGAGAGAGATGTGAATGAAAACAAATTTAATTGAATTCAATATGATATCTGCAGTATTTGAAAATGAACAAAGTTATTTTAAATGCCAAGGGAGAGATTCTTTCTAAGGGAATCAAAGAAGACTCTTCTTGGGTATGAAATAGTAGTTAATATAACCCAGAAATTCAGCTCCTACTGGGAAGAAATTAAAACATGTACACAAAATGATATATAACAACATCAAATATAATCATTTGAAACTGAAAATAATTCAAAGTCCATCAACTGGTGAATAGATACACAAAATTATATATATATATAAAATTATATATATATTTATACAATATTTTATATATAAAATTATATAATTATATAAATAATATAAACAAATTATATATAATTATATAAATATAAATAATTTTATATAAATAAATATATAATTTTATATGTATAAAATTAAATGTAATTATATATAATACAAAATTTTATACACACACACACGCACACACACATATATAGTGGAATACTATGCAACCATCAAAAAGAACGGACTACTAATAATATAACATGGGTGAACTTCAAAAGCATTGTATTAAGTAATAAATACCAGAAATACTAAAAGCAGATTTGTATTTGCCTGGTTCTGGGCCTGGGAACATGGATTGACTGCATATAGGAAAGAATTGGGGGATGTTCTACATAACTAAAACTGTGTAATAGTATGTAAAGTATGTTCACTAAAACCTATAGAACTATATATTTACAATGAACAAATTATATGATATGTGAGTTAAACCTCAATAAATCTGTTAGAAACATTGCTTCTTTCTCACTTAATGGGCCATGGCAGTAACCCTAAGGTCATAAATACATTCCCAACACACTTTTCGTGTGTGAATTCTTTGAAAGTCTGGTTTTGTTAGTTGGGGACCCACTATATTAGGTGAATGCTAATGGCTGTAACAGATAAATTCCAACATCTCAGAAACTTGAGAAAGGAGAATTTTATTTTTTATTGCTCTAAGTCCATAACGGATGTTCCAAGTTGGTACACAGCTCTCCGTCCAATGTATTTTTCAGGGACCCCATACTTCCCATCTTGTGATTCTTCTATTTCCAATGTAGATTCTCAGATGGTGCTGTTCATTGACATCAAGTTAAGGGAAGATAAAGAGTGCTTGGAGGAATGCATGCGGTGGTAGTGGTGGGCAGGGGGCTTACAGGCCAGACCTGGGTAGGACAGGCTTTCCTTTTGCTCACTTTCCAGTGGCTAAGACCATCATATAGCCACACCTAAAGGCATGAAGGTTGGAAGAGCAATCCAGCTGTGTGCCCAGGACAAAGAGGAAAAAGGTTTGATGAAATGCTTGCTGAGTTCAACCACATCAGCCAGCCATGCTTCCCTTCTCATCTCTTTTCACTTGCCTGTTTGAGGTTTGCAACTGACACAGAGAGACACATTTGGCAGACTCTAGAATGCTATCTCCAGTGGACTGACTGGTTCTGAACAGGGAGTACTTCCTGATACTCCTGGCCATGATCATGGCAATGCTGACCAGACAATACCTTTTTTCTGCATCATGGTGCACAGCCCTTATCTTCATCTGGAATAACAGCAGAAATTGAGGAGCAAGTTTACATTGACAGCTGAACTGCTCTGTATCATAAAGTAGACTGTGGTTGAAATTATAAACCTCACCCCTCTATGACACTTGTCTTTTCTTTAGGGACTTGGGATTTAGTGTGTTAGGCCTGGAACTCTAACGCCCAGGGGCAATGAGTAAGCTTAGCCTTCGAAAGAGCCTGTTGCCAGGGATGGAGCAGGCTTGATGAGGTCAGAACTGAGCAAAGTCCCTGTCTGAGCAAACAGATAGTTGCTATTTAGAGAGCAGATCGATGCAACCACATATGTCATCAATATCTCAGCTAATTAGAGTTTTCCATCCAGGGACCATGGTAGAAGTCATAAAAACAATGGTGCCCTCTTTGTTGACAGACCCTAACCTACTTCGTGCTCAGCTCTGCTAATTCCCTACCTCATAAAGAAATCATCTAAGAGAGTTTATTAAAGCTTTCAGGATCCTCATAAAATAATCTTCGTATGGCAGGAAAAGGATATTGATGGGTTGTCCATTATGAGCTGTGCGTAGGATCTTAAAAAAAGAGCTGGATGCCTGTTGCCTCTCCGTGATGGAAGAGCAGAGGTGCTTAATTACACCGAAGCACTATTATCCCAGCAGCGCTTCTACCATCACCATAAACACTCGAAATCTTTAGGATGAACTAACGGCTCTGACTTGATGGTGGTAATTGAGTGGAAAGGAACATTTAAAACTGGCTCTGCTTGTACATTCGCATTTGTCTTAGAACCTCAAGCATTCCTGCCTAAAACCTTCTGAGGCTGTCCCTCCACACTGGGAATAACATCCTTCTCCAATCCTGGGTGATCCAGCCTCACCTTCCTCCCCAACCTCACTACCCCGACCCCCAGCCCCTCACTCACCAGATCCCCCTGCCCCAGTCTTTTCTTTCTCAAACAACACCCAGGGTGCTTTGCTCCAGGGCATTCTGTATTTGTTCTCCTTTAACCTGGTGTCTCTTTCCTGGCAATTAACAAGCTGGCTTTTCTTTATCTCTTAGTCTTCAGCTGAAATCTTGCCTCCTTGCTCTTCACTATTCAGTATAACAGTAGCCATGTTCCCATGACATCATCTGTCTTATTTCCTCCACAATCGTTTATCATCATAATGTTTGCTTAATTTCTCTCCTTGCTTATTTTTTAGCTCTTCCAAAGGAATGTTAGTCTCATAAGGGCAAAGATCCTTTCCTGATGTGTTCACTGTCATTTCCAGCACCCAAAGTAGTGTTGGGTGTATAGAAGTATGGAGGGAAAAAAGACATCTCTTCTCTCCCAAAAGAGAATAAGGAAAGTCTATTTATTCAGAGTCTGTTATAACAAGGGAGTCAGGCTCCATTGCTTGTATTTGGCAGCGATTCAAAGCTGGGCAGAGGAGCAGGAAAGCTTTATCATGGAAAAAAAGCAGGAAGGCATCCCGGATGCCCTCATGGGCATGGGAAGCTGGAAGTGGGCTACTGAGAAGCTGGGCATCCTGTGTGATTGGTTAGCTGCCCATATTTGGCTTTCTCCACTTGGTACCAAGTTGGAAGTAGGAGCAAAAATTAGAGAAGCTATCAGTTACTGATCATGCCCTGGCTATTTAGGTCCAATTGCTACAGAGGCTGTGGTTTGGCTTCCCGAGCTGGTTGCTGTGGGTTATGGGTCAGAGTCCAATTTTATATATGGTCTGGTCATTGTCCCTTTGTTTATTCTGTCTCTAAAAAGCCACTCAGTGCGTATTTATTACTTCCGGGCCTTTCCTTGCATCTTCTCAGCTTTGATTTTGCATCTAGCATTCGTTTTCTTACTCATTCTCACAACTTTCTTCTTTCCCTCTCTTACCGTTAATTTTTTTTTAGAGATTTGATTTATTGATTTATTAATTATTTCGAGCAGGTAGAGGAGAGAGGGAATCTCAAGCAGACTCTGCTGAGCCCAGAGCCTGACACGGGGCTCGATCTCACGACACTGAGATCACGTCATGACCTGAGCCGAAACCAAGAGTCAGATGCTCAAGCACCTTTGCCACTCAGGCGCCCCTCCCTTTCTTTTCCAGAAAGGCCTCTCCTATCCTACCTCCTCATTTCAATGTTAGACTGTGTGTTGATCTCAAATGGCTATTTCTTCCTTGGGTTTTTAGCGACCACCATGCTCACACTTCCTGCTAAGATCGTCCCATTGTTCTCTGAGTGGGAAGTGTACCCAGGCATTAGCCCATCCCCAGGCTGTATATTCCCAGTCCCTCCTCATTGCAAATCCAAGATTTTCTTTTTGACGTCTACTTTCTTTTATTGCTTTTCCATTTTATATCAGCCTCTTTTGCATGGAACTTCTTCGTCTTCTTTCTTTGTGGGGACTACACCTGACTTTGGGTCTTTCCTATAATGTCCAGACTGCACTATCATATTTAGTCTCTTCTATAAAACCATCCTTTGACTCCATCTCTTGCTTCCATCTTGGCACTTATGACTGAGAATCTCCAGATTATGAGTAACTCACAGGGCCCACGTGTTTCCTTTCCAGGTCCTCTCTTACCATCAAGAATAAAATCGTCTCCTAAGGGATAGAAATGGAAGTCGGCACACTTCCCACTAAATTTCTTTTAATTCTTGAGATTCTATGACTGATTCTCCATCAGATGTTAGCACAGCAAGAGGCCTTTTTGTTACTCATCAAAGACTTCCTGACTCTGAGATCTTCCTTTTCACAGCTGAGTTGAAGCAGACCTGAGAAAAAGAATCTCTACACTGTGAGAAGGTAAAAGCTTTGAAAAAGAAAAAAGAAAAAAGAAAAGGAGAAAGAGAAAGAAAACCTGTGCAAGGACACTAAGGGTTCCTCACAGTACTGCCTACCTCCCAGGTTTGAGAGGCTTTTAAAATTCTTTTTATATTTATTTATTTATTATTTATTTATTTATTTGGTGTGGTTGGCCAAATAGCTAGGCTTCAGTTAGTCTTAATTAGCCTGATGAAAACTGTATAGCTGTTTCCCCATTTCCTCTTTGGGGTCTGAGAATTTGGAGGACAGGAATGAAGTCTGACATCATTTATTTATAGAGCCAAGTTGGGACTGGCTCACCATGGGCACTTAAATACTATTGATAAATAATGCACACAATGAAACTCTGGCTTGGAATTGAATTAAACCTTGAGTTCAGAAACGTTCTGCCTCAGGTTATATCTGCTTCCTATCTAGCAAAATGCAACAGTGAAGTTCAATGTAAGTGACTAGAGGAAAGGGAAACAAGCCCCAGAGAAATAAAGTTTGCGCATTCTGAGCTATTGAGAGTCTTTGCCCTAGAAACACAAGTTTTCAGCTTGATACAAGGTTTTTTGGCAGATGCAACATTTGTCTTCTTTCCAGATGATTTGGAAATGCAAGGAAGACTTCATAGAATGGGCTGATTATTGCATTCTAGGCACCGTATGTGCAATTTTCTAGCTGGCGATTCAAATAGAGATGTGTTAGATAAACCCTGAAGGTGACACGGTGGTCCCCACTGTCAATGAGTTTAGAGTTTATTACATGTCAAGTTCCAAGAACCTAAAAAAGACCCCCCATGGCCTGCTTTGACTTGCCTTTTACTGCGTTATCCCTCACCACTCCTTCACTTACCATATATGGTCCAGCAATGTCATCACATATAAAATACTACTTCTTGCTTCCCTGTCTTTGTTTATATTGTCATTTCTACGGGGCCTTTTTCTCTGAGTGACTGCTGCTCAGACTTTAGATTCAGCTTGGGTATAGCATCTTCTAGGAAGACCTAGACTAAGTCAGGTGCATCTCTTTGTGTTTCTGTATCATTCTGTGAATGGGACCGATGTGATCCTTAGCTCATTCTACTGCATTAAAGAATTTCAATCTGAAATGGAACTGGAGGGTATAATATGGAAAGTCTCATGCCTGGTGTCCTCAGGAAAACAGAGCTTCAGGAGTGATGGGTGATGTCTTATAAGTGACAGGCAGTTGGTCAGCCATTACCTCATAACAATCTGGGAAATTTTTGCTTATGGTTTCCAGAGATATGAGCAAGAAATGACCCATGATGGGTTTGTCTCACAAAATAAGCTGAACTGAACTTAATTTGTATGACTGCAAGGGTTTTATCTGCTTGGGGGAATTTTTAAAGCTCGTCTCCATTCGCTTTTGATTTTAACAACTTTTAACTGAACTCCCCCCTTCTTTATCTTCCGTGCCCAGAAATATGCACTTCCCCAATTCCTCAATGGACTTGCCTGTAGCTTGCTGCAATTTGCATGTCCTGAATTGCAAGCGTCTGCTCTTCCCAAATAAACTCATCTTTTTGACACTTTGGAGCTTGTCTTGGTTTACTTGTTGTTTTAGGTCAACATTATCTGTTATGCTTGTCTTCTCTGGCCTGTGAGATACTCAGGGCAAGAACCTTGTCATTTTCATCTTTTGGCACCCAGAACCTGCTGCAGTACTATAGTCATTAGAGACTTAACAAAAATTTGATGAATGAGTGAATGGATTACTATTTCTGGTGGTTGCTTCTATAAGGGTCCACATACCCATGAGGTGTTTTACTTTAATGTCAGAATTGTCTGGGCTAAAACTATATTCACTGTCAATTTGGTTACTCTTGGGAATCCTTAGTCACTGATAGTATTTGAGAAGACAATTAGAATTTTGGTTTTAGACAATCTTATGGAATATAACATTGACCCAGTAAGGAAAGACTGGAGTTGGGAGAATCAATAAGAGATGATAGGATTTTTAGGTATCACTGTGACCATAGGATTATGCAAATAAGAGTAGAATAAAAAAGTAGATACATTAAAAATTATAACATTATATATGTAACAAATAATGTAAACATAAGTAGAATATAAAGGGATAAATTATTTTATCTTCATCATCTGTTTATATGTTTTGCTCGCTGTCCTACAGATATTTTGTTTCTTTCTCTATGTAAAGTATAAGTACTTTCAGTGTATTAGGGATACTGTCTCTCTCATATATTTGCAAATATTTCCTAGGTCATCTGTTTTTTAATTTTGTTCCTGATTTTAAAATATGCATTGAGGTGTATAAAGTGGAGCACTTTGTGTTTAATACTCATCATGCATGAAACTTTAAGATGAGTTCCTCAATGTCACCTGGTTTGAGTTAAAACTTTTGCTTTAATTCAAGAAAAGGGAAACGAAACCAGGACAGGCAAGAGAGGAGAAAGCTTGTAAGATGCCTATGATTGTTGGTTATAAGATAGGCATTTTCTCTCATTAGGAAAAGATGGTTCTAACAATCCCTAAGGAGGGCTAAATTTTATGAATTGTTTCCCCAGTGTATGTTAAACTGATCATATGCATATATTTTACTTCTCTGACCAATTCATGTATTTTTATCAGTAGATTTCCTAATGACAATTCATCCTTGTATTCTTGGGATAAATTCTTTTTCATCAAAGTGGGGGATTTTAAAAATATAACATGGAATTTAATTGGCTAATATTTTATTTAGATATTCTGCATTAATATTCATTGATAAAATTAGTTAATGAGTGTTCTATTTCTTTTTTTAAGATTTTATTTATTTATTTGACAGAGAAAAACACAGAGAGAGAGGGAACATAAGCAGGGGGAGCAAGAGAGGGAGAAGCAGGCTTCCCCACAGAGCAGGGAGCCCAATGTAGGCCTGGATCCCAGGACCTTGGGATCATAATCTGAGACAAAGGTAGACAGACGCTTAACGATTGAGCCATCCAAGCACCCAGTTAATGAGTATTTCTTAAGCTGATATTACATGGCAACAATGTTTCTGTGGTCAAGTAAGCATAAGAAACATGTATTTTGTGTTAGAGAGTTGAAATGAATAATTTTTTTTAGACAAGAGTTCTGTTGAATGTTTTTTGGAACTTGGAGTTTTTCATTGTTGTTAGGGGATATATACTTTTATCCTGTAATAGTTTCATTCAAACTGCAAGTAAATAATAGAGGTAGGGCTACAATGACAAAAAGATAGACAAGGTCCTTGCCCCAAGTATTGCAGAATCAATTGGCTAGGGGTTATGGACAAGTAAATAGGCAAATTGGATCACATTTTAATAAATGTGATACAATAAAATAATATAATAAGGGAGATCAGGATTTTGTAGGAGCACAGAATTTCCCAAATATGTGCAGTATATGTACGTGTGTGTATTTAGGGATGTCTTGGGAGAGTTAATAGAGCATTCTCAAAAACATTGAAGATGAAACTTATTCATATCCATGGTTTTAGGACAATTAGGAAGCATGTTTTTGAGATGCATTGCCCTGGGGCACCTAGGTGGCTCAGTCCTTAAGTGTCTGCCTTCAGCTCAGGTCATGATCAGGGGTTCTGGGACAAAGCCCCACATCGGGCTCCCTGCTAGACCGGAAGCTTGCTTTCCCTCTTCCTTTCCCCTTGCTTGTGTTCCTGCTCTTGCTGTCTCTGTCTCTGTTAAATAAATAAATAAAATCTTTAAAAAAAAATGCATTGCCCCATAGTGTTGTCTATGTCAGGATTTGATACAATGAACTTCTGTTCATTGAGAAGGAAGGATCTGTGTAGCTTTTTATTTTTTTGTGCCAATATAAGAAATAACTATTTCCTTAAGGTATGAATATGTTTGATCACTTTTCTGGTCAATTTTGGCACTTGATATTTAATTGTTAGTTTTCTGAACACATCTCTATTTATTAGCATACCCATTGCATGATGTTATCTTTTAGATTTTAGTCTCACTCTATTGTTACAATGTTCTTATAACAAATTCTACTTACTGGTATTTTTTTCTTGTATTTACTAAGAATCCTAGTAAATAGAATAACCGTTATGTATTGACAACTTACAGTATGTCAGGCATAGGGTCTAAGTAGACTTCACACAGTTTATCTTACCATGAAAGTGGTATCATTATTGCCGTTTTTAAGATAGAGAATCTGAGGATTGGCAAAGTTAAGCAACTTATGCAGCATCACACAGCTTCGTAAGTGATGGAACCAACATTCACACCTAGAAACGTGAGAACCTAGGGATGGTTCTACTGAATCTCAGAATTGTAAAGTTTCTCTGTACTTTTCACTTCCGGTGGAGGTCATGGAAAGGACGTGACTGCTAACCGACCCATAAGCTGGATCGGGGCAATTGGAGGCTCCTCGCCCCTCCCCATCCTTGGACTACAGGTTCCACCGGCCATCCCACGGAGGGAGCCATTTTCAAGGACACAGCTTTGCGAGTAAGTTGTTGCGGACCTGGGGGCCATGTAGGTGACTGAAGCCAGGTAAGACCGCCGTATCACTTTTCAGATTCTGGCAGGTGGATGCGGACATCCACGCGTCCTGCGGCGGCTCAGGACAAGTCCTGCAAGATAGTTCCCTTGCTTTTCAAATGGTCACCTACCCACTCATCCGGAGGGTCTGCTCCTTCTGAGGTCTCTCCTTGCCCTCTGTGGCCTAGGGACAGTTTGCAAGTGAATGTGGGTGCGCGCACAGACCCACAAACGCACACACATAATCTAGCTCTAGAATGTATCTATAAATTCTCTATTTCTCTTTTCAAATCCGTCAATAGCTCTTTTTAGTTCTTTTTCTTCTGTTTTATATCATACTTTCATTTTTTATTAAATTATTTCACTCGTCCGCCTTTTTTTTTTTTTTTTAAGATTTTATTTATTCATTTGACAGACAGAGATCACAAGTAGGCAGAGAAGCAGGCAGAAAGAGAGGAAGGGAAGCAGGCTCCCTGCTGAGCAGAGAGCCTAATGCCCGGCTCGATTCCAGGACCCTGAGATCCTGACCTGAGCCGAAGGTAGAGGCTAAACCCACTGAGCCACCGAGGCGCCCCTACTCATCCGTTTTTAACATCAATTCCATAAAAGGGTTTGACTGTATAACAGAGTGCAAGTCTGTCGTATGCCATATATTTGCTTATGAAATGACAAAAAGATAGTTTTGTTACACTCTAAACGTTTACTTGAAATGATTATTTTCTTTGTGACACAGTAATTACTTAGAAGCATACAGAACATTATTAATTTTCAAATAATTGGATTTTTTGCCTCTTAACAACTTCTAGTTTTATTGAATAATCTTAAGAGGATGTGGTTTGTACTTGTGGGTGACTTTAAGCTTACCACATTTTTTCTCATCAAAAAGACTGACTCTTTATCTCCATTTGGGGAAAGGAAAATGATGCATGTTTCATTTTTCTTCCTTTCACCTAGCATACAAATTTTCAAACTTGTTAAAGATGTTACTAATTACCTTTTTGACCAAAAGAAAAAAAAAAGCATTTGTTTTGATGCTCTGTTTTCTGTTTTAGGAGCACCTATAATTTTTTACTTGAATCTGTTTTCTCTATATGCCTTCACCACCCTCCCCAACATATTTTTGTTTCTATTTGTTTTTCTCTTCATTTTTTCTTTTTTTTTTTTTTTTAAGATTTTATTTATTTATTTGACAGACAGAGATCACAAGTAGGCAGAGAGGCAGGCAGAGAGAGGGGGAAGCAGGCTCCCTGCTGAGCAGAAAGCCTGATGCGGTTCTCCATCCTAGGACTCTGAGATCATGACCTGAACCGAAGGCAGAGGCTTAACCCACTGAGCCACCAGGCGCCCCTCCTCTTCACTCTTTTTGACTTGATTCATTAAAAGTGCTTTAGTTTTTGTTTTTGCCATGACCATTATATTCTTTTTTATTACTTTCCATTTTACTTCTGTTAATTTTCTCTTTCCATTTGCTTTAAAATTTTATTTCAGCTAGCTTTTTAAAAATCTGTTTTGATCCTCCTTTTTGTACTTATTTTCCTAGCTTTGGTTTATTGATACTTGCCTTTTCTGTGAAAAGAAATGAAAAAAAAATATATATATAGATAGATAGATATAGATATATCCAGATATATCTAGATATATATACTCTAAGTTTTACTGTAAATTAAAAAAAAAATTGCTTCAGATATATACTTTTCTGAAATGTTTTATATCTTGTATGTTAAAGGGAAGAAAGCTTACACTGGTGCTTACAGATGAATTGTTCTTGAATGAAAAGTTTAAGTGTTTATTAATTAAAATGAGACTGTGTTTATGGCCTACCTTTCCTCTCCCATAGAATATAGCCAGGGAATTCCAACTTACTCTTTCCCACCCCCCACAACCAACCTGGTTTATTGAAAGTCCTTGTGTTTCCACCCTGTCTTACAAAGCATATCCTTATGTAAGGAAACATTTCAGGACTCAACCATCTTTAAGCCTCCAGCTTCCCATGCACTCCCAGTGCATGCTGGGAGTTGTAGTCTCCTAAAGATGTAAATAACCAAGAAGCTGACAGGGTCAAAGATGGAGGGAGGACCCTTGGGGTGGTTCAGGAACCGATTTCTTAGCCTGTGGGACATGGCTGCCTGTTTTTCTCAGCGGTACAGCTCCATCCAGGATGTAGTAGAAAGGGTAAGAGAAAAATCTATCTTTTTCTTATCTTCTGTCTTTTTAGGGCTTGTTTTGGATTTGTTCTGATTAAGTATGGTGTGTAGTTTGAGAAGAAAGTCCCTAACCCAACCCCCTGACACTGTAGTTAGTAGAAATTCCTCTCCCACCTGGCATCTCATCTTAACTTTCGTTTGCATTGTTACTATCAATTTTTTGTCTTCCCCTTTAACTTGTCTGTATCCTTGGATATGTTTATGAAGATAGAGAGAATGTTTGGTAAAGTCGGTTACTTTGTTACCACTGAATCTAGAAATCATGTGTGTGCATATATATATATATATATATATATATATATATATATATATAATTCTAAGGACCAACTTCACAGAGACAAAATTTTAATGAAATACAAACAGTAGCATTTGGACGGGCTCCTTGGTTACATTTCAGCTCTCACTAAATACTGAGGGAGGGAGCCAAACCACTGCTCTTTACCATCCTGTGAAAGACCCATGCTTCTACTCTTACTGCATGCACAAGGTATCATTCTGCTCCTAGTTTATTAACATTCGTGAACGTCTGGAGATTTGGATACTGGTCTTGGTGGACAGAAATCTTTTCCTTGGCACCATGGAGAAGCAGTGCTGTGTGGTGCTTGGGCCGATAGATTCCAGAATCAATGTAGGTTCAGATCCCAGCTCCTTCACACACCGAATGTGTTTCTGCTGCAGTGTTCTGACCATTCTGTGTCCTGTTTCCCCAACTGTAAAATGGAGCCAATAAATAAAGTACCTCTAGTGTATGGCAATTGTGAAGATTTAATATGTTGTAAGTAATCAATATCATAAAATACTGACAGGAGCACCTGTCACATTGTAGACATTCAACAAATGTTCCCTGCTCTCATTAAGATTACCAGTTTTTCCTTGAGTATTTGAGAAATTATACACAACTTAAAAACCTTAAAACCCAAGTCAATGATTTTTGTTTGGAATATCTTCGCCAGATATTGTTCTAATTTCTTTGCATACTTCCAGCAAAGTTGTTGCACAAAGAACTTTAGGTCTTTCTTACCATTTCTTATTTGTAGGGTTGGATTTCTCTCAAGCTCAAGTGACAGTGATGAGCTGTTTAACTTTCCCTTCCTCCCCTCCCTGTCACGCCGTGGGAGTAATGTTACCGACTGTAAAGTTTTCATAAAGTTGCTCACTGTCATTACTGAGACACCCACGGCAAAGATTAACCCAGCATGACTGTTGCATTGCCAAATACCCGGATGAGATGTAGGCAAAACTTTTAAAATAACTCCTCTCCTCCTCTCCAACCAATGCTTGCATCAGGCAAAGAAGAGCCTAGAGGTTGCTGAGGAGTGCGCAGGAGTTGGAAGCTTCCCTGATATTTTAAAGAGTTTACTGCCCTCTCCTCAGGTTTGTATTTCAGAGGATGGCCGTCCAACCATGTGGCGTTATGGTGTACACAGCTGCTGGAGGCTGACGGGGGTGAAGAGGGTGGTGACTCATTCTAGAGCTCTACGATGCAGGTCAATGAGAATGACTTGCCCGAGGGCTGTGAAAAAGAACAAACTGGAGTCCTACTCTAGCTGTCATTGGGTGGCAAGCATGCTAGACATGATGTTAAATGGACCTGGCATTAGCACTAACCACATCGCTGGTTTTATTGGGACTGTTCTGGTTTCAGCGCTGAAAATCACACTCCCTGGGAACCCTCTCAGTCCTGAGAAAACCAGTGCAGTTGGTCACTGTACCTGGAATTGAGCTATAGCTTTGCATTTAGAATAAGCTGTGTGACCTTGGCCAGGTCATATGGCCTCCTAAGCCTGGTTTCGTCTTTTATAAGGTGAAACTAGCCGTATCTCCCTGGTAATATTTTAAGAATCACAGACAGTAGTGTCCACTAACATACTTTGTATCTTGTGAGGTCCTATGCCAGTATCAGAAAATGTGGTCATTGAACAAATTGTTTCTTTGAGCCCTAAGGACCTACCAGAGAATTCCAGAATGGGGGAGGTTATACCAAGCTGAAAGCCTATGTTCTGAAGACATCTCCAAAGCAATGGTTCATGTAACTCCAAAACTGATTGTCTGGGTTGGCAGAAAGGTTTGAAGGAAGTTTGAGTGTGGGGGCAAAGTGAGGGGTCACAAAGATCCCTGGCATAGCATCTCAATGAATTGATATTTGATATTCCCAATGGACCTACTTTATATTTGCAGTGGCCCTAGACCTAGGGACCTACCCAAACTTTTTCATGTGGCCTAGACTACTCCAGTTTTTCTATCAGAATCTACTATTCCTACATGTAAAATAAATTATAATTTTATACAGACTCTATGGTTTCTCCACTCCTTTTTGGCTGTAAAGCCACATCATATTATACCACTGCATTTCAGATGTTAGCCACTGTAGGAGATGGAAGTGTCTCCTGTCCTCTATCCCTCTTAGGCCTTTTATGATTATATTTTGTACCTCATCACCTATTTCTTTCCTTTACTTGTGACACTCTCTAATTATCTCCTTTGTACATTTATTTGCTGTTTCCGTCTTTGCCCTTAGAATATTAAGTTCATGAGCAGTGTAGGATTTCCGTGTCTTGTTGACTGCCATCTGCTGTGCCCAGCGTGGCAGGGGTCTGGCCAGTATGTGTGGGATGAATGAGTGGACTAGACATCCCTGGTTATCTTCATTGATCACGAGCACACCAGCTTGATATATTTTGGGTGATAAAATAAATGATGGAAAAGATTAAATGACTGAAGCATGAATAGAAATGGACAATAGAAATAGAAATAGACAATAGAAATAACACAAACTTTATGTTTACAATACTTTAATTTCTTTAAAATCAATATTGTTGATAAGATGGGGAACAAAAGTTGTGAACTATACAGTTCTTAGTTACCTTTAATACAAGGTTGGTGCAGACTTTCAGATATGAGGCCCTAGGGTTGGAATTCAAGCAAGAGATGGCTTTTTGGAAACTTGAGGTCCCCTGAAATACTTAGTGAACATTTACTTCAACTGTTACTTAGCATACCCCCAAATTCTTTTTTTTTTTCTTTTCCATATCTCAAGATGTTGATACAGTTTTGGGTTCAAGATGGTAATTAATTCAGAGTAGGGATATGGTGCAGTCTAGCTCTTTGGTGCCAGTAAATTCCCTATGACTCTCCCTCCTCTGCTCTATCCCAATGCCGCCATGGGATGTTGGCTGACATTAAAATTGGAGAAACGACAGGGCAGCCACCAGCAGGGTAAGGCAGGGAAGAGAGGGTATGTATACCTCTCAGGTTAGGCCTGCTCCCACCTATGATTCACAACAGGTGTTATCTGCTAAACTCAAACAGCTGATCCTTGATTTAAAGTAATTTGTTTATTATTATACTAAACAGAGCCCATAAATCTCTATTATAGCCTGATGAGAACCAAGGAAAATATTGTATGCTGAAAGCACCAACAGCTTTCATTTTCCTAATTTCATTCTCTCCCCATAATCTGAACTACCGATAAGAAATATTGACATTTTCAGAGGGACTTATAAGCAGAGCAATAAACAACCCCTGTTTTGTTGTGTGTTCAATGTGTCTTGAGTTATCGCTCCAAGTGGAAATCAGGCTCGATTTTGGTAATCTAGCAAGCGTTGTGTTTTGGTGCCGGCTGAGTCTTGTCCTGAAGACCTGCGTTCTTTCAAGCTTCTTGAGTGTATCCAAAGCCACCGGGTTCACGTTCTCAGAGAGGACCCTGCTTGCACAAAGAACAGAGGTTGCACAATGCCCCTAGAAGCCCCAGTACAGCTATTTGCACAGCTGTAATCATTATAAATAAATTACTTCATAAATTTCAACAAATGAAATCATGTTATTTTATTTTGTCTGCTCTGTCTCTTCATTGTGTTGCTGAGTCACCAGTGTGTCATTTATTTTGGCTCATTTTGGGGGAAATGAGATTTAAAGAAGAGCCCAATTATAGCATCTGAGAATACTGCTCTCCCCTACCCCAACCTTTTTTTTTTTTTTTTTTTTTGTCTTCTGTCTCTCAGAGGGAAAAAAGTAGCTGAAAAAAAGAATAGTTAATGGACCGAAATAAGAACAAGTATGTATTAAGTTCCTGGAGCACTTTTTTTTTTACTTCTGGCAAGTATATTGAGGTATAATTTACATCTAGTAAAAGTCACATTTTATAAGAATAGAGTTCTTAGAGTTTTGATAAATACATTGACTCCTTTAAAAAAAAAAGACTTTATTTATTGATTTGAAGAGAGAGACAGTGAGAGAGGGGACACAAGCAGGGGGAGTGGACGAGGAAGAAGCAGGCTCCTAGGACCCCACCTCCACCCCCGGGATCATGAACTGAGTTGAAAGCAGATGTTTAACGTACTGAGCCACCTAGGTGCCCCTCCCAAATAACGCTGACTCTTGAATATGGGTGTGAACTGTGTGGGTCCATTTATATGCAGATTTTTATCAATATATGTGCAATACTATAAATGTATTCTTTCTTCCTTCTGATTTTTTACTAACACTTTTCTCTATCTTATTTTATTAGTGTATAAAAATATAGTATATGAATCATAAAACATGAATTATGTGCTAATCAACTGTTTATGTTATTAGTAAATCTTCTGGTCAACAGTAGCCATTAGTAGTTAAATTTTAGGGGCATCAAAAAACCATATGTGGGGGGGGTGTCTTTGTGGCTCAGTGGGTTAAGCCTCTGAAGCTAAGACCTTCAGCTAAGGTCGTGATCCCAGGGTCCTGGGATGGAGTCCCGCATGGGGCTCTCTGTTCATCAGGGAGTCTGCTTCCCCTGCTCTCTCTGCCTGCCTCTCTGCCTACTTGTGATCTCTCTTCCTCTGTCAAATAAATAAATAATTAAACAAAATCTAAAAACAAAACAAAACAAAACCATATGTGTGTTTTCAGCTATGTGGGGGTCAGCACCTCTTATCTCCTATTTATTGTTCAGGGGTCAGGGGTAGGCATATGACCACCAGTAATCACCGTATAGAATGTTTCCATCACCTTCACCATAAAGAGCTTTACACTTTGCAGTCAATCCAGCTCTTGACTATTGCTGTATTTTCTGGCCCTACAGGTTTGCCTTTCCTGGAATGATCTATAAATGGACTCATACAGTATTTAGCCCTTTGAGTCTGGCTTCTGCTGAGCTTGATGTTTCCAAGATTCATCTGTGTTGGTGTATCTGTGTTTTATTCCTTCTCACTGCTGAGTAGTATCACTGTTTTGCTTCCATTCTCAAGTGAGGGTCATTGGGTTAATTTCAGTTTTGTATTATGAATAAAGCTACTTTAAACATTCTTGTACATATCTTTCTGTGGACATGTTTTCATTACTCTTGGGTAAATACTTGGGAGTGAGATTGCCGGCTCATACAGCAAGTATATGTTTATGAGAAATGTCAGATTCTTTCCAAAGTGTCTGTTCCATGTTCCATTCCCACCAGCAATGGATGAGAAATTCAGTTGCCTCTGCCTTCTTTTCAGAATTTGATGTTGTCAGGCTTCTTTCCTTAAATCCATTCTAATTAGAATGAAGCGCCACCTGTAGTTTTAATTTACATTTTCCTAATGACTAATGATGCTGAGAACTTTTTGTGCATTTATTGGCCATTTGTATATCTTCTTTGGAGAAATGTCAATTCATGTACTTTGCCCATGTTCCTCAAAAATTTAAACATGGAATCACCATATGCTCTAGCTGTTTTGTTCCTATGTATATATTCAGGAAAATTGAAATCAAAGACACAAACAGGTAATTGTACACCAATGTTCATAGTCACATTGTTCACAATAGCTAAGAGATGGAAATAACCCAAATATCCACTGAAAAAGGAATGGATAAACAAAATGCAGTATATAAATACAATGGGATATTATTCAACCTGTAAAAGAAATGCAATTCTGATACATGTTACAGCATAGATGAGCCTTGAAAACATTATGCTAACTGAAATAAACCAGACACAAGGATGGATATTATATGATTCCACTTAGCTGAAGTGCCCAGAAGAGGCTAAATCACAGAGATGAAAAATACAAGAAGTTACTAGAGATGAGAGAGAGGAGAGAATGAGAGTTACTGTTTAATGGGTACAGAGTTCCTGTTTGGGATGATGACAAATCCTGGAAATGGATAGTGGTTAGGATTGATAACATTATGAATGTACTGATTACCACTGAATTGTGCTCTTAAAAATGGTTAAAATGGTAAATTTCATGTTATGTGTATTTTACTACTATAAAAAAGGAATTCTTTGCATTTTATAAATGGGTTGTCTTTTTATTTTTGAGTCGCAGGAGTTCTTTATATATTCTGGGTACTAAATCCTTATCAGATAAATGATTCCCAAATATTTGCTACCATTCTGCAAGGGTATCTTTTGGTGCACAAAATTTTTTAATTTTGATGACGCCCACTTTACTTTTTCCTTGATTGCTTGTGCTTTGGGTTTCATATCTACAAAATGATGCCTCATCCAAGGTCGTGAAGATTTATACTTATGTTTTCCTCTAAGGAGTTTTAGTTCTTATATTTAGATTTATGACTCATTTTGAACTGACTTTTGTTTATACTGTAAAGTAGACATCCAGATTCATGTTTTGCATATAGCTATCCCGTTGTTTCAGCAGCATTTTTTGGAAAGGCTGTTCTTTCCCTATTTAATTTCCTTAATGCCCTGTTTCACTGTCATTGACCATAAGAGTGTAGAATTATTTTTAGATCTGCAATTCAGGTTTTTTGACCTATTGCATACCCGTATGTCAATATCCATAATCTTGATTACTGTAGCTTTGTAGCAGGTTTTGAAATAGGAAAGAATGAGCCTTCCAACCTTGTTTTTTTTTAAATTTTATTTTATGTGGTTTTGGCTATTCTGGATCCATTGCATTTCCATATGACTGTTAAGATCAGGTTGTCAATTTCTGTAATTTAGATATGGATTGACTGAATCTGTATATCAATATATAGAGTATTGTAATCTTAACAACATCAAGTCTTCCAATTTCTGAATGTGGATGTTATTCCCTTTATTTGGGCATTCTTTTATTTCTTTTAGTGATGATTTATAGTTTTGGTGAACAAATCTTATACCTCACTGATTAACTTTATTCCTCAGTATTTTATTCTTTTGGTGTTATTTTGAATGGAATTATTTTCTGAATTTTATTTTTGGAGTGTTCATAGTGTATAGAAATATAACTGATTATGTATATAGATCCTGTATCCTACAAACTTATTAAATTTACCTATTTGCTATAATTATGTATTTGTGAGTTACTTAGGGTTTTATATACATAAAGTCATGTCATCCACAAATAGAAGTTTTATTTCTTCCTTTCCTGTAATGCCTTTTGATTCTTTTCCTAGCCTACCCAGTATAATATTGAATAGAAGTGGTGAGATCTTAGGGGAAAGCATTCACTTCTATCACCATTAAGTATGACGTTGGCTGTAGATTTTTTGTAAATGTCCTTTATCAGGTTGAGAAAGTTCCCCTCTATTCCTAATATATTGAATGTTTTTATCGTGAAAGTGTGTTGGATTTCGTCAGTCTTTCTCTCGTGTCTGTTTTGTGTAGTTTTTAGCCTTTATTCTATTAATATGGTTTTTTACATTGATTGCATTTTTGTATATTGAACCAGTCTTGCATTCCTAAGATAAATCCCAACTTATCCTGGTATATAATTCTTTTTAAGTGTTGCTGCATTCAGTTTGTTAGGATTTTGTTGAGGATTTTTATGTCTATTATTATAAGGAATATTGTTCTATATTGTCTTTTTGTCAGAGGTCTTTGTCCATTTTGGTATAGAAGTGATATTGGTTTCATGGAATGAGGCAGGAAGTGCTTCTTTCTCTTCTGTTTTTAGAAGAATTTGTGATGGATTGATGTGAATTCTTATTTAAAAGTTTGGTAGAATTTATCATTGAAGCACTCAGGTCTTGAGCTTTTTCTTTGTGGATTTTCTTTATTATTAATGAAATTTTTAACTTGTTACAGACCTATTCATACTTTCTATTTTTTCTTGAGCCGGTTTTAGAAATTTGTGTCTTTTTAAGAATTTGTTGGGACGCCTGGGTGGCTCAGTTGGTTAAGCGACTGCCTTCAGCTCAGGTCATGATCCCAGCGTCCTGGGATCGAGTCCCGCATCGGGCTCCTTGCTTGGCAGGAAGCCTGCTTCTCCCTCTGCCTCTGCCTGCCACTCTGTCTGCCTGTGCTCACTCTCTCTGACAAAAAAAAAAAAAAAAGAATTTGTTTATTTTATTTGGTTATCTAATTTGTTGGCATACAATTGTCCTTAGTATTTTCTTTTATACTTTCTACTTCTGTAAGTTGATAGTAATGCCTCATCCTTCATTCCTGATTTTAGTCATTTTTATCTTCTTTCTTTTATTCTTTTAATTAACTAACTAGATTTAAATAGTCTGGCTAACTGTTATTAATTTTGTTGATCTTTTAAAAGGGCCAATTTTTGGCATCTTTGATTTTTTTTTTCTAATTTCTATTTCATTTATTTCTACTCATTATTTATACTATTTCCTTTTCTCTACTTCTCTACTAAAATATTGTTTACTTTTCTCTACTGGTTTTGGATTTGGTTTACTCTTCTTTTTTTCTAGTTTCTTAGGATGTAAGTTTAGGCTGTTGATCGGATATCATTCTTTTTAATGTTTGCATTTAAAAATACAAATTTCCCTCTGAGCTCTTATGCTGCATCTTACAAGTTTCGATATGTTGTGTTTTCATTTTCATCCATCTCGAAGTATTTTCTAATCTCCTTTGAGATTTCTCCTTTGACATATTGTTTACTTAGAAGTGCATTCTGTAACTTATGCATAATTGGGAATTTCCTGAATTTCCTTCTGTATTGATTTTAATTTATTTTCACTGTGGACGGGTGATTTCAATCCTTTTAAATTAATTGAGACTTGGTATATAGCCTAACATATGGGTTAGACTGAAGAATGTTCCATTTGCATTTGAGAAGAATATTTGTCCTGCAGTTGTGGGGTGAAGGATTCTATAGTTATTCTCTAGGGCTAGTTGGTTTATTACACCACTCCAGTCTTCTGTTTGCTTGTTGATCTTCTGTGTAGTTTTTCTATCCATTATCAAAAGTGGTATTTTGAAATTTTCAACTTTTATTGTTGAATTCTCTATTATTCCTTTAATTCTGTCAGTTTTTACCTAATGTATCTTGGGACTTTGTTGTTAGGTGCCCGTTATTGCTTCAAATATTTTTTCTGCCTCTTTCTTTTGCCTTTCAATATGCATGTGTTGATATACTCAACAGTTTATACAGGTCTCTGAGGCTCTACTCATTTCTCCATCTTCTTCTTCCCCTCCTATTCTTCAGACAGAATAATTTCCTTAGCCCATCTTTAAGTGCCTTGATTCTTTTTTTTTTTTTCCCCCTGCTAAAATCTTCTGGTAAAGCCCTTTGGATAATTTTTAAAATTTTTCTTACAGTTTTCAACTCCACATTTCTTATTTGTGGTTTATGTAATTATTATGTCTTTATTGATATTCTTTAGTTAGTGAGCCAACTTCCTCAGACTCTAGTTTTTTAGACATGTTTTCCTGGAACTCTTTCAACGTATTTAAAATAGTTGGTTTAAAATAACTGTCTAGTAAGTCCACCTTCTGGATTTCCTCAGGGTTTTTTTGTTTTGTTTTGTTTTGTTTTAAGATTTTACTTATTTATTTGAGAGAGAGACAGAGAGCATGAACACATTGAGGCAGAGGGAGAAGCAGGCTCCCTGCTGAGCAGAGAGCCAGATGCAGGGCTCTATCCCAGGACACTGCGATCATGATCTGTGCAAAAGGCAGTCACTTAACTGACTGAGCCACTCCTCTCAGAGAGTTTCTGTTGATTGCTTATTTTTATTGTGCACAAGCCATACTTTCTTCTTTCTTTGCATGTATCTTAATTTTTTTTTGCGGGGATAACACTAGATACTTTAAATAACATGTAATAATTTTGGAAATTTTACTCTGCCCCTCCCCTGTGTTTGTTGTCATTGCTGCTTATTGTAGTTATTCTTTGTTTGTTTAGTGACTTCTCTGAACTAATTCTGTAAAGTTTGTGTTTTTTTCTTGTGTGTGTCCACTGAAAGCTCTAATGAGTTAGCTTAGTGGTTAGCTAATATTTCAACATAGATTTCGTTAAATGCCTGGAACAAATAAGTCTTTGGTCTTTGCTTAGTGGCATACCTTGAACACCCATCCAGGTAATGGATAACTCTCCCTTAGCTTTTACTTCCTGCTTGTGCAAAGTCTCCAGATCTGTCAGAGTAGGCATATAGCCTTATGCATGCATGTGACTTTCTACTTTCATAGGAATGTGATGGAGCTTTCCAAAGTCCCCACGGACTTCTTCATCCCCATATTTTCTTTTTAAGCTTTCTTGTTAGTCTATTGTTTGCCTTAATTGTATCTATCATCTCAGGCAGTCACAGCTTTATGACTGTAGCTTTTTATTGTTTTCGGTAAATGCCCCACAAGGAGAGGCTTTATGCACAGTTAGCTCCGACTTAGATCAAATAAAAACAAGCTTTTCAAGTGGGCTCTTCCAGGGACACACAGACAGGCTAAATAATGCCAAAATAATGTGAGTGAGGCTTTGAGAGAGCTTCAGCTTTGTTCTGTGCCTTCCACATGGAATGTTGCCTATTATTTTCAAGGGTACTGCTGAGTTGGAGTGGGGAGCCACAAATCTCATGTTCTTACTGAGATTCAAATGTATTACCCAACCAAACACTCCCCATATTGTTGAGAGCCTTGGGTTAATTGCTGGAGTTCTAAAAAAGTTGATTTTGACAATTTTTGTGTTTTCTCTTTTTTTATAGTATGTTTTTATTCAAATATTTTTATTTAAGTATAATTAACATACAGTGCTATATTAGTTTCAGGTATACAATATAATGATCCAACAATTTGTATATTAACCAGTGCTCATCAAGATAAGTATACCCTTAATCCCCTTCTCCTGTTTCACCTATCCCTCCTCTCACCTCTCCTCTGGTACTTATGAGTTTGTTCTCAATAGTTAAAACTCTGGCTTTTTGTTTGTCTCTTTTTTTTCTTTGTTTGTTTTGTTAAATTCCACATATAAGTGAAATCATGTGGTATTTGTCTTTCTCTGACTGACTTATCTCATTTAGCATTACATCCTCTAGATCCATCCATGTTGTTGCAAATGGCAAGAATTTATTCTTTTATGTGGCAGAATAATATTCCATTCATATCTCTCTCTCTCACACACAGCTTCTTTATGCATTAATCCATTCACCTATGGGTGGACACTTTGGTTGCTTCCATATCTTGGAATATTGTAAATAATGCTGCAATACATACACATAGGGGTGCATATATCTTTCTGAATTAGTTTTTATTTTCTTTGGGTCAGATGGCCAACAGACACATCAAAAGATGTTCAACATTTGTTCCATTGTCATAAAAAACAAATAAAAATAACAGTGAGATACCATCTCACACCTGTCAGAATAAAATTAAAAAAAAAAAAAAACACAAGAAATAACAATTGTTGGTGAGGATGTAGAGAAAAAGGAACCCTTATGCACAGTTGGTGGGAATATAAACTGGTGCAGCCACTGTGGAAAAGTGTGGAGGAGTGTCCTCCAAAATTAAAAATAGAAATACCACATGATCTAGTAATTTTGTAAGTTTTCATTGATTTTTAAAGAGGGTAAAATTTTAGAAGTCCTTACTCTTCCATTTTTGCTTACATATAGGATTTTATATATGTGTGTTATTCTTAGATGCTAAAATATGTGTGATGAGTATCATATCCTTTTCTCAAATGTAGTCGAGGTTGGGATTTGCTTTTGAGTACTAGGCAGTATAAAAGGAGAACCCATTTTACCCACTGGCCAAGTATGGAATTGGAAAATCTATGAGGTGAATAATTAATTGTTATTTCATAGGTCTCTGGCCCAATCCTCTTGTAGTACATGAGCCTCCCCAAATAATTCATGCTTCATAATAAGTCCTTCTTTCTTTGATCACTAGATTAAATTAAATTAGGTGAAGCTTACAGGTCTCAAAAATAAAGCTTTTTAATTCCACTTGATAATGATGCAACCACTTGAATTTAAGTACAAATGCAAAGGTGAGACCTAGGAGTGTGACTGGAATTCATCAGTTATTTTTAGAAAATGGGAGGATTACTCTTGCCTGGGTGGGGCACTATCCACTCACTAAGACTGAGAACTCGGTTGGCTCCTGAAAGAAAGACAGTCCCATGGTCATTTCTTCAGGAAGGACAAGCCTTATAGTCACTACACCTGCTGAGACCCTTTGGTTAAAGTTCTATTCCAGTTCCAAATTCTGAAGAATTCAGTTCTGTTCTGTTCTTTCCATCTTCTCACCTCCTCCTTTCTTTCTTCATTCCATGCTTCACCCACTGTGGTGAGAAACTGTAGCCTTTTCTTTGACTCTGTGTTGAAGGGCCTTCCTTTTCTTCTGTGCCAGGTCTAGGTGAGATGGGATGTAGTGTGGAAGCTTGTTTTTAATCATAATTTTAAGTCTGTATTTTTGTGTAAGGTCCTACCAATTTGGAGAAAGGAAAAACCTGCTTCTGGTTCCACCCGCATAACTAGGATTTTATTCCTAAGTCAGATTGTCTTAGTAAGGATGACTTATTTCATGATGATCAGCAAATACGTAAAAATCATGCAAGCATTGGGGGTCTACTCTAGAGATAAGTGGAGCTAAGCATAATACACATGTGCTAATAGCTCTATGTCTGACTTGGCCCACATTTATGAAATGATGACTTCGTATCTGGTAGGTCAATTGACTGAGTTTAAACTCTGATTAACCCAGACATGGATAAATTACATTCATCTTGAATCCAGATGGCAAATGTGCTTATGACTTCTGGTACTTGACTGCACTGCCATTCTCGTAAAGTTGTATACAGCTGTTAACTGAATACTGTTGTGTTGCATCTGTGGGAGAGAAGCAAAATATGGGGAATGTGAAGAATTTATTTGGAGTGTAAGTTGTTTGTATGCCGTTGCTCATATCTAGCCCACAAGACACTATAGCCATGATGTATTTGGTCCAGTAATTGTCCCCATCTCAAAAATTAAATCACATAAGTGCATAATTTTTATGAATTATTATTTCACTCTTGGTAACTTTGCATTGCAGAATGCTCTGACTTAAGAGCCAGGTCAAAGCACGGTTTATATGGCAGACTCAGCTCAGCTGGGCAGTGCACACACCATTCAATCATTTATTTAGATAAGCGAATGTTTATTAAAAGCCTTTTGTGTGCCAATAACTCTGCCCACTGCTGAAAGATAGCAGCAAGGATAGTGCTCTTTGAAGAAACAAAGCTTCACCTTGACTTTGGATCAGAAGCTGTTAGAGGAAACATCAGTGCAAATTTGGTAAAAGCAGTTGCTGTCAGAGGAACAAACTAAACTGCTTTCTTCTGAACCAGAATGTTTATATATTATATAGAGCTGCTTTGCCCAGTACGGTAGCCACTGGCCATATTTAGTGTTTTAAATTGAAGTGAATTAAAATCGAATACATTTTATTTTTTATTATTATTTATCTATGTGTTTTAAGTAGGCCCCATGCCCAGCGTGGAGTCCAATGTGGGGCTTCAACTCAGGACCATGAGATCAAGATTTGAGCTGAGATCAACAGTTGATCACTTAACTCTCTGAGCCACCCAGGTGCCCTATAAAGTTGAATATATTTTAAATTTTCATTTGTCGGTCATCCTAGCCTCATTTTCAGTATTTAATAGTCCCATGTGTCCAGCTATTACTGCCCTGGACAGCACAAGTATAGAACATCTTTATCATAACAGAAAATTCTGTTCAGCAGTTCCGATATAGAAGATGGAATGAAAAAAAAAAAAAACCTGGGTGACTTCATTTATAACTTAATGATTAATATCAGGCACAATTTATGAGTTCACACTATTTCCTACAACAGACACATTTATGAGGACAAGAAATTTTCTAAAGCAGGTTTTACAAGCTTTGAAGTTACAAAATGACAGACTTGGCAGTTAATTTAAAGAGTTGTTACCTTAAGTGTTTTCATTTTCTTTATGTTGAATGTTAGAAAAAATAGCGTGAGCCAACACAAAACTAATAGTAAGGATGATGTCAGGGATTTATGACTCTTCACCAAAATCCATTCTCCTCTTTTTTTTTTTTTTCTTCAACAGTGTAGGTGGCTGACCACCTGCACTCCAGTGCTCACCCCCACATACAGCTTGGTGTGGTGACTTGGTTCTTACCAGTGGAATGAGAACGGAAGTGACATCCATTCTTAACAGAGTCTTTAAGTGAGCTGGTGTGCTTCCTTCATACACTTATTTACTCTGCTGCAGACCAGATTCTGTACCATAGATCCCAATATGCAGAAGATAACACCTCCCCAATAGGGCATGGTGGAAGAACATGAGAAGGAGCCTGAGTCTTTAAGATCGTGTAGAGTCAAGTGACCCAATAACGAGAAAGTCCAATTGATATATAAGGAGAAAAGAACTTCCATCTTACTTGACACACTGCATTTTGAGGTCTGTTTATCACAGCAGTGATTATTACCCTAGCATACCTAAGAGCAGGCATTATTTTAATTTTGATCAGTACTACTTATTTCAGACTTAGATGCCAGAAATAGCCATGTTATCATGAAAAAATAAATATATAGCACTTTTCCGAAGAAACCCCTCTTTTATCTGTGATGGAATTGCTTCCTGTCTTTAGAGGGCTCTTGTTTTAGGTTGGATTCCCTAGAAGCAGAGCCTGCGATGGGGATTCCCTTGTATTTATTGCAGGAGGACTCTCATGAGAAACGTGCAAAGCAGTGAGGGGAGCAAAATGAGGAAGGGGAAAGAGCCAAGAAAAGACATGGATTTAGCTGAGTACTAGCTTCCGCTTAATTCCCCAGAGAGCTCTAGAGTATGAATCTCACCATAGAGTTGTTTCTGCCTGAGGGTTTGGAACCTCCTTATTATTCAGTCTTTCCCTGGTGGACCCTCCCTGGCATTTTCAGGAGGACAGTCTTTTACTGAATGAAGGAAATCCTGAAAAGAGGGATGCTGTGAATTGCTTCCAGTCAACACTCTCATAGCTGGGGTATGGGTGCACCGGCCTGTAAAGGCATCTTTGCTGCCACCACTGGTGTTACAGTTTATCTTTAAGTTTGTGAATGTATGATCTATGGTTACCTATTAGTTGAAACAGATGGGAAGATTCTCTTCCCACAGGGAAGCCCATATATTTTTTATGACTCTAAATATGGTCCCTCATTTGGTAAAGCAAATTTTTTTCATAGGAAGATAGGCAGAGTTAAGTTTTGGCATAAATATAGAAGTTGGGACAGTGGTCTGCATATGAAGGTGTGGGGAACCAAGAGAAGGAAGAAACACTTCTTTTCAGGGGAGCCACAGAGCCCATCCCTGGATATGAGCAAGTCTGTGAGAAAAATAGTTTGTGGTGCTATAGAACCTGAACTCTAGAGCCAGGTGGCCTCTGCTTGAATCAACTTTCTGTCACTAACATGTTGTGTGACACTGATCAAGTAACTTGACCCGTCTGCCTTGGTTTCTTCCTCTGTAAAATAGGGTTAATGATGGATACTAATAACTATAGGTTGTTGAGTGAATTAATACTCAAGTATACAAAGGTCTTAGAATGTTTCCCAGAGCACAGTGTGTGGTATTAGGGTAACTCTGTTGGGGAAGCTAGGTCTTGAAATGAGAAGCTAAGTGTGCCAGAGATTATTCTGAAAGACTGAGAGATTCTTCAGGCACAGAATAGGAGAAGGCAATGGTTAAAAAAGCCCTTGGCCTCTGGAAGCAGTTATTCTAGGACTGAATCCCTATTCTACTATATGGAATAATGGCAGCAACTTTTCTCAGAGAAGTATAGTGAAAGTTAGATGAAATAATAATTGTAATATTCTTAAACAGCACCTAATACATAATACACACCTTAATTAAAAGTTGTTCTTATTCTACAAGGAAAAGCAGGGGGACTCTTGCAGAGTTCATTGCTTAGGGCAGGTTCATTGCTTATTATACAAGGGTTTATGAGATGAGTGTGATATCATAAAGTTAAATAGAAATTGAATGGGAAAATCCCACTGTACAAAGCAAAGTTACTTTCACTTGGTCGAGTGGGCATCATAAACCCACTGAATGCCCAATACATTTTCTCAAGCTTCTTTCAGAGTAAGGAATTAGTACTAGTTAGCTATTGGTGCATAACAAGTGATCCCATAATTTAGTGTCTTAAGACAACAACTCTTCATTTAACTCAGGATTGTGTAGTTTGGCAATTTGGACTGGGATCAGTTTGGACTGAGAGATTCTTCAGGTCTCAGGTAGGTTTCTTTATGATTCTGCATTTTTTTTCTGGTTAGATAGTCATCTCTGGTTTGGGGGTTGGCCAGGTGTTGATTTGGGGCACCTTGGTTCTCCTCCACATGGCCTCTCCTTGACAGACCTTGTTCTCATGTCAGAGGCAGGGTGTTCTCATGTCATAGAAAGAGTGCCTAATAGCTCTAAAGGCTTAGACTCTCAACTGTACAACATCACTGATGATGAATTTTCCTGGTTAATCATAAGGTGGAGCCCAGGGTCAGAGTATTTGGTCTTGCCAAGTTATAGGAAAATGAGCATGGATACAAGAAAGTCATTAATTGGGACCAATAGTGAAAGCAATCTAGCACATTCTCCAAGGATCACTTCTTCAATTCATGAACATAGGCAAAGGCAGCAGCTATAGCACTGCAGTCCTCTTCAATGTGGTCTACAAAGTGATGTTTGTAAGGTCATGAGAAGGGATAGCTTTAAACATTCCAAAGAGATAAGTCACCTTGGTATTGCCATCTCTCCTTTTGTGCCCTAGCCACTCCATTCTATACATTTCAAAGGTTGGCAGTTGTTGGCAGGAGGAGATCTGGTTGGGAAGACGCTTGTATCATGGAGAGTAGAGAGACCTCACAAACATATGATGCAAAAAGAGGCACATGGTCTTAGGCCAAGAGAATTCATTGTTGAAAAGAAATGGACATTTTAATATATAAAGGCAGAACTTTAAAAAATATTTTTTAAAAATTCATTTTTTTAATTTTTTAAAAGATTTTATTTATTTATTTGAGAGAGAGAGTATGAGAGGGAGAGAGCACAAGAAGGAGAGGGTCAGAGGGAGAAGCAGGCTCTCTGATGAGCAGAGAGCCCGAACCAGCACTAGATCCCAGAACTCCAGGACCATGACCTGAGCTGAAAGCAGTCATAAAAGCAGAACTTTTGAAAAAAACATTTAGTCATTTATACTCTGCCTTTATCTCTTTATTCTGCAAGTTAGAGAATTATTAAAATCTCCCAATTTATAGAACTGAAGACTTAAAGAAGACAATGTTGACTAAATGTCAGAAAAGTGCAGTTACAATATTTGAACTGTGTATTAATCCACATATGTCTGGTATAATTTATACACATTGTTAATTTTCATGCAACCTCTTGAGTAGATATAGAAAATATATATTTTGTTAGGACTGCTACTGTGTGAGAAAAGAATCACTGAAGATCACAGATTAATAAAAAAAGATTAATGGCTATGTTGTACGATACTGAATCAGGGAACCCAATTAAGCTTTGCACCCAGGTCATCTAAGCCTTGCCTGGATCCCTTGAGTCACTCACCTAAACTCTTTGAATGACAGTTTGTGCACTTCTTATGTGGAGCTGTTTCTATCACCAGATTGCTGCTTTTAGCACATTGCCCAGAGTTTCCTCTGTCTGCAGCAGGAAGTCATTCCTCCATCATTAAATCATTCAAAATCATCTAGTTTAATTTTCTTTTTAAATGCAAGGAAACATGTAAAATTTAGAGAAAAACAGGTGTAATACTTTTTCTTTTGAATATCCAGCTTTCTTCTGTGTCTTGAACAGAACTGGGCCATGTTTTCGTTTGGGTTCCCTGAGAAGCAGGCCCTGACATAAGGATTTGAATGCAAGCAGTTGATCTAGGAAGGGAGCTTAGGAAATATTTGTGGGGAAGTGGGGCCAGGAAGGGAAAGCAGCTAATAGGAGGTGTGATATTATGTTGGTTACCCCTGTGGGCGCCAGGGGCTTCTTGCCTTTGGGGACGACTGGGACACAGAACAGACCATATGCCTGAAAGATGTCTTGCCTGAGAGGTGAGGGAGCTGGGGCATTTATACACCCACTGCCATCAGTCTGTGACTGAGGGCTGCTCCCAGGAGGCAGGTGGTTTCTGCCACCAGAGAAGGTCTTCAGGTAAAGATATGCAAGTGATGTGCATGAAATGATTAAGTTCTGAGGCAATATGGATCATGACTTAATATGGAATCTTGAGTTCTGAAGAATATGGATCGTAACTTAAAGTGTCTGTCCCAGACAAAATCCTGGTTCTTTTTTTTTTTTTTTTTTTTAATCTAACTTCTCAAATCCTTTCATGGAATATAAAAAAGCATATAAAGCAGATTTAAAAAAAGCAAACAAACAACAGAGCAATTTCTGTGGTGGTGAGCAGGTGCTTGGCTCTGGTGTTCTCTCTTTCTCCCTGTGTCTCTGAAAACCAACCCAGAGCCACCTCTGAGGAGTGCCAGGGCTCCTCAGACAATAGTTTAAAAACACATGATTGAGATATTGAAGGAAATTTCCAGTTCTGCTCTTGGGTTGATATCTTTGCACTGAACGCCTTCTGCTAATACTTTCTCTGCCTCCTCTCCTCCTTAAGACAAGACCAACACAACAAGATTTTCCAACTGGATATTGTGGTGAAACAGCCAAAAAGAAAAAGAAAAAAAAAAAAAGGACTCAACAGGGGAAAACACAACAAAATGTAAAAACGGAGCTCATTGGATGGCTATTTAAAACCCCCAGAAACTACAGAAAATAGGGTAGCCATAGTAACACACCCAGGCATATCTTCTCCTGGGAGGGAATGCAAGCTGGAGGAGGAGGGATGGGGGTGTGGAGGGCAGGGGCCTGATGGGCAGGGGGCTCTCCTGGCACAGATTCACCACTGAGACTGGAAAGGAACAGCCTTAACAGAAGCTGTGAAACTCCTCAACGAACATAGAGGTTTATCTATATTTTTGGCAACTTCCCTTTGGAATCAAAAGTTGGCTTCTTTAGAGATAACGTAACGAAAGCATATTAAAAAAAAAATCTTTGATGAAACTCACACTACGGGGGGAAAAACACCACAACCCAGAAGACCAAATGGAAAGTGTGGGCGGTAGTTGTGATTATGGCTTTTCAAGCAGGTCCTCAGACATTGCCCTGGGTTTGGGCTCTTATTGCGTGGTGGTCCCATTAAGTGTCTAAAACTGCAGAGAAGCCCATGGGCTGTTGTAGTCAAAGTTACTGGGGCCTTCTCAGTGCCTGTCTGTTCAGCCCTTCCACTAGCTTCTGGGAATATTGGAAGCAAATAACTCACAGCTGCCTCCTGTTCACAGAACTGCCCTTGGCCAACAAGCTCCACCTCTCCAGGAAATGCCTGGGAAACCACGACTTCTCTGCAGCCCCAAACCAATGGCTGATGGATGCTGGGGGATAAAATCTTGGCTTCTTACCGCAATTTAAACCTAACTGTGCTACCCTTCAAGCCTCCCCATGCGATCAGCCTTAAGCCGGCCAGCCACCAGAGACCTTTTATTTCTTTGCCCACCTTCTTCTGCTCTACCTGTTTCTCTCCTTTCCTTGAAGGTTTCTTCTGAGATGACTCCATCAGTCTATCACTTGCAAGAACTCCAACTGAGGCTTTGCTTCTAGGGAATCTAACCTAAGACATACTCTAGTATTTGGAGGGAAAAATGTACAAGGGGGCCTCCAACTGTGAAGGATTGACATCCATCCTCTATCCTCCAACCAGTATGAGTCCCCTTTCATTGGATCTCCACATTGGATTTCCACAAGATTTGTGGTGAATGAGAGCTCTTAGATACCAATGTCTAAAAGCTATTGGACCAGAAGACCTCTAAAGCTGGCTCTAGCTCAAGTTCTAGGAGAGCTTTTTCTGCTGCTCACTAAGAGTGCTCTAGTTTTACTAGGATTTGACAATGAATGAGGAAAGACCACATATTAAAGAAAACATGGTTGGCTGGAGGAGGTCCCGGGCATCACTCAGAAATTATTCAGACTGTTTCTCTAGGAGAAGCAATATTGTCATCCTTTAGTTTTTCACAATTTGCCATTTTGTGGCCGCTTCCCTGAAAAACCCACACTTGTGATACTAGAGTGGGCACTCTTGTTGCCCTAGCTAGATCTTTTACTGGACATGGACATTCATCTTCCAGTTGTCCTCAGCCAACGAGAGCCACCTCCCCTGAAGATGCTGAGGAGTTTATCCCTTAGTCTCCATAATACACCAACTATAGGTCAAGCGCTTCCAGGTGAGACCTCTCTGATGTAATTTACATTGCAGAGCTCCAGGTAGGGTCACCTGAGACCACACTGTGGCCTCCTTTCCCTGCTCCATCCTGCTTCCCTTTCTCCCTTGCTGGATTCTCTCAGACAGCATGGCCTCAACAAATCATTTGCAAATCGACTCCTAGGTAAGGCTTTGCTGCTAGAGAATTTGACATCCTAATAATTCAGATGGCTCAGGGCCACGGAGAATGAGATTTGGCTGGGGATTAAGCACCGACTGATAAAATTGAGGTCCACAGAAAACTCTTTGGAAGGCTTGATTTAGAAAAGCTTGTGTTTTATTCCCTTTTCAGAATTCCTGAGTATCTCTTCAATGAGAGAAAACAGAGAACGTAAGGTTTCTGTTTGTTTTCTTATTCAAGAAATTGGAGGGTTTTAGTTTTGTCTTGTGTTCCACAGCTCTATCCTCAGTGTTTATAAACGGGTGCTCAAATACTCGTTGAATGTATTTTAACAGATATTGCAAAATACCTTGTTGATGGACTTTTCTGGGTGCATTTGGAATACAATAAAGACAGAAGAAATGGCAGGCTTAAGGGACTAGATAGAAGATTAACCTAGTTTTAGGTTTATTAACTTTGCTTCTTTTCAACAAAGTGGAACGAGTCTTATTAAATACTAATTACCTTCTCCATTCTTTTGCATCCTGATTGTTTTGTTCTTTTAGAGAGTATGTTTTTTGTATAGAAAATAACTTTTTTCTGAATCCTGTATTCAAATACCTATCCTGTCTGGGCTCTAAGCTACAATTCTTATGAACTGCACTATTACTCAACTCTAAATGCCATTTTAAAAGCCAGTTTTGACATTTATTTAAACCATCTGAGGTCTCCAGTCCTCTGGGGAGACAGTGTCTGATGCTGAATGACTAATACGAATTTTTGTAGCCTTTGAATGGTTTATGGAGCAAGATGTGATCTCAGGATCTTTGAAACATTCAGTGCAGTTAAATCTGGCAACATCTTTGCCCTGTATCTTTCTTCATCAAGAACCAAGTCCACATATATCTTGATGGATGGAGAGAGAAATGAGAGGAATTTAGACAGATTCGGCTCCATTAACTCCCCTCCCCAGAGTAGGGAATTTCCTTCCCACCACTTCAGCTCTAAGCCTTGGCTGGTAAGGGAGTACAGAGCTGGGACTGGGGTGAGGAATCGAACTGAAGTGCAAAATTTAAGTGGGTGCCAAAAAACTCAGTACATGATATTTTAATGCAGTATTTTCTAAAATAAATATTTGTTTATTTATTTGAGAGAGAATGTGAGCACCCATGAGTGGGAGGGGGCAGAGGGAGAGGGAGAGAATCCCCAAGCTGCTCCCGCACCCAAGCATGGAGCATAACTCAAGGCTGCATCCCAGGAACCAACCTGAGATCATGACTGGAGCCATAATCAAGTCAGAGGCTTACCTGAATGAGCCAGGTGCCCCAATGCAGTATTTTTTACTGTGGCAAATTTTAACATCATTACCATTTTTCTTTAATTTTTTAAAAGATTTTATTTATTTTATTTGACAGACAGAGATCACAAGTAGGCAGAGAGGCAGACAGAGAGAGGGAGGAGGAAGCCGGCTCCCTGCTGAGCAGAGAGCCCAATGCGAGGCTCAATCCCAGGACCCTGGGATCATGACCTGAGCCAAAGGCAGAGGCTTTAACCCATTGAGCCACCCAGGCGCCCCACGTCATTACCATTTTTAAGTCTACAGTTCAGTAGTTGAATGTGCTGTCATTGCTCTGAAACATCTAAAATTTTTTCCTCTTGCACAATCTGAAACCCACTGAAAAACAGCTCCCCTTCTTCCCCTACCCCTAGTCCTGGTCCTTGGTAACCAAAATTCTACTTTCTGTTTTTTGTGGATTTGACTACTTTAGGTACCTCAGATAAGTAGAATCGTGCAGTATTTGTACTTTTGGGACTAGGTTATTTCACTTAGCACAATGTGTTCACAGTTCCTCCATGTCCTAGAATGTTTCCTCCTTTTCATACGGCTGAATAATATTCCATTGCATGCGTTTATCACATGTTGATCTTTATCCATTCATCCATTGATAGACATCTGGGTGGTTTCTATCTCTTGGCTATCGTGAATAGTGATGCTATGAGCATAGGTGTGCAGATATCTTGGTGAAAGCCCGTTTTCTTTTGGCTGTATAGCCAGAAGTGTAATTGCTGGATCATATGGTAATTCTATATTTAATTTTTTGAGGAAACTTCATATTTTTGTTTGTAGAGATTTTATAATTCCTCTAATGTACAGGGTTCCAATTTCTCCACATCCTTGCCCGCACTTTTTGTTTGTTGTTGTTTTGGTTGTTGTTTTTTGTTGTGTTTGTTTTGTTTTTGAACAATAGCAATCCTAATGGGAGTGAGGAGATACCACATTAAGGTTAGATTTGCTTTTCCATTTGTCTATCATTTTTTGAGAAATGCCTATTTTTCTTTGCCCATTTTATAAATCACATTATTTGATTTATTTTCTTGTTTGGTTTTTAGAGTTCTTTTTATATTTTTGTATGTTAATCCCTCATCTAATCTAGGATTTGCAAGTATTTTCTGTCATGCCATATGTTGCCTTTTCATCTTGTGTATTTTGATGCACAAAAGTTTTTAAGTTTGATGTAGTCACATTTACCTATTTTTGCTTTTTTGTTGCCTTTTATTTTGGTGTCATATCCAAGAAATCATGCCAAGTCTAATGCCATATAACTTTTCCCATGTGTTTTCTTCTAGAAGTTTTATAGTTTTAGGTCTTATGTTTAGGTATTTAATCTATTTCGAGCTCATTTCTATACATGTTGAAAAATAAGGGTCCAACTTCATCTCATGCAGGGGACATCTTGTTTTCCCCACACCGTTTGCAAAGTCTATCATTTTTCCCTTGAATGGTCTTGACACTTTGTCAAAGATCATTTGACTATTTATTTCTAGACTCTCTATTGTATTCCATTGGTCAGTGTGTCTTTACACTAGCACCGCACTATTTTGATGACTGCAACTTTATATATAATACATTTTGAAATCAGGAAATGTGAATTTCCCAACTTTGTTCTTCTTTTTCACAGTTGTTTTGGCATTTGGTATCCCTTCAAACTCCATATGAGTTTCAGGATGTATGTTTTAATTTCCACAAAAAGTGCCATTGGAATTTTTATAAGAATTGTATTGAATCTGAGGATCACTTTGGATAGTATGGCCGTCTTAACAATGTTATGCTTTGCAATCTGTGAACACAGGATGTGTTTCCTTTTATCTGTATCTTGTGTATTTGCTTTCATCAATGTCTTGTAGTTTTCAGTATAGTTTTCTTTGGTCAGGTACATTGTTACATATTTTATAGTACTATCCAAGGCTGTTGTAAATGGAATTGTTTCTTAATTTCCCCTACAGATTGGTCATTCATTGTTCATGTATAGAGACACAACTGATTTTTGTGTATCTGTTTTGCCTCCTGCAACTTTGCTGAATATGATGACTAGTTTTAACAGCTTTCTTATTTTTGTATGTGGAATCCTTAGGGTTTTCTGCATATAAAATCATGTTGTCTGTAAACAAAGTAATTTTACTTCTTCCTATCTGATTTGGTTGAATTTTATTTCTTTTTCTTGTGCAATTGCTCTGGCTAGAACTTCCAATACTATGTTGAATGGAAGTAGTAAAAGTTGGCTTCCTTACCTTGTTCTTAATTTTAGAGGAAAGGCTTTCTGTCTTTCATCACGGAGTATGATGCTAGCTGTGAGGTTTTATGGCCATTCTCCTCTGCACCTGAACCCCTGGAAACTATTTATGTGCTGAGTTTTAAGAATTCTTAATATTTTCTTGCAATCTTTTTTTATGCCTGTGGCATTGGTTGTAATGTTCCCTGTTTCATTTCTGACCTTAGTAATTTGAATCTTCTCTTCCTCTTTTTTAAACTAATCAAGGGCTTGTTAATTTTCTCAGTATTTTCAAAAAACCAACTTTTAGTTTCATTGATGTTTTTCTGTTGTTTTTCTCTTTCCTGTTTCATTACTCTCTGCTCTAATCTTTATTATTTCCTTCCTTTTCCTAGATTTGGGTTAAATTTTTTTTCTAGTTTCTTCAGGTGTGAAGTTATGCTGTTGATTTGTGATCTTTTTTTCCTTTTTAATATGGGCATTTACTGCTATAAACTTCCTTCTTGGCACTACTTCTGCTACATCCCATAAGTTTTGCTCTGCTGTGATTTCATTTTTATTTACCTCAGGGAATTTTCTAATTTCTCTTGTGACTTCTTCTTTGACCCATTTTTTAAAGAGTGTTTTTAAATTTCCACATAGTTATGGATTTTCCGGTTTTCCTTGCACAGTTGATTGCTGGTTTCATTCCATTGAGATCAGAAAAGACACTTTATATGATCTTTAATCTTCTTAAATTTGTTTAGACTTTCTTTTTAGCATACTATATGATCTGTCTTGGAAAATGTTCCATGTGTGTTTGAGAATATATATATATATATATATTCTGTTATTTTGGGGTTGAGTGTTCTTATGTGTCTGTTAGGTATAATTAATATACAGTGTTGTTCACATCCTCTATTTACTTATTGATCTTCCATCTCATTCTGTTCATTATCAAAAGTAGAATGTTGAAATTTCCTACTATTATTTTGTTGCTGTCTATTTTCCACTTCAATTTGACTGAAGTTTGCTTCATATATTTAGGAGCTCTGAAATTTGGTTCATAAATATTTATAATTGTTAATCTTCTTGGGGAATTAGCCTTTTATCTTTATTTGTCTCTTTTAATAATTTTTTATTTAAAATCTATTATATTAGAAGAGCCACTCTTTTTTTTTTTTGATTACCATTTGCATGTAGTATCTTTTTCCATCATTTCTCTTCCAGTCTATGTGTTTCCTTAAATCAAAAGTGAGTCTCTTGTATATATCCTGTAGTTCGGTCCTGTTTTTTTAACCCATTCTGACAACCTATATATTTTGATTAATTACTAGAAGTAATTTCCACTAAGGAAGGACTTCTATTGCCATTTTATTAATTCTTTTCTGAATATCCTGCAGTTTTTTTTTTTTTTTGTCTCTTTTCCTCTCTTCCTGTCTTTTTTTGGTGTTTTCTTGATATTCTGTAGTGCTACGTTTTGGTTCCTTGACCATTTCATTTTATGTAAATTCTGCAGATAGTCTTTTGTAGTTACCACTGCAATTACATAAAATGTCTTAGAGCATTCTATTTTAAACTAATATTTGAACTTAACTTCACTAACATATTAAAATACTAGTCTTTTATAGCTCTACCCCCCATATATACCATACATAAGTCTTTATATATGATATACCTATAACACAGATTTATAGTTTTGAGATGTTTTTGTCATTTAAATCGTATGTGCCAAAATTATAGTAGTACAGGGTACTCTATTTTTCACATATTTACCTTTACTGGAGAACCTTATATTTTAGTATGGTTTTGTGTTGCTTTGTAATTGAGTACTCACAGAGTAATTCATATGTTGTATTAACTTGGTGTCTCTGTGGGAGTAAAAAGGTCCTGCACCTTCCTGGTATGGCACCCTGTTAATGTCTGAATCACCTTTATCTTTGCTTGCATTTAAACCTTATTTTGCTGTAAGAGTCAAAGAATGAACAATATATTTACTTTGAAATTTTAATTCTAGTATAGTTAACATATCATGTTATATTAGTTTCAGGTGTAAAATATAGGGACTCAACAATTCTATACATAACTAAGTGCTCATCATATGCATACCCCCACCTACCTCCACTCTGATAACTATCAGTTTGTTATCTGTAGTTAAGATTCTGTTTTTTTGTTTGTCTCTTTTTTGTTTGTTTTGTAAATTCCACATATGAGTGAAATCGTATGGTATTTGCCTTTCTCTGACTTATTACACTTAACGTTATACTCTCTGGCTCCTTTCATATTGTTGCAAATGACAAGATGTCACTATTCTTTATGGCTGAGTAATATTCCACTGTATATATATATACATCACATCTTTAATCATTCATCTGTGGATACACATGTGGAAAAGAATGAACAATATTTTAAACATTAAAATTAGTGCAGAAAATCATTAAAATTTTAAATAACAATAGCCCCAGAATGTTCATTTTATTTTTATGGTAAAATTCTGAGAACATGGACAAATTACAGGGCATGAATGTTCAATGCAAGGGGGAGGAAAGTTATGTGGGACTTAGTTGTCACTATTTGAGTCTCACAGATGAAGCTGGTCACAACTACTTGAAACCAGAACAGATGTAATCATCACATTCAAAACAAGTGTGATGGGGCTAGGGTGCAAAGTTAGAGAGGGTAGAGAAAAAAAGATACATTTACTGAAATACCCCAGTTACACCTCATCTTGCTTAATATGTGCAGACAGCCTATGATAGGAGATAAGCAAGAATGAAGGGACATCTTAAACAAAAACGTTAGAGAGCCAAGGTATGCAATGTGTTCCTGAATTTAATGTAGAATTTTTTTTTTTGTCTTTGTACTTTTTCATTCCAAAGGGAGAATGCAAATTTTGAAATCAAAAGCATCTTTTCTTTTGCGAAAGGCATCTACCATTTTACAAGACAGTTTGGAGACAGGTGGTAACTAAAGATTTAAAGGACAAAATTTCAACTCTGTGTAAAAGCTATTGTGTGTTTAAATTGTCCCCAAACGGGGAGATAAGGCTGAATTTTCTGACTCTAATCCTCCTCCAGCCCTTAGGCCTCTAAGCCTCCTCTCTCTTCAGATGTCTTTGTGTGTACCTGTACAGTATTCATATATTGTTGTTAACTTGGTGTCTCTGTGGGAGAGGATGGGCCTGTAACTTGCTAGTGTACCATCCTGCTGATGTCTGAATCACCTTCATCTTTGCTCAGATCTGCTCTCAGAAAGATTCTGCCTTCGTAAGAATGTAAGCCGGTTGTGCTCCTCTGCCTGGGGCCTTGCATTTAAACCTTATTTTGCTGTGGGAGTGAAAGGACGAACAGCTTTTTTCTCTGACAAATGGATTTCAGGCCTCTCTGAGAAGGTTGTGACTATTGAGCAAGAGGGAAGGTAGGAGATGTCACACGACCAGCTCTGCTCCTGCAAAAGCTGCCCTGGGGAGCACTGATGAAGCAGAAAGGACTACTTATATGAGACAGTATTGGATATTGAGATGATAACATCATAAATTGGCACGAGGAACCTCTATAGAGAGGAAATGTGGTCATTCTTTTTTTTGTTTTTAATTTCTTTCCAGTGTTCCAGAATTCATTGTTTATGCACCACACCCAGTGCTCCATGTAATACGTGCCCTCCATAATAACCACCACCAGCCTCACCCAAGCCCCCACCTCTCTCCCCTCCAAAACCCTCAGTTTGTTTCTCAGAGTTCACGGTCTCTAATGGTTCATCTCCCCCTCCGATTTCGCCCAATTTCCTTCTCCTAATGTCCTCTGTGTAATTCTTTACACTCCACAAGTAAGTGAGACCATATGATAACTGACTTTCTCTGCTTGACTTATTTCACTCAGCATAATATTCTCCAGTCCCATCCATGTTGATACAAAAGTTGGGTATTCATCCTTTCTGATGAAGGCAGAATACTCCATTGTATTTATGGACCACAGCTTCCTTATCCATTCATCCATTGAAGGGCATCTTGGTTCTTTCCACAGTTTGGCAACTGTGCCCATTGCTGCTATGAACATTAGGGTACAGATGGCCCTTCTTTTCACTACATCTGTATCTTTGGGGTAAATACCCAGTAATGCAATTGAAATGTGGTCATTCTATACTGCTTCTGAGCTTTGTTTTCTAAACAGCCTGGGGAAAACAAGCAATGGGTGTTTTCCAAGAACCTCCTGGATAGTTCAGTAGGAATGGAGGCTTGTGAAACTGACAGTCTCTTAAGGAGAGTGAATTGTTCTCCCTGGAGTAAGACGGATGCCTCAAAAAATATTTTATGGACATACCCATTCATTCTTTTTAATTAACACTTACTTACTGAGCTTATAATGTGAAATATATATATAACAGTTTTCCAGGCCCTTGGTTTCCAGAAGAAAACAAAACTTTGGACATATCTATGTCATCTGGGGTTACAGAAGGAAGACTTGCAGCTTTAGAATGTGTTCTTCAATTTAAATTGTAGAGAACATGAAAAATGTCTGACAGGAATGAAGCTTAGTATGTTAGGTTCTAAACACTTGTTTTATCTGCATGTATCAGTTGGAAATTTTGCTGAAATAGCAATTGATTTTCCAAATAATGATGATTAGCACAAGAACAAAAGTGTCTTCTGAATCATCAAAGAACATTAGATTCTGTTTAACCCAGAACCTGTGCTAGATGTATTTCTTAATTATTTGTGAAAATCTGTTCATCTCAATCAATCAGGCAATGGAATTAATGTTCAATGCAAGGGGGGGACAAAGTTGGCCTAGTGGGATAATACTGAGTTTACTGTAATATGATTTCTCAAAGCCAACAAGTCTGTGAAAATGTCTAGGATGGAGTAAGAGGCAAATATATTTTAACTATTCATAGATTGATATCAAAGCCAATTGTATGGAAAACTGAGACAGAAAAAAGAAAAAAATAGCAGACTGGTCCCTAGTAGTTCAAAGCACTTATGCTATCCAGTAGAAGGTTTCAAAATTGCAGATAACAAAGGCTCTGAGCTGCTACCAGGCATAGCCTCTACCTGGGTTTTATTTCTTCTAGTGAATAAACAGAGATAATTCTTCAAAAGACCCTCAGCTTGGAAGAAGAGAGTTTGGAGGAAGGGAACAAACAGATTGACATTGCTCTAGGCTGTCCAGAAATAACCAAATGGAACATTTAGCTCATTGGGTGGCAAGCCAATCAATGTTTGTTTTTTAGTTCAAAGTCCTAAAATTTAGAAAACAAAGTCCTAAAAGTGTTCTGTGGGAGATGGGCCAGCTACGGACATACAAACAGAAGGTATTGGGGTTCAAATGGCCATGGCAAATGTGCACATTGCTTTTTTGTCCCATAATTGCTGCATATGGCTCATAAGTCTGGGAAATGATACTGTGTGGTGTATCACTATATAGAGAAAGAATTCCAAATGACTGAGTCATTGGGACAGGTTTCTTCATAAATAGAGTAAAGAGAACACTTGAGATATAACAATGAGTTTTAGGCTGATACACTTGGGGTAGAGGAATTTGATAACCACATGGAAGAAAACATTAGTGAAAGAAGCCACTTTATCTTGCCATTTGTGACGATGTGGATGGAACTAGAGGGTATCATGGTTAGTGAAGTAAGTCAATCGGAGAAAGACAACTATCATATGATCTCCCTGATATGAGGAAATGGAGATGCAACATGGGGGGTTAAGGGGGTAGGAGAAGAATAAATGAAACAAGATGGGATTGGGAGGGAGACAACTGTAAGTGACTCTTAATCTCAGAAAACAAACTGAGGGTTGCTGTGGGGAGGGGGGTTGGGAGAGGGGGGTGTGGTTATGGATATTGGGGAGGGTATGTGCTATGGTGAGTGCTGTGAAGTGTGTAAACCTGGTGATTCACAGACCTGTACCCCTGGGGATAAAAATACATTATATGTTTATTAAAAATAAATACATAAATAAATTTAAGAAAAAAATAAAAAATGAAAAAAAAAAAGAAAGAAGCCTCTTTAAAAGAAAAAAAATTTTTTTGATTTATTTTTCTCACTGTAGCACATACCCTCCCCAGTGTCCATAACCCAGAGCCCCATCCCTCTCCTTCCCTTCCAGCAACCCTCAGTTTGTTTCCTGAGATTAAGAGTCTCTTATGGTTTGTCTCCCTATCTGGTTTCATCTTGTTTCATTTCCCCCTCCCTTCCCCTATGATCCTCTGTCTTGTTTCTCAAATTCCTCATATCAGAGAGATCATATGATAATTGTCTTTCTCTGATTGATTTCGCTTAGCATAATACCCTTTAGTTCCATCCACATAGTTGCAAATGGCAAGATTTCAGTTTTTTGATGGCTTCATAGTATTTCATTGTGTTTGTATGTGTGTGTGTATATATATATATATATATATATATATATATATATACACCCCATCTTCTTTATCCATTCATCTGTTGATGGACATCTAGGCTCTTTCCATAGTTTGGCTATTATGTACATTGCTGCTATAGACATTGGGGTGCACCTGCCCCTTTGGATCACTACATTTGTATCTTTAGGGTAAATACCTAGTAGTGCAATTGCTGGGTCATAGGTAACTCTATTTTCAACTTTTTGAGGGACCCCATACTGTTTTCCAGAGTGGCTGTACCAGCTTGCATTCCCACCAACAGTGTAGGAGGGTTCCCAAAAGAAGCCACTTTTAATCAGAACAGTAAAGAGGGCTTTCAGGGCAGAGAGTCTAGAGCGGTAAAAGAAAAATAAAGGGGCAGGGGAGAAAGAGGAGCAGGCCACCTACCCCACAGTAGAAACACACAACTAAAAAAAAAAAATGTACACTCTTGGTGTCTGGTCCAGTGTATAAGGAACTTGGAAATGATCACTCCATCCTAATAATATGTTAAAATCTGACCAAGCAGAAAATCAGCAACTCTTCTTTGATCTATTAGAAAACTGAGGTCACAGGGCAAACCACTGCCCACCACCCCCAAAACTGGAGAGATAGTTAGGTAGATACAGGAAATCACAACTTACCAGACCATTAACCCATGAAAAAAATCCTCTGCAAGAACTGGGGTTGGGTAGAAAAACCAAAACTATAATTGATGAATTGCTGGAAGCTAAGTGTGGACCAGTCTATGAATTAGAAACTCCTGGGGGATCCAATCATAGAGGGATGAGTTTTATCTCCAGGAACCCTACCACATTTCCACAATGAAGATGAAAGTAAAACACCCTGTGCTTCTGACAAGGGGAGGGGAGAAGTAGTTATTTTGAAATATGCCAGCGCATTCTGTTCTTTTTAACGAGGTCTGCTCTCAGGAGGAACTATTTTTATCAGATCCCCTATTTGATGAAAGTAGCCTGGATTGCACAGAGCATAGCGGATGGCTGTCCTGGCGGGTTCCCTGATTAGTGATTTTCATGGTTAATATTTTCCTGCAGCATAGCTTAGCATTCCTCTGGCTAATATGTATGCCATTTCTAATTGTTTGTACATGACAGTCCAGAGTTTTGTTTTTGGAAAGACTGTGGAACTAAAAACAAGCTCAAAGGAAAGAATGCATGATCAGTTTGCTTGTGTACATTGAACAATAGGGAGGCATGTCCTCCATGTATCTGCCCACCGTGAGAGCCTAGCTTAGTGCTATCCCATAGAACTTATAGCAAGCATAGGAATGTTCTGTGTCTGCACTGTCCCATAGGATAGCTACTAGCCACCTGTGCTATTCAGCGCTTGAAAGGTGGTTAGTGCAACTAAGAAACTGAAGTTTAATTTTATGTAATCTTAATTTAACTGTGTGTGGGTAGTGACTACCTTTTGGATAGCACAAGTATGGTCCATACTCTATTTGCATACATATTCTGGACTTAAGAGAAACAAAGAATTCTTGGAACCTAAAGAGTGTATTTCAGCAGCGCTTCCACCTGTTAACATTTATTATTTAAAATTAAATATCTATAGCATGATTCTTTTCTGGGCATGGCCTATCTCTTGGATTTCTTGAGACTATAGGGTGGAGGAAAACTTGATTAGTAATTTTATGCTTCAAAGAATAATTTAGCAAAAAAGATTTAGCAAACATTAGTAAAAATAATGATTATTAGAATATAATTCTATTATATTAAGACATTATCTCCTATACAAAATGTATAGGAGCAAACACCAAGCAAACACCAAGATAAGCATTTGATTGGAAGGGCCTTATTTTGTATGTGAATGCAGAAGCCCAGAGGAGAAGCAGAGAAGTGAGAAAGGGAAGAAAGAAAGCCCATAAAGAGCATATTATATTTCTGTGGGAAACTGGAGCTAATCCTGCTGAGACCTTCTGGGACAATATACAAGGTATACTTTGTAATTGTTCACCCAGAGTTAAGGAAGCAGGAGTGTTTTTTCACCTACTGCCATTCCTGATTGATGGAGGGTTGGTCCAAGGAAGGGTTCTGAACATCCCAGAGCTTCCAGTTCCTTTAGTTGGAGTTGGTCCTATCCCAGAAAAAACAAAAAACAAAAACAAACAAACAAAAAAACAACAAAAATCCTTAGTGAGAGAGACATAGAGGCTTGAGTGGGAAGGTCCCTGCATTGTCAAGTCCTGTCCTCCAGAGCTGTACTTGACCTCCCAGGTGGCCTAAGAGGATCCCATTAGTGCACCAGATGAGCTGCTTAAACATTCAAGAAGATCATAAAACTCTTCCTTGGTCCCCTTGCAGAGTCTGGTCTATATTATGCACAAATATTTAACCAGAATTGGAGCAAAGCATGAGGTGAAAAGCTTCATTTTCCAAATTATTTCAAGATCTCAATGTCCATTTAGCCTTGTAAGTTCCTATTCTTCTCCCAGCATGGGTGCAGTGTCTGCAGGCTGCCCTGGGATTTCTCTGGTCACCTCAGCTCCTCTGGCCTCTGCCCTTCCTGAATGGCCCACACTCATTCTCCCTTGTGCCATCAAAATACCTGTTTTCTGGATCTCATTATTTTTAGGGTTCTGATCTTTGATGTGAGAAAAGTCAAGATTTTACTAAAGTCATCCATAGGCCATCAGCCAATTATATGCTTCAAAAAGATCAACCTTGGGGCCCCTGGGTGGCTCAGTGGGTTAAAGCCTCTGCCTTCAGTTTGGCTCATGATCCCAGGGTCCTGGGATCGAGACCCACATTGGGCTCTCTGCTCAGCAAGGAGCCTGCTTCCTCTTCTCTCTCTGCCTGCCTTTCTGCCTACTTGTGATGTGTCTGTCAAATAAATAAATAAAATCTTAAAAAAAAGAAAAGATGAACTTTAACTCAGACAATCCAACCACAGAAAAATTTGTAAATGGTAGGATTTCATCCACTGGGTCACTGTGGATAGTAGAGACACTGATGGGGGCCTGGAATAGACATCGTTTCTTTCCTACTCATTACCCATCTCTCTCTCCCTTGTCCTCCATGTTAGCAGAATCAAGATTTCTTCAGATAGAAAAAGAGATTAGCAGGATCTTAGGAAAGACAGTTTCCTACCCCAGCTTCCAGAGATAAATCATGATTGGCCTAGACATTTGCTTGTCTGGTATGTAGCCATCAATCTTAGAGCTCTTGAAATGTGACAGGTCCAAAATGGGATGTGCCACAAGTGCAAAATACACACTGAATTTCAAATATTTAATTAAAAAATGTAAAATAGCTTATTATTTTTTGTTGATTATGTACTTAATAATACTTTGGATATATTGGATTAAATAAAAATATATTACTAATATTGATTTTACCTCTTTTACTTTTTAAATATGGCTTCTAGGCAATTAAAAATTATATATACAAAAATTATATATGTGGCTGACATGATGTTTCTGTAGAATAGTATTGATCTAAATGAATTATGATTATCTCCCATGGCCAGTAAATGGTCTAAGGGTGGCGATATGACTCAACTCTATCAATAAGATCTAAAAGTTAAGTGTGTAGTGTGTAGCTCCTGGGAAATTGTTTGCTTTCCTGATACAAGAAATAGTCTTGGCTAGCATGTCCTTTGCTCTTTTAATTCTCTTTTCTTCCTTTTTTCTGGATCACAAGTGAGATGTCCGGTAGTCTGGCACCTCTATTGCAAGTATGAGACAACAAATAAGCCACCACATTTAAGGAATAAATGTAAGTAATTCAGTATGAAAGGTGTTAAATTTTGGATGATATTGTGGATTATCTAAGACCGTGATTCTCCTGACTTCTTAGTAAGGTACTATTTGTTTAACTCAGCGTTGAAGGTTTTGGTTACATGCAGGTAAGTGTTCTCCGAAGGACAGAGTTAATCTGACATTCTCCAGTTACACTCCTCATCCTTCAGTCCCAGCCTGGCTTTGAATGTGGATTTAAGAAGGCATTTGAAGGAGTTTTAATCTTATAAAATGGTCTTCATTCACCACTAGGGAGGCAGTTTACTGATTACCTCCACTCAAGCGTATTATTTTCCTTTTCTGAGAACAATTGATTCCGCAATTGTATTTACTTGGTGTATTAAAAAAATACAAGGATGAAGCTAGTCCTGAAACAGTTCATAGAAGAAACTAACAGTTTATTCTCCTGTCCAAATCTACATTCATAGAAGTAGTACATCCCTATCCCAGATGCTACAAGCAGAAGCTTTTAATAGCTTAGAGTTGCCGCCTTCTTTTTTTTTTAATTTTTAATTTTTTATAAACATATAATATATTTTTATCCCCAGGGGTACAGGTCTGTGAATCGCCAGGTTTACACACTTCACAGCACTCACCATAGCACATACCCTCCCCAATGTCCATAACCCCACCCCCCCTTCCCCCAACCCCCCTTCCCCCAGCAACACTCAGTTTGCTTTGTGAGATTAAGAGTCACTTATAGTTTGTCTCCCTCCCAATCCCATCTTGTTTCATTTATTCTTCTCCTACCCCCTTAACCCCCGATGTTTCATCACCACTTCCTCATATCAGGGAGATCATATGATAGTTGTCTTTCTCTGCTTGACTTATTTCGCTAAGCATGATACGCTCTAGTTCCATCCACGTGGTCGCAAATGGCAAGATTTCATTTCTTTTGATGGCTGCATAGTATTCCATTGTGCATATATACCACATCTTCGTGATCCATTCATCTGTTGATGGACATCTAGGTTCTTTCCATAGTTTGGCTATTGTGGACATTGCTGCTATAAACATTCGGGTGCATGTGCCCATTCGGATCACTACGTTTGTATCTTTAGGGTAAATACCCAGTAGTGCAATTGCTGGGTCATAGGGCAGTTCTATTTTCAACATTTTGAGGAACCTCCATGCTGTTTTCCAGAGTGGCTGCACCAGCTTGCATTCCCACCAACAGTGTAGGAGGGTTCCCCTTTCTCCACATCCTTGCCAGCATTTGTCATTTCCTGACTTGTTAATTTTAGCCATTCTTACTGGTGTGAGGTGATATCTCATTGTGGTTTTGATTTGTATTTCCCTGATGCCAAGTGATATGGAGCACTTTTTCATGTGTCTGGTGGCCGTCTGGATGTCTTCTTTGCAGAAATGTCTGTTCATGTCCTCTGCCCATTTCTTGATTGGATTATTTGTTCTTTGGGTGTTGAATTTGCTAAGTTCTTTATAGATTTTGGACACTAGTCCTTTATCTGATATGTCATTTGCAAATATCTTCTCCCATTCTGTCAGTTTTCTTTTGGATTTTTTTAACTTGTTTCCTTTGCTGTGCAAAAGCTTTTGATCTTGATGAAATCCCAATAGTTCATTTTTGCCCTTGCTTCCCTTGCCTTTGGCGATGTTCCTAGGAAGATGTTGGGGTGGCTGAGGTCGAAGAGGTTGCTGCCTGTGTTCTCCTCAAGGATTTTGATGGATTGCTTTCGCACATTGAGGTCCTTCATCCATTTGAGTCTATTTTCGTGTGTGGTGTAAGGAAATGGTCCAATTTCATTTTTCTGCATGTGGCTGTCCAATTTTCCCAACACCATTTATTGAAGAGGCTGTCTTTTTTCCATTGGACATTCTTTCCTGCTTTGTCGAAGATTAGTTGACCATAGAGTTGAGGGTCTATTTCTGGGCTCTCTATTCTGTTCCTTTGATCTATGTGTCTGTTTTTGTGCCAGTACCATGCTGTCTTGATGATGACAGCTTTGTAATAGAGCTTGAAGTCCGGAATTGTGATGCCACCAACGTTGGCTTTCTTTTTCAATATCCCTTTGGCTATTTGAGGTCTTTTCTGGTTCCATATAAATTTTAGGATTATTTGTTCCATTTCTTTGAAAAAGATGGATGGTACTTTGATAGGAATTGCATTAAATGTGTAGATTGCTTTAGGTAGCATAGACATTTTCACAATATTTATTCTTCCAATCCAGGAGCATGGAACATTTTTCCATTTCTTTGTGTCTTCCTCAATTTCTTTCATGAGTACTTTATAGTTTTCTGAGTATAGATTCTGTGCCTCTTTGGTTAGGTTTATTCCTAGGTATCTTATGGTTTTGGGTGCAATTGTAAATGGGATTCACTCCTTAATTTCTCTTTCTTCTCTCTGGTTGTTGGTGTAGGGAAATGCAACTGATTTCTGTGCATTGATTTTATATCCTGACACTTTACTGAATTCCTGTATAAGTTCTAGCAGTTTTGGAGTGGAGTCTTTTAGGTTTTCCACATACAGTATCATATCATCTGTGAAGAGTGATAGTTTGACTTCTTCTTTGGCAATTTGGATGACTTTAATTTCTTTTTGTTGTCTGCTGAGGCTAGGACTTCCAGTACTATGTTGAATAGCAGTGGTGATAATGGACATCCCTGCCATGTTCCTGACCTTAATGGAAAAGCTTTCAGTTTTTCTCCATTGAGAATGATATGTTCGGTGGGTTTTTCATAAATGGCTTTGATGATATTGAGGTATGTGCCTTCTATCCCTACACTTTGAAGAGTTTTGATCAGGAAGGGATGCTGTACTTTGTCAAATGCTTTTTCAGCATCTATTGAGAGTATCATATGATTCTTGTTCTTTTATTTATGTGTTGAATCACATTGACTGATTTGCGGATGTTGAACCAACCTTGCAGCCCTGGAATAAATCCCACTTGGTCGTGGTGAATAATCCTTTTAATGTACTGTTGAATCCTATTGGCTAGTATTTTGGTGAGAATTTTCACATCTGTGTTCATCAAGGATATTGGTCTATGGCTCTCTTTTTTTATGGGATCCTTGTCTGGTTTTGGGATCAAGGTGATGCTGGCCTCATAAAATGAGTTTGGAAGTTTTCCTTCCATTTCTATTTTTTGGAACAGTTTCAGGAGAATAGGAATTAGTTCTTCTTTAAATGTTTGGTAGAATTCCCCCGGGAAGCCGTCTGGCCCTGGGCTTTTGTTTGTTTGGAGATTTTTAATGACTGTTTCAATCTCCTTACTGGTTATGGGTCTGTTCAGGCTTTCTATTTCTTCCTAGTTCCATTGTGGTAGGTTATGTTTCTAGGAATGCATCCATTTCTTCCAGATTGTCAAATTTGTTGGTATAGATTTGCTCATAGTATGTTCTTATTATTGTTTGTATTTCTTTGGTGTTAGTTGTGATCTCTCCTCTTTCATTCATGATTTTATTTATTTGGGTCCTTTCTCTGTTCTTTTTGATAAGTCTGACCAGGGGTTTATCAATTTTATTAATTCTTTCAAATAACCACCTCCTAGTTTCGTTGATTTGTTCTATTGTTGGTTTTTTTTTTTTTTTTTTTGGTTTCTATTTAATTGATTTCTGCTCTGATCTTTATGATTTCTCTTCTCCTGCTTGGTTTAGGGTTTCTTTCTTGTTCTTTCTCCAGCTCCTTTAGGTGTAGGGTTAGGTTGTGTACCTGAGACCTTTCTTGTTTCTTGAGAAAGGCTTGTACCGCTATATATTTTCCTCTCAGGACTGCCTTTATTGTGTCCCACAAATTTTGAACCATTGTGTTTTCATTATAATTTTTTCCATAAATTTTTTCAATTCTTCTTTAATTTCCTGGTTGACCCATTCATTCTTTAGAAGGATGCTGTTTAGTCTCCATGTATTTGGGTTCTTTCCAAACTTCCTCTTGTGGTTGAGTTCTAGCTTCAGAGCATTGTGGTTTGAAAATATGCAGGGAATGATCCCAATCTTTTTATACCGGTTGAGACCTGATTTAGGACCGAGGATGTGATCTACTCTGGAGAATGTTTCATGTGCACTAGAGAAGAATGTGTATTCTGGTTGCTTTCGGATGAAATGTTCTGAATATATCTGTGATGTCCATCTGGTCCAGTGTGTCATTTAAGGCCTTTATTTCCTTGTTGATCTTTTGCTTGGATGATCTGTCCATTTCAGTGAGGGGAGTGTTAAAGTCCCCTACTATTATTGTATTATTGTTGATGTGTTTCTTTGATTTTGTTATTAATTGGTTTATATAGTTGGCTGCTCCCACGTTGGGGGCATAGATATTTAAAATTGTTAGATTTTCTTTTGGACAGCCCCTTTGAGTATGATATAGTGTCCTTCCTCATCTCTTATTATAGTCTTTGGCTTAAAATCTACTTGATCTGATATAAAGCTCGCCACTCCTGCTTTCTTCTGATGTCCATTAGCATGGTAAATTCTTTTCCACCCCCTCACTTTAAATCTGGACGTGTCTTAGGGCTTAAAATGAGTTTCTTGTAGGCAACATATAGATTTTTTTTTTTAATCCATTCTGATACCCTGTGTCTTTTGACAGGGGCATTTAGCCCATTAACATTCAGGGTAACTATTGAGAGATATGAATTTAGTGCCATTGTATTGCCTGTAAGGTGACTGTTACCGTATATTGTCTCTGTTCCTTTCTGACCTAACACTTGTAGGCTCTCTCTTTGCTTAGAGGACCCCTTTCAATATTTCCTGTAGAGCTGGTTTGGTGTTTGCAAATTCTTTCAGTTTTTGTTTGTCCTGGAAGCTTTTAATCTCTCCTTCTATTTTCAATGATAGCCTAGCTGGATATAATATTCTTGGCTGTATGTTTTTCTCATTTAGTGCTCTGAATATATCACGCCAGCTCTTTCTGGCCTGCCAGGTCTCTGTGGATAAGTCTGCTGCCAATCTAATATTTTTACCATTGTATGTTATAGACTTCTTTTCCCGGGCTGCTTTCAGGATTTTCTCTTTGTCACTAAGACTTGTAAATTTTACTATTAGGTGACAGGGTGTGGACATATTCTTATTGATTTTGAGGGGCATTCTCCGTGCCTCCTGAATTTTGATGCTTGTTCCCTTTGCCATATTAGGGAAATTCTCCCCAATAATTTTCTCCAGTATACCTTCTACTCCCCTCTCTCTTTCTTCTTCTTCTGGAATCCCAATTATTCTAATGTTGTTTCATCTTATGGTGTCACTTATCTCTCGAATTCTCCCCTCATGGTTCAGTAGCTGTTTGTCCCTCTTTTGCTCAGCTTCTTTATTTTCTGTCATTTGGTCTTCTATATTGCTAATTCTTTCTTCTGCCTTATTTATCCTAGCAGTGAGAGCCTCCATTTTTGATTGCACCTCATTAATAGCTTTTTTGATTTCAACTTGGTTAGATTTTAGTTCTTTTATTTCTCCAGAAAGGGCTTTTATATCTCCCGAGAGGGTTTCTCTAATATCATCCATGCCTTTTTTGAGCCCGGCTAGAACCTTGAGAATTGTCATTCTTAACTCTAGATCTGACACATTATCAATGTCTGTATTGATTAGGTCCCTAGCCTTCGGTACTGCCTCTTGTTCTTTTTTTTTTTTTTTTTTGTGGTGAATTTTTCTGCCTTGTCATTTTGTCCAGATATGACGGAATAAGTAAAATATTAAAAGGGTGGCAACAACCCCAGGAAAATATGCTTTAACCAAATCAGAAGAGATTCCAAATCGTGAGGGGAGAAAGGGGATAAAAAGAGGTTCAGAAAGAAAAAGAAAAGAAACTATTAAAAAAAGAAAACGAATTTAAAAAAAAGTATAAAAAAGAAAATATATATATATAATAGATAAACTAGTTAAAAAACGTTAAAAAAGAAAAGGGTAAAAGTTTAAAAAATTTTAGCAGAAGAGAAAAAAAATTGAAAAAGAAAAAAACATTAAATTAACCACAAGACTAAAGAATCATGGGGAGAAAGCCATGAGTTCCGTGCTTTGCTTTCTCCTCTTCTCGAATTCTGCTGCTCCTTGGTATTGAAACTGCACTCCTTGGTATGTGAACTTGGTCTTGGCTGGATTTCTTGCTGATCTTCTGGGTGAGGGGTCTGTTGTAGTGATTCTCAAGTGTCTTTGCCCCAGGTCGAATTGCACCGCCCTAACCAGGGGCCAGGCTGAGTAATCTGCTCGGATTTGCTTTCAGGAGCTTTGGTACCCTGAGTGCTTTCCATAGAGTTCCGGAGGTAGGAAATAAAAATGGCAGCCTCCTGGTCTCCGGCATAGAGGAGCCGAGAGCCCGGGGCCCCACTCCTCAGTGCCCCCTCAGAGAACAGCGCTCAGTAACTCCCGTCTGACTGACCTCCATCCGTGCTCCGAGCTCACTGAGCCTGTGACCGGTTCAAGGTAACCCTGAGCTGTGAGCTCACTGTCGGCTCCGTCTCTGTAGCTGGCTTCCCTGTTCTAATACCTGTAAGCTCTGTGACACTCAGACACCCCTGATCCTTCTGTGACCCTGCGGGATCTGAGGCCACGCTGACCCCGGTTTAGCCTCTGGAGCAATGTCCCTCAGCAGAACAGACTTTTAAAAGTCCTGATTTTGTGCTCCGTTGCTTCGCCGCTTGCCAGGAGCTGGCCCCTCCCCCCGGGGTCTATCTTCCTGTTGCTTTGGATTCACTTCTCTGCCAGTCCTACCTTTCAGAAAGTGGTTGATTTTCTGTTTGTAGAATTGCTGTTCTTCTTCTCTTTGATCTGCTGATGGATTTGTAGGTGTTTGCAATCTTTAGATAAGCTATCTAGCTGATCTCCTGCTAGCTGAAGTAGTCTCAGCCTGCTACTTCTCTGCCATCTTGATTCCTCCCCCCGAGTTGCCCCTTTCTTCAGAGAACTTCCTCCAATTCCACTCCATTAGAGTGACCGCACCCAGAAATGTCTAGGAGAGTCTTTGCCCTCTTCCTGGGGGTGTTCCACAGCTAAAGACTAAAAAAAAAGGATCATAAGGTTAGCTCTCTTGCCTCAAGGAGGACCAACTCTATGGTACTGTGTATGTTCCAGAACTCTTATAAGATCATACTGCCATGGGGCTGGAATACAGCTATGACCATGTTGTTGCTGGGTTCCTTCCCCTTATTGTTTTCTCTTTCCCTCATTCTTTTTCCAGCCTTCACTCATTAAGCCACATGCATAATAACCCGCATCTCAAGCTCTTTTTCTAGGAAATGTTGACTTAAGATACACTTTAAAGGAAATTAGCACTCTTCTAGTTTCTTAATCTGTAGAGAAAAGTTATAAGAGTTATTAGTGACATCACATCAGTATTTTTAATAGTACTCGGAATAGTTGGCAGATCTTGAAATGAATTGGTAAAACAGATGTTTTCTCCTGGAGAATTCATAAAGCTAATCCTTATACAGGGAGGAGGCTATTCATTGTGTGAAAATAAGACATGTGCCAAATCTGTGAGTTGTGTTGAATCTCTCTTCCACTTAAACATTCAGACCACTAGGAAATAGAATACCCAAACTAAATAAATATCTTTGCCCTAAGACGAATTTTACTACTACCCCAATGAATAGAATTGAGGAGCCATAGATGGAAAAGTGGTTTGGGATTGTCATAAAATTGATTGTAGGCTCAACAGGGGCATGAACTAGCAGGAAAAGTTCTCTGTAATATAAGCCAAGTGCCCAAAGGAAATTAATATAGATATTGAAAGCATAACCAGACCCCTAATACTGAGTCAGACAAGAAATCTGGTGGCAGAGTGACTGGGTAAGAGATTCTAATTAGGAAATGAGAAGAAAGGAAATGAATATGCTCCCCTAAGGATCAACTGAAGGGTGAAGTTTCCATTCATTTGCATTGGGTATTGTGGTAAAGGTGGTTTTGTTCCATCAGCCAGGGGAGAACTATGGATATGAGTTGAGTTTAAATGCATTTCTGTGTGGTATTACCTGTACTCTCTCTTCTTTACATTGTCTAAGTTCTTGGAGCCATAGCTATGTAAGAAAATTGGTTATAGAACTTAAAATTTATTAAGTTCTTTTGAAAAAATAAATTGCATCTGGAATAAGACAATTTAATGGCTTTTGTCATTAATATTGTGAACATTAATCATTGTAATATTATCATTAATATAAAATGAATCTATATGTTATCTTGTGACTAAGAAGGATGTATTGTCCACAATATTTCACTGATTTATTTACACATACACATCTTGTGGCCATTTTCATTCACCCAACGAATATTTTAAAGCTCCTACTTTACCCAAGACTCAGTGCTACACTTTGGTGAGATCTTATGATCTGGTAGGGGAACAAATGTGAAAATAGAACTCCAAATCAGGATACAAAGGGAGGTGTGTTAAAAGATGAGCATGACATCCATGAGAGTTTAGAAGAGAAAAATACTATCTTCAACAACAGAGACTACTGGAGGGAAAGGTGGCAGATATCTGAAATCATTATTGGCATCGTTGTAGATATTATTAAATAATTCTACATATTAAGTAGGGACAAACAGGGCTGATTTTATGAGTTAATCTCTTTATAAACTGAGATCACTTTTCTAGTAATTTTAAGTATGAGGACCATTTCACAAACACTTTAAGAATCCAAGAGCTTTCATTCCAGGAAACTTCTAAGAATTTTAGAAAATGACTTACTAAATGGAAAGCTCTCTTCAAAAATCTCTAGAGACAAAGTCCAAGGGAAGAGTAATTTTGATGATATCCGTTTATTAAAAGAATGTTTTTTCCAGCATCTCTTGAAAATGAAGAATCTCATTTTGAGAAGTTAAGGTTTTCAGGGTCACAGGTTTTTAAATGTCATCAAAAATGAAAAGAGGGAAAGAGGAAACAAAATGTAAAATCACACCTCATCTCCAGATCTCTGAAACATGGAAGGGGGGAAGGAGAGGAGAGGAGAGGAGAGGAGAGGAGAGGAGAGAGAGAGAGAGAGAGAGAGAGAGAGAGAGAGAGAGAGAGAGAACAACCAGATTTTCTAATAGGCACTAAGAAAACACAGATTTACTAATGAGTTTAAAGATGAGCTTGTGCTCATACATGTTTGACCATCTTTTCAAGTTGGAAAAGGAAGACTTTCAGTAGCTTGAAAGAGAAAACAAGGAAGATATTGGAGAAAAGAGAAAATATAAGAAATACCAGAATGTTTACTTTTACTTTATGCTGTTTGAGTTTTGAAATAGATTACAAGTTTATTTCTTGGTTGTGCATATATGCTAAAACAGGAAAGAGTAGAAACTGGTCTTAGAACTCACTGGCTATGTATCATTTATTTATTCATCACCTGTCTATTGGCTATTTATCAAGTCAGGCACTGTGTGAGGAATCAGGAGTACAGGAGATAAACCAGATATAGTAGTCACACTTTTGGAATCTGGTTAGGTTATAGAGAAACAAATATAGTTCTCTCATCAGTGTTAATAAAACTACCACAGCATATGTTTTATATATTCTGCTAAGCACCTTACATGCATTTATGAAGGATGTGGAATCTTACCATCCTCGTATGTGAATAAATCAAAGCCCATAGAAGTTAAATAACTTGCCTATAATCCCTCTGCTGAGGTTCAGTACTAAATCATCTTACTATTTGTGTATTTTTAAAAAGCTGTGCTATTTTAAAGATCTGTTATTCTTTTTTTTTTTTTTTTTTTTTTTTTTTTTGTAAGAGAAGTGAAAAACTACCTAGAGTAGTGGGGAAGAAAGAGAATTTGTCAAGGCTCCCCAGCATTGGTAAGGATAAATGGACAGGGGCCGTGAGAGGACATAACAGAAGCACAGAACCTGAGCAAATGGCAGCTCAGATGGACCACTGAATAACCTGGGGAGAGAGATGAGAGACAAGGCTAGAAAGGCAAGCAAGATCTCAATGGGCCTGATGCATCTTGTTAGGTGAAGTCATTCGGGAAGGTGGTTTCTCAGGACAAGTTCCACAGAAGCATGTCCTGAGACAAGGATGCAGATGTAAATGATTTATTAAGGAATAATTCCCAGGAGAAACTGGGTGGGTAAAGGACAGAGGAGTGAAAGAAGCCAAGCAAGGTACTGTAGGAATTAGGAGCAGTAATAGAATATTTTGGTTGCTTTAATCATGGAAATATTCATATTAAAGATGGCAGCTCACTGAAACCTTGAACGATTGATCAGAATTTGATAAACATGGTAGAATGAGGGTGTTCCATAGAGACAGATAAAATAATGCCTGAGATAAGACAGAGTCAAAGACAGGATATGAGATAAAACCTAGAAGAGTGGCAAGACATTGGTAAAAATGTTTTGAAAGACCAAATTTTCGGCATCTGCTTATTGGCTTTATTCCAAGGAAAAGGAAGTTCATTCGTCCTTCCTTCCTTCCTTTGTTTTTTCTTTTTGTTTTGTTTTGTTTTTGTTTTTGTTTTTTGTTTCTAATGACAGATGGTAGTTTTCCATGGGGAAGTTAGGGTTCTACCCTCACACAGAAACTGGAAGATAGGAGTTCTATCTTTTTCAATGATGACATTTCAAAGAGTTGGTTCCCAGATCCTTAAGAAAGGCATTCTTGGGTTGGAAAACTGTAGAGAGGCTTTTGCAAATAGTCACAGGGACAGAGAAAGAATGTACAATTACCAGTTATGAAAAGTAAATGTCCCAAGCAAAGTGAGGTCAGTGGAGTAGAGTCAGGCAGTTGCCTGTCCAAAGTTCAGTCAAGCTGAGGGGAACATTAAGGCCTTCTTGGTGAAGACAATTCTTGAGAGTTTTTATGTAGCTTATCACTTCCACCTTAAGCATGGGAATTAAAACTCAAGTTCAGGAGTTGGCCAGCCAGTAATTTTTTATTTAATAATATTTCTGGTTGGTTGAATTTTAAGCCTGTTATTACTTTAAACTACTACTCCTACTACTACTAAAGTTACTACTTTAAACACTAAACAGGGCCCTAGTGACTAAAATGCTTACTTCCTGGCCACAGAGGCCTAAAGAAAAAGTTTTACATGAGTCAAGAGATGGGCATTTAACAATTTTTAGAGAAAATGGCATTGATCAAAACAGTGAGCTGCAGGAAAGAAGATCTGCATTCTAAAGTTCTATAGCATATTTTTATGTTTAGCTTTTAATGTATCTATTCATTTCTTTCTCAGAATAACATATTTCTTGGAGCATACTTTTATTTGAATCTGGTGGTACAGATGGTGGAGGGAAGTGTGAGTCCCTTGGGGTGCTGTGAAAATGAGAGTGTTGGGGCTGGAATATAAAATGAAGAGGAAAGACCTATGTGGGAGGTAAAGGAAAAAAAAGAGGAGGAAAAATAATAATGATGATGAGACCCAAGGAGTGAAAGAGAATGACTCCTTAAAGAATAGAGTGGATGTCAATGTCTGTATCTGTATTTATATCTGTATCTATCTACCTATCTACCTATCTGTATGTATATGTATCTCTATCCAAGCCTCCCTACCACCACTTCTTTTGGGAAGCTCAGTAGCCCCCCCCCTTCCTTTGGATAATTCTTCTTCCCCTGGTTTCCCATCAAGTGGTTCCAGGGGAGAGGGACAAATATAAGACCTAAATCTTCTGGAAGAGTTAGATGTCCTACTCAAGATAAGTGTGATGGTTAAATGGTATAGATCAGGATTGGTGGAACTTGATAGGTTGACCAGCTGTTCTGGGTTGCCCATGACTAAGGGGTTTCTCAGGATTTTCAGTACTAAAACCAAGATAGCCCCAAAGAAAATGAGAGAGTTGGTTACCTTAGAGACGAGGGTTTTTGTAATTCACAGACAAAACTGCCCTTACTAATAAGACAGGCAACTGTTGTGATCAGCTTCCAAATGAAGATCACCTAATAAGAAATTTAGTAGAGACTTTTGCCTTAATACATCACTGTCAAACCAGTTCCTTAAGATATGATTTGGGGTGCTCACTGAAGAATTATAATTTTATAAAATATAAAGGGGATGTGTCCAGTAGTCTATATTAAAACAAAATAAAGTTTTGTGGAGATTCTTCTATTTAGAGAAAGCCACATCACACACTAAGTATGTCATGTCCTCACCTCTCTACCTAAACTTTGCAGGTAGGTACATGTAAAGAACTATTTGGAAAGTCTCACAGTAAATTATAAAGAAACAACTTAAAGGGATTAATTGCATATACATTAGTGTTGTGTACCACCCAAATCTGTATTCAGACAGTAACCTTCCTCTACAGCATAAGTCTTGCTTTGGGTTCTCCAAAAAGCTGAGCTTGGGACAAGGATATCAGTGCAGGTAGATTGTTTGGAAGTGAACCCAGGAAGCACAGGTAGAGGGCATAGGGAACATGAAAGGGAGAGGAGAAAAGCTAATGGGAATGAAGCTGGTCAGTCCTGTAAGGAATGGGCTCAATCCCACTGAGATTCTCAGGAAAGATGTTGAAATTGCCTCCAGACTTGTTCCATAGGTAGATGGGGATTCTGGAGTATTTATCCCACAGCTCCTTCCAACTGCTGGCTGAGAGCTATGCTTTGGGATTTTGCAGTTTGGCATTCTTTCATAGCTAAGGTGCTGGAGGTCACTGCCTACCTTCTACACATGGAAGCGGGAGGAGTCAGGTGGGTTGAGGTGATGGCGTACAATGCACCACAAGCTTTGGCCTCAGCATCCTGACATTGCTGCCTATAAATATTCCCCCAGTCACCCTAGAAAAATCTATCTTAAGCTGAGGAAGACCCTTAAAGATAGCATAGGGTCAATAGGCTTATTTACTGATGATCAGTAAAGACTGAGACAGGTAAAGGAGTGATTCACAACTGTACACGCATTCTTGGTTGAGCAGTATTAGATTCTGAGATTCCTGAAGTCCATTCCAGGACACACATGTCCACACAGAATGTGTGAGTGAGATGTGAGACCGTTGGAAATATGATTTTGATGAGAGTGTGAGAAGGAAGCAAAATTACTATTCTCTTGTGCTTTAAAAATTACTCCTTTTCAAAAGTAGGTCCTTTTTCTTTTCTGCCTTAAAAAAAAATTCAGCATTATCTAAGAGGTATAATTTGCACATAAAATTATAAAATATTTGAAGTATACATCATGATGATTTGGTATATATAAGCAGTGTGAAAGGATTCCCCCTCATCTAGTTAATTAACATGTCCATCACCTCACATCTTTATCTTTTTTTCATTTTCTCTTCTTCTTTTTGGCAAGGGGAAGAAACTTCTACTGTCTTAGCAAACTTCAATCACACAACACAGTATCATCAATTACTATAGTCACCATATTTTCCATTAGATCCTCAGACCTTATTCATCCTGTATCAGAAAGTATGTGCCCTTTTATCAACCCCTCCTTATTTCTCTCAGCCCCCAACCCTGGAAACCACTTTTTATGGCTTCTACCAGTTTTAATTTTTTCTTGAATTGATCTTAACAGAGCATTTCTTTGTAGAAAAATAAAACATGTTATCTGGAGCTAGACTTCATATGCTTGGATACTGGTATTGTTCCTGTTCACTAAGAAATTTCAGGCAAAGCAAGTGTTTAAACTCAGTTTCTTCATCTGTGGAATGGGTACAGAATTTTCCATCTCTCAAGGATTCTGCTGTGGTGGACATAAAATCCATTCGGTAAAGATCTGTGTGAGTCAGAGCTACTAATGTCAGCCATCAATATCACTAAAGTTACTAGTAAAACACTCCCCAAGTGGGACTTATTTGGAAGTTCTATGAAATTGTGAGACTGCATGATTGTTTTCCCTGGGCATGTATATAGCTCAGAAGAAGACCATGGATATGGTGAAATGTGCAATAAAGTAAGGGGCAACAATTGGAAATCCACAGAAATTGTTTGCCAGTAGAATGATAGGTTGATTGTTCTATTTATCGACTGGAATTCAGCACATGGAAATTATATGAGCAAATGAATGCAGACTAACCCAGGGAAGGGGTTTTTCATTAAGGTGTCTGAAATAGTATTTTGGATTATGTTTGCCAATTCAGAGCACTCAGTAGAGCCCAGTGGTTTTGCTGTGGGTATATGTGTATGATTTTATAGTTGGTTGACTGCACAGCAGACCACAGACAATAAGGAAGAACTCCTGTGGCTTTATTGAAAGCTGTATTTCCTGGAACCCCTGAGAGTGGCTTCGATAATCAGCTTTGACATTACACTTGAAAGGAAATCAGCACTGTTCTTGTTTGGCCCATCATTTTTCTTTTTTCTTTATTCTTTCTGGTTAAAAATGCTCTATCAAGTCTTATGGGAAAATAATCTTTACCTCAGGGCAGGCAGATTTCAAGGAAGGGGGAAAAAAAGACCTCAGTTAGATGCAGTCCCATCAAACTCAGACCTTTTAGGGGATAATCCGAAAGTCACATTTCAAAAATACTAGCTTTTGTTCAGCAGTCTGTGGGCACCTCCCCTGATGAAAGTCCCCTTTCTACATTCTCTGTAGAGTTCCCAGAAATGGTTCTCAAACATTAGCATATGTACAAGTCAAGAAGACTATTTTGACAAAAGTGGAGATTTCTGGGAGGTGATGGTGGATTATGCCTTCTGTTTCCTTCCTGGAGATTCAACTGGGGGCTGACCTTGAAGGATGCCATTTTTTTTTCTTGGTAAAGTTTACCCTAGTGGAGCATTAACATCTTTGGGATTTCCCATCTTTGACTTGCCATTCTGTCTCTGTACTTGTATTATTATTTAACCTACAGATAGGCAATGTGAACGCGATCGTTTAGGGCTCTTGCTAAGACCTGGAAGACCAGCAGTAAAGACCACATGCCACTGGTATGTCCACCAATATGGATGAAACTCACAGATTATAAGTTGAGTGGAAAGAACACAGTTACAGAAGAACTCAGAAGAACAGTTACATGATTCCATTGAGATGAAGTTCAAAAACAGGTGAAATTAATTGATGGTGAAGGAATGCATAAAAATGGCTACTGCTGGCTAGGTGACTGTGTAAGCGGAAAGTTAGGGTTCCCCAGAAAAAGGGAGAAATCATTTCAGGGCCCCAGCTAATTTTTGTGATCTTTGCCTTATCTACTTCACTTGCCCCTAGCACACTTTTTTACAGAACTTCCCAGGAGGTGTCAAAGTTACAAAGAAATGCAAAAACCTCCGTGGTTAATAAGGATTTTAAGGGAACAAAGGGAATGCAAATACTATCAGTCTCTACCAACGCCAGAAAATAGCCAAACAGTATCAGAGACAATAAATCAGTGGAAAAACTCCCAGTGCTATTTCGAAAGTAAGCAAGGCCCTGCATTCATTACCCGAGATAAGGAGCCAAGATCCATCTAGCTTATCCCCGTTCTCAGCTCTTGGAGCATATCCATAACCCTTCCCTGGCCTGAAGCTTACCTATGCCTCATTATAATGTTATGATAAAAGTCCCATTTCTGAATATTCGTCATAACCCTAAATACAATAAACACACTCATCCCTGCTCAGGGAGTCCTGAGCTTTGGAGGTTATGCTCCGATCTCATTGACTGCAAATAAAATTTCGTTAATGTGACAACTCCACCTGGTACAATCTCTAACTCAACCAAGGAGTGGAGTCATGGTAGTTGGGTTATAACTGTACACTGGAAAGGAGTTTGGGGAGCCTTATAGGGTGTTGGAAATTATATCCTGATTTGGATGATGGCCATGTTGGCTACATGTGTCCCAAGAAATCAAGGTACTATATGCTTAAGAATTCTACCTTATACATTTTGTTGTGTATATGGTATTTACCAATTGAATTACATACACACACACACACACACACACACACACACACTGAGGGACCCCAGTTAAGTGAAGAGTAAACAGCTATGACCTTCTCATGCTACCTTGAAGGTCTTCCCTGTTGAGCTGAATTTACAAATAGGCAGAACAGGTTGTGACTAACACCTTTTGTTCACCCACATCACCCACAGGCTGGCTGATGCCTGAAATTATACTTTTATTGCAAAGTTCCAATATTTCTCAAAGGGTGCCACATATCTGGAAAAAGTAATTGTGTATCATTAACATTTGATTGTAACATGTAACATAAGAAGAGGTTTTAGAATTCACACAGTTTCTTGGTTCTCAGATCTGGTTGTGTATCAGAATCGCCTGGGAAGCTTCAAAATATGGATCTATTGATTACTGAGTCAGAACCTCTGAGAGTAGGGTGCCCAGGGGAATATGTGTGTGTGTGTGTGTGCGCGCGCCCGTGTATGTGTGTGTATACACACATATATGACATTGTAATTGGAATTAGTCCAAATGATCTCCCATGTGCGATTTTCTCCGCATATGACAATGATACAACCTCCAAATTTCCTTGTATATAGATTATGATGTTTTCAGAGATCCTTCCCATGGATCATGTCATCTGAGTCTTAAATCTAGGGGTAGATAAAAGTGGTATCATTTCTCTTTTGTTGATGAAGAGATGGAAGCTCAGTGAAATTAAGTGATTTCCCCTTATCAGCAAGAGTAGTCAGGTCTTCTATTCCAGACCTCCTCTTACTCTCCCTTTGTGAACAGGAAGCTCTGTGCAACCTCTTCTTGAATATTTTCTTTCTTTCTTTTTTAAATAAACTTTTATTTTACAAGAGTTTTAGATTTACAGAAAAACGTGAAATTAGTATAAAGTTCCTATATAGCCTACACCCATTTCTTCCTACTATTAACATTTTACATTGATATATTTATCATAATTGATCAACAAATATCGGTACATCACTACTAACAAAAGACCATACTTTTTTTCAGATTTCCTTAGCTTTTGCCTAATGTCATTTTTCTGTTTCAGGATAACCCCTCCATGTCTCCTTTGGCTTTTCTTGGTTATAACAGTTTTTCAGATTTTCCTTGTTTTTGATGACCTTGACAATCTTAAGGAATACTGTTCTGGCATTTTGTAAAATGTCTTACAGTTGGGATTTATCTGATGTGTTTATTATGGTTAGATTTAGGTATTATGCTTTTGGGAGGCAGACCACAGAGGTAAAGTGCTATTCTTATCACATCACATTGAGGATAGATACTATCAATATGAATTATCACTGTTGATGTTGACCTTGATTATTTGGCTTGAAGTTTCTGCACTGTAAATTTATGCTTTTTTCCCCATTCTGTACTCTGCTGTTTGGAAGAAAGTCACTATTTGCAGCTCTGTTCTTTACCTCCTTCACTCTCTGGAGTGAGATATAAAGGATATATAAATGTAAATACAAATATAAGTATAAATGTAAAGGATATAATAAATATTTACTATATCCTTTATATTTATAATGGATATTTACTATATCCTATTTACTTTATCCTTTATCCTTTATCACCTTTTTTGATCTCATAGCCCACCTTCTCCATCTTTTAAAAACACTCCATTGTGCCTCCAGAACTCACAGTCACGAGTAAACTAGCCCATAACCTCACCCTCTTCTGGGACTATCCTCTTTGCTATTGGTTCTAGTTGGAAACTTATCACCTTGCTTCCCTTGCAACTCAGCTGATGGTTGCTTCCTTTTTTATACTGTAGGTGCTACTGGGTTTGATGATGTATGGAGGAGGACCCATTCCAGATCATCTCCCTCATTGTTCTCTAAACGTTACCCCTCAACTTGACTCTCATGTCATTACTTTATTTCACCTGCCACCCCTTCTTTGTTGTAATTATCTGTACACTTCTCTGTTCACTGCCCATATTCTTTTGAATCATTTAGCTCTTGGATGATTGTTAGGCTTTCTAGCATGAATTCATTGGTAGCTTAGTTCCATGTTCTCTCGTGTCATGCTCTTGTCCTGCACCCAACCCTACACACTGAGTCTTTATATTCTAGGCATTGTTATTGCCAATAACCATACCCCCCTACTCTCTCAGTGCCAAACATGTCATATTACCACTATTACCTCCTGCCCTTCCATCTCACACCCCCTAGTATACACCTGCAATAGTTTCTAGTTCTGAGAACTCCAAATTGTGGAAACAACCACCTCCTCTCAGTCTGTTAAAATCACTTAAAATCCTCACTTTTCTCCTTATCCGCTCAAATCCCAAGACCAAGGATTATGATGACTCTCTTGTCTGCTAACCCAACACCCTACTGAAACCCTTGTTCAACTAAGTCACAGCCTTTGCCACATCTTTCTGCCTACTCTGAACCTGTTCACCTGTCATTGAAAGTGGCTGGAGAAGAATATGTAGCTGTGCTGATTGGTCTTCACATTCATTCACAGTCAACAACCTCAAATGTGTCTTGTTCTACACAGCACTCATATTTTTTTTTCTCCTCATCCATTCTCCCATTCCCCTACAAGACCATTTTATACCTTCCCATCCGTGCTCTGACCTTCCACATCTCCCTCCTTATCCTAATGCTCACATGATAGCCTTGCTTTCCATTTCAGGAAGAAAATGGTAACATTCATAGGAATGCTCCTATAATCTCCCTCCACCACTTGTGCTCCCCTATCTTCATCTCTGCCCATTTTTTTGGCTTCTCTCCTATTAGCAAGCCTGAACTACCCATACCCCTGCTAAGGGCAGTCACTCCATTTGTACACTAGATTCCATCCTTTTCTCACCTTCTGAAGGTCATCAGTCCAGTAATTCTTTCCCTTTCCTGAAGTGTTCTTTCTTTTCCTAAAATCCTCACAATAGCATGGAAGTGTGCTGTAATTTTTCCTTTCTTAACTGTAGTTCTATCTAGCCATTACCTGACTTGTGTCCTTCCCTTTACAGCAGAACTCAAAGGGTTCTGTCAATTGTCCCATCTTCTATTTTCCTCCTTCCATTTTCTCTTGAACTCACTCCAATTAATTTTTGCCCCCATTACACCATTAAAACTGCTTCTATCAAGGTCACCAGTGATTTCTGCATTGAAAAATCTTGTCCTAAATTCATTATCATTCTTTATTTCACTTGAGCTTTCAGCAGAAGATGATAAGTTCCTCTTTTATTTGAAATGCCTTCTATATTAGGCTTTCTGGGTACCCTATTTGCCTGATTTTCCTACTTATAGGACCACTTTTTTAGTCCACTGTGCTGGTTCTTCCTCACCTTCCCAGTCTCTAAGCTTTAGGATATATTTAAAGAGGCCTTATCCTTGGAACTTCTTATTCTCCCTCTCTTGGTTATTTCAACCAAACTTATGGATTTGAATATTTCCTTATTGATGCCTGCCAAATTTGTATTATCAACCTGGACTTCTTCCCTGAACTACAGATTCTTATATCCACCTTCCTGACTGATACATCTAATTGGTTGTTTCATAGATATTTAAAATTAAATATATCCTAAGCGGAATTCACATTATTTGACCCAAAACTTGCTCATGTGCAATATTCATCTCAGCAAATGCCCAGGCCCCACTAAATGATATTATCTTGACTCCTGTGTTTCCTAAGCTATGTCTGATAAATAAGAAAATGCTATTGCTCTTCCTTCAAAATATATCCATAATTTGACCACCTCTCAACCCTTTCACTGTTACCATCTTGTTTTTTTTTTAATTAATTTATTTTTTTTCAGCGTAACAGTATTCATTGTTTTTGCACCACACCCAGTGCTCCATGCAATCCGTGCCCTCTCTAATACCCAGCAACAGGTTCCCCCAACCTCCCACCCCCCACCCCTTCAAAACCCTCAGATTGTTTTTCAGAGTCCATAGTCTCTCATGGTTCACTTCCCCTTCCAATTTCCCTCAACTCCCTTCTCCTCTCCATCTCCCCTTGTCCTCCATAATATTTGTTGTGCTCCACAAATAAGTGAAACCATATGATAATTGACTCTCTCTGCTTGACTTATTTCACTCAGCATAATCTCTTCCAGTCCTGTCCATGTTGCTTCAAAAGTTGGGTATTCATCCTTTCTGATGGAGGCATAATACTCCATAGGGTATATGGACCACATCCTCCTTATCCATTCATTCGTTGAAGGGCATCTTGGTTCTTTCCACAGTTTGGCGACTGTGGCCATTGCTGCTATAAACATTGGGGTACAGATGGCCCTTCTTTTCACTACATCTGTATCTTTGAGGTAAATACCCAGTAGTGCAATTGCAGGACTATAGGGAAGCTCTATTTTTAATTTCTTGAGGAATCTCCACACTGTTTTCCAAAGTGGCTGCACCAACTGGCATTCTCACCAACAGTGTAGGATACTGTTTCTCCACATCCTCTCCAAAACATGTTGTTTCCTGTCATGTTAATTTTGGCCATTCTAACTGGTGTAAGGTAGTATCTCAATGTAGTTTTAATTTGAGTCTCCCTGATGGCTAGTGATGATGAACACTTTTTCATGTATCTGATAGCTATTTGTAAGTCTTCTTTGCAGAAGTGTCTGTTCATATCTTCTGCCCATTTTTTAAATATGATTGTCTGTTTTGTGTGTGTTGAGTTTGGGGAGTTCTTTATAGATTCTGGATATCAACCTTTTGTCTGTACTGTCATTTTAACTATCTTCTCCCATTCTGTGGATTGCCTCTTTGTTTTGTTGACTGTTTCCTTTGCTGTGCAGAAGCTTTTGATCTTGATTCCATTTACTATAGCACCAAGAACCATAAGATACCTGGGAATAAACCTAACCAAAGAGATAAAGGATCTGTACTCAAGGAACTACAGAACACTCATGAAAGAAATTGAAGAAGACACAAAAAGATGGAAGACCATTCTATGCTCTTGGATCAGAAGAATAAACATTTTTAAAATGTCTATACTGCCTAGAGCAATCGATACTTTTAATGCCATTCCAATCAAAATTCCACCAGTACTTTTCAAAGAGCTGGAGCAAATAATCCAAAAATTTGTATGGAATCAGAAGAGACCCGAATCACTAAGGAAATGTTGAAAAACAAAAATAAACCTGGGGGCATCACATTACCTGATTTCAAGCTTTACTACAAAGCTATGAGCACCAAGACAGCATGGTACTGGCATAAAAACAGACACATAGACCAGAGGAACAGAGTACAGAGCCCAGATATGGACCCTCAACTCTATGGTCAAATAATCTTCGAAAAAACAGGAAAAAATATACAATGGAAAAAAGACAGTCTCTTCAATAAACGGTGCTGGGAAAACTGGACAGCTATATGTAGAAGAATGAAACTTGACCATTCTCTTACACTATACACAAAGATAAACTCGAAATAGATAAAAGACCTCAATGTGAGACAGGAATCTATCAGAACCCTAGAGGAGAATATAGGCAGTAACCTCTTCGATATCAGCCACAGCAACTTCTTTGAAATATGTCTCTAAAAGCAAAGGAAAAAAGCGAAGATGAACTTTTGGGACTTCACCATCTTGGTTTAAGTCACCATCATCTTTTGCCTGGATTATTGACAATATCTCCTAACTCATCTTCCTGCATGCTTCAGTACAGTGGCCTCTTTTGCTCATTGGTGAAATTCTTTATGTCCCTTTCCTGTTCAGGCCTTCCTCTGGCTTCTCTTTTTCCTTAAAGTGAGATCCAGTACTCTGAGAGGGAACCACAAGGGCCTAGAAAATCAGCTCTGCATCGCCTCTCTGATGGTATCTCTTACTGCTCTCTGTCTGGCTCACTTTGCTGCAGCCACACTGGGCTCTACACTGCCAGGCCTCCTCAGAGCCTTTGCCCTGATATTCCCTTCTCTCTTTCTTTCCTGAGATAAGCATGGCTTGTTCACTTTTGTCCTTTTCATCTTTTCTCAAATAGCCCCCTCAATGAAGATTTCCCTATCTGCCTTATCTAAAATTGTAACCCTCTCATTCCCAACATTTATTCCCCTTTCTTGTTTTCTTTTTCATCATTTTTTTTCTCTAGTATTTTTAATCGGGTTCATCATTTGTTTTTCCACTAGAATGCAGGTTTTATGAGGGTAGGGTTTTGTGTGATTATTCATTGGTATATTCCCAGCAGCTATAATAGCAACTAGCATATAGTAAGAACACAATAAATGCATATTGAGTGAATGGATAGTTAATTGAATGCAAAGGCTTTTACTTCCCATAATATGAACACTATATATCACAAATACAACCTAAATGTGGATCAGATTCTCATTTGTTTAAGCAATCACATCCCACTCTTGATACATTTCATGATTACAATTTCCAACTCTTTTTCATATGAACTCCTGCCAAGCCAGGAGTTCCCTATTGTGCATTCATAGAATTATTTTTAAATTCCCACACATGGCTCTTTATAAACTTCATCTTGTTATTTTAAACTCAGCAGTCCAAGTCTGCCAAGAGATAATTCAGGATATTGATTTTGATATATCTTGCATTAACATTCTCGTCTAGGCTTGATAAACTTTGTTATTTGACTTCACTTATGTTCATTATAATGTTTAATCAGACAGGAGAAATTGAAGAGCCATGGGGCTACCAAAAGAGAAGTTGTAACACATAGCATTTCCCCAAAACTACTGTGCCATTACATGTACCCACTCTTCTTTTACTGTGATGTTGTTGTTCCTCCCTGGAGAGATTGGGTCTAAGTTCCCTTCCCTTGAGCCTGGATGGTTCTTGCAATTGCCTCAATCAATCAAGTATGGTAGAAGTAACTCCATGTGACTTTTAAAGTTGAACTAAACATGGTCACACTGCTACTACCTGTTTTTTTAAAAATTATTATTATTATTATTATTTTTAATTTCTTGAGACATGGACTTGGGACCCTGAGCTGACATATAAGAAGTTCAGTTACACTGAGGCCACTATTCTGGAGAAACCACATACAAAGACCACATAGACATAGAGAATGAAATCAGAGATGCCCCAGAGATTTAGGATCCCAGTTACTTATGTCTCTACAGCCCTGTCACCAGACATATGAGTGGAGAAGGTTTAAGAAGACATTTGTCTCATACACCATCTGACTACAACCCTAAGGTAGATTGAAAGACCCAAAGTCAGGATTGCCGAATTGACTAGTCCCAAATCTCTCATCCACAGTAACCATGAGAGGCCATAAATGATGATTGTGCTTTAAGCCACTAACTTTTGGAGTGATCTGTTACATAGCATAGGTGACTAACACCTACCATGTTGAGTGTATATAGTTAAAATCCTGTTCTGGGGAGCAGTCTGTTCTATTGACTCAGGTTCTGGGTTTTACATATGAGAAACACTCAAGGTCAGGAGAGATGCTAACAACTTTTGTGGGAAGATTTGACTGCTTTATGCTGTGTAGTAAATCTTCAAAACAGAGGACTGTTTGGAATAAACTAGAATGATGGTAACAGTGAATTAAGACAGAGTGAAGATGACTAGAAAGCAAACTTTAGAAGGTTGGGGCAAGAATAGAGATGGATTCTGTTTTACTATTTTACTTAAACTGGCCATACTTTTAATTTCTTTGAGGGAAATTTGAAGAAAACTGTTGCTTTTGCTTGGTTTCGAATCTCTGCTCCATTTCTTCTAGCATAGGTGTTAGTCACCTATGCAATGTAACAGTGTCTCCATGCCTCCTGGTGCCCATGTTTCCCACACTTAGTTGTGATTTGCAATATGGAAGACCATATTCTAGCAGCTTCTTTTTTTTCTAATAACTTCTGAGCTCAAAGAAAAAAATGTTACTCTTAATATCTTTGCTCCAAATTTACATTCTCACATTTGAGTGAGAAAAAAACCAAACCCAGACTCTTTCATTTACTCTACCAGTGTCTGATATATTGTACCCTTTGGATCACCAACATTTTATATGGGATTTCAATTGATTTCTTTTTGTCTTTTTTTTTATTGTAGGCAGCCTGAGTGTATTTAAAGGTATAAACTCAATCTCAAGTTATTCATTTAGATAGATATTTCCTCCACCTTTGTGCCTTTGCTCCTCTTGCTGTCATAACACCAATATTTTAAAATGATTTTGCTCATATTAATCACTTTCTCAACCTGAACTACAAATCTTGTGTATACTCTCCAAGAATAGACAATTTATTAATGTCTTCTTTTCCCAGAACGTGTCTTTATAACTATTCTCTTAACAGATTCAATTATAATGTCTAAAATTTGGCCCGTTAGATACTTATTTAAGGAGTGTGGTATATAGGATAAGGGAAAATAGCCATAATTGAGTTTAAATTAATTCAAGATTATTTTTTAACAAGCTATGAGGGGTGGGCTACCTCTTATGCTTCCTTTTTGAATGGAATCTGACCATGCAAAAAATGCATACAAAGGTCAGTAGCCAAAAGAGAAAAAAGTAATAATGTTGTCAATTTATTGCATTCAAGTATCAGACAGCTTCATCCTATATTCAGATGATAGCTGTGCTGGTTTTATTTCTTGGGCCAAAGTGTGTTGTTACCCAATTCTATTCAGAATCTAAATAATGTTGTTGGATATTTTGAGATATATTTTCAGTGGAATGATTCTGATAACCTCCTTTCTTGTCAAATCACATGGGCAAGGATGGTACTTACCTCGGGAAAGTAGGCCTGTCACCTTTCATGGTATCCTTCTAGCATGGTGACAGGGATAGAAGACAAATAAAGTTGAGATTCTTGGTGGAGAATAAGAAGTAAAAGAGAATGAGTGGGACCTTAGATGTTGTCTTTTATGGATTCAATTCCTATGCTTACAATACCTGATCTAATAAATATTTTATACTTTGATCCATCTGATTATCAACTCCTCCTTCCATGAGAGTAGTAAATAATTGAGTAGAGAAGGGTGAGAGACTCCTTTGTAGGTATCCTTGTAAGTGGAGAAAAGATGGAGAAATTACCTGGGTTGGGACAACATACCTACCTGAGAAACACCATCTGCTTTCGTTGGTTCTGGCTGCTGTAACAAAATACTGCAGACTGAGTGACTTAAACAATGAACTTTCATTTCTCACATCTCTGGAGGCTGGAAGTCCGAGAGCATGGTGCCAGCATGGTTGAGTTCTTGGTGAGTGCCCTCTTCCTGGTTTCTTCACATGGTGGGTAGTCAGAGGGGCAAGGGGAGTAGGGTGAGGGAGAGAAAGGAAACTCTATCATGTCTCTTAATATAAGGGCACTAATCTCATCCTGAAGGATCCATCCTCATGACCAAATCGCCTTGTAAAGGCCCCACCAACAAATACCATCGTCCCAGTGGAGATGAGGGTTTCAAGACACAAATTTTAGGGGGTCGTGAACATGTAGTCCATAACACTATCTTTCATCTGCCCAATCTTCCCTAGACATTTATTTCTTTTTATTCAGTTGAGTTTCAGTTGAGTTTGGTTGTGATTGATAACTTCAGGGCAGTTGTAATAAGACAATTATAATAATGTCAAGACTTGGGGCTTTAAAACCATACCATTTCTTGTCTCTTTTGAGTCTATAGGTCAACTGGGTGTTTCCACTGACCTTGGCTGAGCTCACTCATCTGTCTGTAGTCAGCTGGTAGTTTAGCTAGAGGCTGGCTGGTCCAGGCTGGTCTCAAAAGGGACAACATGGATCTCTTCCAAATGTCTCTCAACTGTCTCTGTCAACTAGTGTGGGCATGTTCTTATGATGATTGCACAAAATCAAGGGAAAGAAATCCTGCTTGTGTTACATTTTCTCTTGTTCTATTGGCCAAAGCAAGCCATGTAACCAAGGCCAGAATAAGAGTGTGAAGGGAATACTTAGTTAAAGGACAAGGAGAATTCAGGGATACTATTAATTGAGGTTATGACTTAAGAGAAGCAGTGTATCAGGAGAATCATGCTATCACTTTCTTGATTCTAATGTCATCTGCATAGAACTGTGATAATGGAAATGTTTCATATCTGTGATGTCCCATAAGGTAGCCAACTAGCCATATGTCGGTATTTAAATTTGTTTAATTTAAATGATATAAAATTAGGAAATGAGTTCTTTATAATAGCATATTCTTATCTTAATAGCTAGCAGTATACTAATCACTATTGCTAATATTTCACCCTGAATCAGTGAGGTGAGAAATTGTGCTATTGTGCTTAGAAGTCCCTATAATAGGTCAAAATGGGCCATTAACTTGGTATATTGGAGGCATTGCTGTGCCCGATTGGGAACTGATTTTAACTGATTAGGTCAAACTCAGCCAGTTTATTCTTTGAGAGAACTTCCAGCAGCCTACCATAATGTGGGAGATGATAAGTCTCCTCTCCATAGACCTGCTAAAAAGTTGCAATGAAGCCAAATCTTCGGTGTAGCTATCTCTGCCTCACTTACAGACATTTATTAGCAAGTAAAATTGAGAGTACACACACTGTGCTCTGCAGGCTCAATAAAGACTCCATCTCTATTTTTAGGTGATTTAATAGTACCTTCCATAAATGTTGGAATATTGGAATATTCCATAAAATATTCACCCAGACAAAGGCAGCAGGTTGCAGCTAAGCATACAATGGACTCTGACAACCAAGAATCCTCTTCATTATCTGCTGAATGCTGAATTGTTTATGACTCAAGCTTAAGGTACCATTCCTAACCCAGAAGAATCTAGGATACCTTGAATTTTATACCCAGTACATACAAGGGCCTGAATGGCTCTTGCATATTTCTAACCAACCCGAATACCTTGAGCACCATTAATGTTGCCAGGACAAACTCATTTTTAAAATCCATTGTGGTGATTAAAAACAAACAAACGAACAAAAACAACAACTGCAAGACTCACTCAACAAAATTCACTTTTGACATAAATTATGTTAATTCACAAAACCTTAGATTTTTTTCTGAGATCGACATTGCTGCAGAACTTGGAATAATTACCCTGAAAGTGTGGTCTTTGATGGAGTGCTAACAAACCACTCTGGAGAATTTGGGGCTACTGAATATCCAGTGGTCTAGATTAAAATGACCACACACACATGTATTTTCTATTTTTACTGAAATACCATAAGAGAAACTTGAGACTATGTAGTTTAAGGTGAAAACTCATATTCTCATATTGAGTTCTCAACTCAGATTATGACAAAATTTACATTTCTCAAAAGGCTGGTTTATTTTTGTCTTATTAAGAGTTTCACTAGCAATTTCTAGTTTAAAACATCTGTGCTAGAAAATGTGGCAAATGTAATTTTTGTTAATTACAAGTTCCAAAGTTTTGTGGATGTTGTTTAATACATGACCAGTTTTTATAAGGATTTCAGGGAAACTTGGAAAAGAGGTGAATTTTTGTTTCTAGATTATGTATTTTCGTTCTCCCCTACAAATTTTATTTTATATTATTTAGATTCTCTATGTATTTATTTACTTCTTGTGTTCTTCATCTATTAAAACTAAAAATCTTGTTTAAAATCTTCTCCATTGTTTGTGACTCTGTCCATTTCATCTTACAGTTTTTAATTTATGCATTTGGTGAGCTGTTATTTTATGCATACCATTTTACGACTGCTAAATTTACATTGCAAGTGTATATTTGAACAATAAAAAATGACACTTTAATTTGAATCATCTTTCATTCAGTAGGATGTAAACTTTTGGTAATTTATCATTAATATTATTCAGAAAGGGTACAAGATTGATATAATTTCTGAAGACTTGCAAGCTTAAGACCTTATTTTTCTTCCTTCACACAAGTAATGGCTTGACTGTGTATGAAATTACTGGTTCACAAGCCTTGTCTGTTCTAGTCTTTCCTCCTTATTTTTCTTTATTTTGAGGTAGTTTGTGTTTCCTACCTTGTTTCATTGGATTTGTTTTAGTTTTTGCTTTTGTATTCTATTCATTCAAAAATGCCTTTTGAGCATTTTTGCCTAGTTGTGGGTGCCTGCTTGTGGGTTTCTTTCTTACTGTTTTTTATCTTTTTTTTTTAACAGATGAACTTTATTAACCATTTTACTTGGGGACTTTCTTGAGCTCTTCTTTTAAACTTGGTCTTTTTTTTTTTTTTTATTTGACAGGCAGAGATTACAAGTAGGCAGAGAGGCAGGCAGAGAGAGAGAGGAGGAAGCAGGCTCTCCGCTGAGCAGAGAGCCCGATGCGGGGCTCGATCCCAGGAGCCTGGGATCATGACCTGAGCCGAAGGCAGAGGCTTTAACCCACTGAGCCACCCAGGCGCCCCTTAAACTTGGTCTTTATTGCATTTGGTTCTGATATCCCTTTGTTTTATACCAGCAGATATGTCTGTAACTCTTAAACTAGATTTTTACTCCCTAGCTCTTTATATATAATTTCTTACATTGTTTTCATCTTTCTCCTTTAAATTCTCAGAAAAATCTCTCAATTCTGTCCTTTGCAACTCTGCAATTTTCAGTGATGTTGGATCTGCTTTCTTACCTGTGGTGAGGATTTTAACTTGATTTTCCAATGTCAGTATCCTTAAAATCCTTCCCTATCTCCTCATTCACCTTGTCTCCACTCACTGCTTTGTAACCTACTCTGAGTTTCTGTATTCATCTCTCTTTTATTGTTATTATGGCTTTCTGTTTCTATTTTATGTAGACTAAGGTATGGCTTCTGTGTCAATAGACACTTAGTCATTCATTCAACAGTTATTTGTCCAATACCTTTTTCACGCTCAGTAGCACCTTTATTAGTCACAGACATTAAACGAAATAATTACACAAATAATTATATACTGACAAAATCACAGGATGCCCTGAGAGTGTATAATAGTGGCCTACTTTAATCTAGGGGATAAAGCAAGGACTTTTTGAGAAGGTAAAATCTGAATAAAGAGAAGCAGTGAGCTCATGAAAAGAGAGAAAGAGGGAGTAGGTGAGAACCTTCTAGGTAAAGTGCCCAGCTTAGGCACAGGAGGTCCAAAATTCTCTTTCCATGATGCTCTTCCTCTAAGTTTTAAGGATAAAATCCTCTTTCCTTTGGTCTGTAGAATTTCTTCAAGATCATGTATTGGCATATTCTGTTTTTTCTTGATTGAGGGAAATTTTTCTCTGGACATCCATCAGGACACAGAGCCTGTGGATAGGCCTTAGTTCAGCATTCCGTCTGCCTTAGGGGGTGCTGGAAAGCCTTTCTCATGGCAGAGTTGAATCATGAGTGAATGCTGATGTGTGTAACTCTGAGTTGAGCTGTCCTGCCTAGCATGACTCTTCTGGACTGGATGGTATCTCCTACTCAAACTGCGTGACATGGCTGTCTCACTAAAATGGGCTGCCGGCTTTGTTTGGGAGTTAGATGCCAAGGCTCTATGAGTCCTGGTGGGAAGCATTTTCATCCTCTTCTTTTCCCAGCAAATAGAGCTGCTCTGTGTCATGTAGCAAAGCAGGAACAACCCACTTTCAATGACTTTATAGACAGAGGACATTCCTTCCAAATTCTGGAGCAAGGTCACTCAGCACTCTCTCCATTTTGGGGTCATCTGATCATTTTGTTTTGTTATGGTTATTTTATCTTCTGTGTATTTATATGTGTTTTGTGGTATGTAAGAAATTGTGACAGATACTATTTTAAACTAGAAGACTTTGGGTGTATTTTTAGTCTGCCAAATTTCTTGGAAGTAGTTGATTTTAAAACCAGAGAATCTTTTGGTGAGTTAAAACATTTTGGGAGAAAGAAAAAGCATGTATGAAGTCTAGATCGACATTTTTATTAACTAGTGCTTCTATCAGCTGATATGCATAGACCTGGGGGCATTTGGGGTCATATAGGGAGATGGGAAAGAGAACACCAGTCTCCGTGTGAGGAATTCCAACCCTGACATTAGATGTGACCGTCCTGGAGTCACCTTTCCTCTCTGCCAAAGGAGGTCCTCAGAAAGGTAGTGTTTTTGGAGTTGTTCTGCAGGATTCCAGGGCCTTGCTCCTCAAAGGATGCTCCTGCACCAGCTGCATTACATTGCCTGAGAGCTTGGGAGAGATTCAGAATCTCAGGCCCTAATCCAAAGATACTGAATCTCAATTTTAATGAGATTCTAGGTTATTCCTGTACTTTTGAAAGTTTGAGAAGATCTGACCCAGGGGGTGCCATAGGGCTCCTCTAGGGATGTGGGGGGAAGGAAAGAGAAGAGCGTTAGGGAGAAGTTTCCTTCACTCTGCTCCCCTTAACCTGCCTCAAACAGGGAATCTCTGTTTTTTTTCCCTTTGAAGAAAATTCATTACCAGTGCCCATGTATTTTCTCTTCATAAAGATAGATCCTTCTGCAAATAAGAAAATTATTTGATTAATGATTATCAACATTCTTTCAGCTTCAATGTTTCACCCCGCACAAGAGAAAGGCAAATTTATTATAGGTTTGGAGAAAAACAATTAATACAATATCAAGCATACAAACTTGATTTCTTGGAGTCCACATGGGATTAGCTTGAGATCAGGCTGTCAGAAATCGAGGAGAGGATATCTTTCTTTCTGCAGGGGGCAAGAAATTGAACCTGTCATACCCCTAAGGCTCAGGGGAGAGCCTCTTGCCTGGATACCTACAGATCCCAGGGGGAGGAACAAGATAGTTCCTCCAGTATTCACAGCCTTCAAGCCAAGTTTTTGGGAATGTCAGATTTAAGTATAAGACATAGAATTGTCAAATGGCAAATTATTTCTGCAATGGCAAGATGTGTTTGTACCCCTTTAGCAAAATGTATTGTTAGTTCTTATCTGGCAGAAAAAAAAATAAAATCAAGTATTCATTTATCACCTTCCCTTCCTCTCGCTATGCTGCAATAATGCTGCATTACAATCACCCGAAACTCAGTGTCTTAAAGCATTATTATTATTATTATTGTTCTTAATTCTCACAAATCTTTAGATTGACTGGGAGACTGGCTGGTCTGAGGGGGTCCTCTGCTGAAATGAGTCAGGTCTCCATCCCAAACGTAACTCCAGTTTCTCACATTGCTCTGCTAGGTCAGCCTCTATGTGCCTGTTATCACAGGAAGTTGCAGAGAAGCAGGGAGGAAGTAGAGATGGGCAAATTTCTTCATGCCTCTGTTGTCCTCCCATTTGCTAACTTCTCATTGGCCTATACAAGTCACGTGGCCAAGCCCAGCAAGAGAAAGAGAGTAAGAGGGGCTAGGAAGCTACAGGATAAAAGGTGTAGATGCACAGAGGTTATTAATTAAATTTAACTTAAATCAACTAAATGAAATATGAAGCTACCACACATGATCTTAAACAGCAATTGGCAGGAATCCAACTGTAGGAAGTATAGTTCTCACTTACATAAGGGGCCCTGGAACAAGGATATGTTAGACGGATCTCAGTGAACTACAGCAAGAAATGAGAAGGACTAGTATAAAATGGCTAGAATGATGGCTTTTCAATATGCCAGTTACATTATGATAATATAGGGAAAAGCACAAGGAATTCATTTTATTTTTTCCTATTTGTGATTTGAGAGATCCTGTGTCCCTTCTCATTTATTAATTTACCAAGTAAAAGCTAAATATATTATTGCTCAAATGATTTATGGCTAATTCATCTTTACTAGGTCCCCGTGTGGCATTTTATGTGACCAATTATCTCTGCCAAGTCCTTCTTCCATGGTCTACTTAGGACCTCCTGTTGTGGTCTACCTTTAAAATGCCTTCATGTAAGCATTTGAGAAAGGCATGTGGCTGACAGTTGCCGTAAGATGCATTTGTCTCCTGACCCTTCGACAGATAGAATCTGTGTGACCTACCTGTCCCTTTGTCCCAGAGAAAGCTGTGCTGGAGACGTCCAGACATGAGAGAGGAGAAGCGATCTGAAATCTGGGAGCCACCCTAAGCGAGTCAGTAATAACCCAAATTAATTTGAGCCTTGTTTTCCCTCCTCTTGGAGCTGGGAGCGTATTGGGTGGGAAGGTTAATACAGTGCAGCCTTATCTCCTCCGGGCAATTCTGCCGGCTTGGAATTGTTCTGCGTTTCCTCCCTGGGAAGGAAATGTGCTCGGCCATAGTGATAAGGAGAATGGCAAAGAGGTCAATCCAGAGAGATTAGGATGCCTACCAACCACTCCCCATGCTGCACAGGGTTATTATGAATCTGGGAAGTGAGGGGTTCAGTTAATTTTAGTTCAGAGTAACTCAGTCTCCATGGGGTTCTTTTAGGAGATGCAAACAACTCAACAGAAGCTTGTTAAAAAGAATTCATTCTGTGCATCCAGGGAGAGAGGCCACATGTGATTTTTACACAGGAGATGACTTAGCGTCGATTCAGCCAAAAAGAATATCAGACTTCTGTACTTTTCAAGAATCTATTGTAGGGGAGGGAAAAGCTTTCTCTAACCCTCTTAGGATCCCTGGCTAGGTCTGAAAATTTAACTGACAAAGACTGATGAGCAGAAGCATACAAAGTTATTTCGTATAAATTTTACGTGACAAGGGAGGCTTCAGAAGGAAATGAAGAGCCAAAGAAATGGTAAAACCAGAGCATTTTTATGTTGGGTTTGGTGAAGAGTAGACAGTCCTGTAGAAACAGCATAAGAGACTGGGGGAGGTGTAGCAAGTCTGGTTTGTTCAGATTCTTCTCAGTGTTTCTTTGTCTTAGGAGATAAGGATGTTCCTTTCCTCCCAGTGTAGAAGGGCACCTCTTACATGAAGGTTTTGTGACCAGTTTCAGGACAAAACTTGGGGAAAGGTCAGAGTGACCTTCCTGTTTCTGCTGTTTTCTCAAACTCCTTCAGCTAAAAATATTCAGTATACCAAGGTGTCATATTCTGGGGTAGTGTGTTCTGAGCCCCATCACTATCATGCTCACTTCCCATGCCTTTGCTAACTTAGAGTAATTAGGCTCCCTGACTTGGTAAAAAAAGAACAAAAATTGGTAACAGCTCCCTCCTAACCATTAATTCAACACTGTTTTTTTTTTTTTTCTTTCTTTTTTTTTTTTTTTTTTGTTGTTTGTTTTGTTTTGTTTTGTTTTACTGGTGGCTAAGTAGAAATTCCCACAGGCCTTGAATGCTAATGAGGTGCCAAGAAGTGCTGACAGGAACTATGCATAGTGAGAAGAGTTCACATCTGACTTCTGGGCAGACTTTCCTTAAAAAAATACCTTACTGTTCCATAAGAAATAAGGAAGAGGAAATCCTTGGACAGAAACTGGTTATTGGTCTCTTGTTTCTTGCTCTCCTGCATCCTTCCATTTCCTGATCTCTTTTCTGTTTTCTCTTCCTAGCTCAGATTGCTGTCTACTCTCCTATTTAAAAATCTATCTTCCTCAGCTGCCCTGACCAAACTCTACTTTAGTCAAGATCTTGAAGATATTCTATAGGTGCCAACTATAGGCCTCCAAAAGACTGAAATGTAATGTGAGTAGGTGAATGAGTGAGTGAATGGATGGATGGATGCGTGCGTGAATCAGTAGATGAACGCAGGAACAAAGCGGGCTTCATTCTCTGTTAGCCAACTCCAACAGAAGAAAAGGAATAGAGAAACTTCTGTTTATTCTCAGTATGATGGCATTCCAAGGACAACTTAGGTTCAGACTTCTCACAGAATTTTGGGAACCACGATCATGTCATTCAGGGGGCCAGTAAGCTTTCAGATGATAAGCATCCCAGGAAAGCTCGTAACTGCCTTTTCTTCATAGCCTTCCTGTGCCACCCCCTCCACCCGCCCAGACTGGGGAACACTATTAATTCTGGAGCAGTACTGTCCACTAGAAAAATAATGAGGAACTGTGTATGTAATTTTATGTTTTACCAAAAGGAAGAATAAACAGTATTTTATGGGTTGAATTGTGTCTTCTCCATAAAAGGAGAAGAATGTGGCCTGATTTGGAGATAGGATATTTAAAGAGTATATCAAGTTAAAACGAGGTCATTAGAATTGGGTACTAATCCAATATGCCAGCTGTCCTTATAAAAATTACAAATTTGGACACAGACATCAGGAAGATGATGTGAAGGGACTTCAGTGAGAAGTTAGGCATCTACAAGTCAAGGAAGAAGACTTGGACAGACCTTTCTTCCTTCACAGCCCCCTGAAGGAACCAGTCTAGCCAACACCTTGATCTTGGACTTGTAGCTCTAGGATGATAAAACAGTGAATCTCTGTTGTTTAAACCACTCAGTTAGTGGTACATTATTACCAGAAGCTCTAGGAAACTAACACTCAGTGAAAACATCTTTAAAAGTTACATATTTTATTCAATCCCAAATATCAAAAACATTCTTTCTAATTCATTGTGCATTTGACACAGAACCTTTCTGTCTACACTCGCCATATATCAAGTATTCAGTAACCATGTGTGACTTGTGGGTCTCATAGTGAAGAGCATGGATCTAAGATCAGCTAAATCCTGAGGGGAAGGATCCTGTTCCCCACTCCCCCAGGCTGAGTGCACATAGACCCACCACTCCAGGGAACGATACAGTTGGGAGGCAGGTGGGATCTGGAGACTTTAACTTCATGTCTGTAGATGGTAATTAAGAAAAAAAAAAAAAAAGGGTCTTCCATTTTGTTCCATTAGTGTGGTTCTGCTTATAAAGGGTGTATGTATTTTAAATCCTGGCAATTCGGTGCATTTCTTACTTGGGCAAATTGGTCAATTCAACATTATTACTTTAATCATACAAATGCAGACTTTACAAGTGATTTACCATAGAAACTGAGAAAAAGCCCACCTCTCTCCCACTAAAAATATAACAGTCTCTCTATAAATATGCACAACCATATGACAAACAATTTCTGGGGCACAGTGCTACATTTTATTTCCTTTAAAGAAGTCAATGTGGTGGATCTTGAGCACCATTTACAAGTGTGAATTCTCCATTTGCATGCCTACTTTGGGCCTGCTGGACAGGGTCTTCATCCTTGGGTCACTCCATCATCTGTCACTTTTCCATTTGTTTAATGATGCTAGAGGAAAGAAGTGCAGGGAGAAGCCATTTCTGATATTTGTCATCTGCTTTCTTTCTAGATCTTAAAAACAAACACTGACAAATTAATATGGTTGGTTATGTCAAATACTTTCTCCAAGAAAAAGAAAGACTAGATAGGATGTGATATTGTGATTTATAATAACAAATGTATGGTCTTTGTTCCCATTTCTGGCACAGAGCTCCTAAAACCTTTGGAATTTCCTAAATGAGGAGAGCGATAAATATGTCTTTTGTCACGTTAATAAAGTGAGTTTTGGAAAGCACCTAAGGATGGGGGCTGGTTGTCAGTGGAGTCAACCATGTGATTAGAGGGTTGGAACTTTCAGTGCCATCCCCTGACCTCTGGAGAAGGGAGAGAGGCTGGAGATTGAATCCATCACCAATGGTCAAGGATTTAATCATCTTTTCTATGTAACGAAGCTTGTATAAAAACCCAAAAGGAGAGAGTTTGGAGAGCTTCCAAGTTAGGGAACAAGAACACTGCCATGTGCCACTGAGCTAGGCCCCAAACTATACAAGGACAGAAGTTCCTTTGTTTGGGACCTTGCCCTTTGTATCTCTTCTTCTAGCTAGGGATTCCTATCCTTTCATATCCTTTGCAATAAACTGGTAATCTTGTGAGTAAACAAATTTCCTGAATTCTGTGAACTGCTCTAGCATGTTGATCAAACCCAAGTAAGGTTTCATGGGAACCTCTGATTTATAGCCAGAAGTCATGGTCAGAAGTCTGTCAGAAGTCCAGGTAACACCCTGGACTTGGAATTGGTTTCTGAAGTTAGAGGAGGTGACGGTCTTCTGGGACTAAGACCTTAACCTATGGTATCTGATGCTCTCTCTGGGTAGTCAAATTGAGTAGAGTAGGAGGACATGCAGTTTGTAGAGATTTGCTTGGTGTTCGGGGAGCCCCTCCACCTTGTGCTCATATGCACATACATTGGAATTGGTGTTGAAATCAATATGGGGCAACTGGTAAAACTACTAATGAACAGCGGTGTTCTCCACTTGTAGTCTAGTGGAGGAAAGACAGCTGTGTCCCATGTAATTGTGAGAGGAATACGAGCATTGTAAGACTGTGCTGAGAAAGGACTGAGACAAGCACTGCTGGGGCCCCTGGAGGGGGGTGATTCACATCAGTCCTCTGTCAACCTCCTTTTCCTCAGGCTTCCATCTATGTTCCTGTTTTCCTCTTACTCCGTGTCCTCTCTCGGACATGGTCTCACTCATTTCCAAGGCTTTGCTTGCCGTGTGTACTTATTTCACCTGAAGAGTCCTAAACCTTTCTCTGTCCTGGACCAGACTTTGACATTCTAGAATCCTCTATCTAGTTGCATACTGGACATCGTCACTCCAGTTCTCTCCAATAGGCTGAACTCCATCTGGTAAGACCTTTAGCTTTCCCTCTCAAGCTTTTCCTCTTTCCTGCTTTCCTTTAGGGACTCCCTCCTCTTCCTTATGGCCCATCTCAGTCAGCTGGTGTGCCTTGTGTGTGCTGTTGCCTAAATATCACTTGAATCTGCTTCTCTCCAGTCATCTGCTCCACACCCCACCTCCACCCAGACCCCCATCATTTCTCACCAGGATCATGCAACAGCTTCCTCATAGGCATTCTGCCCTGATTCTTACCCCTTCCCATTTGTTCTCCAAGCTTCAGATGAAGGGATTTTTCCAAAGAGGCAGGTGTGATTTGGTGTCTTCCTATTTCCATCCTTCATCAGTGCCTGATATCAAAGTGTAAACCCTATGGTCCTTCATGTTGTGGCCTCTGCCTTATTCTCTGGCAGGCCTGTCACTTGCCTCTCCCTGTCCAGGTCTACATCAGTGGTTCTGAAGCATCAGCATCAGCATCCCTGAGGAACGTGTTAGAAATGCAGATTCTAGGGCCCTCCCAAGACCTATCTACCGAATCAGAAAGGCCCAGCATCCTGTGTTTTAAGAAGGCTTGCTTCCAGGGGATTCTGACTAAGCACAAGTTTAAGAATTGCTGTCAATATTAAGAACCACTAGCTCAGATTCTTACTCGTGTCAAATAGAAAACAAGTCAGGACTTTATAAATGGAGGCTTTATTCTAAAGGATTGCTGTGGGGGGATGTGGAGAGAGGCTGTTGCAACGGGGAGGTGATTCTGCCCATAAGGTCTGCCAGCATCCCCAGGATGAAGCAAAAAGGGCTTTTCTTTTATAGGTAAGAGTGAACAAACCTAGAAGAGCTGGATATGGGGAAGTGGGATGAAGGTCAAGGGCATGACAGGATAGTAGAACTGAGGGTGTTTTACCTTGAAGACTGCTATTCTGAGGATGGGAAATTTGGAGGGTCTGTGTCTGGCCTTGTCTAGATAAACAAGGAGATCATCTCAAGTTTTCTCGAAGTTTCATGGAGGAGGTGCTTCTTTATATTAGGTCATTCTGAAAGACTAATGTGTGTGTGCTGTGTGTGTGTGGTAGGGAAGATTGCATCCTGTTTTTCAGGAGCTCACTCCAGCTCTGTCCACTCTGAATGTAGCCCTTTACCCTTATTCTTCCCGCAGCCCGGAGCCCACCAGCCAGCTTCTCTGTACCCACTTTCTCCCTACCCTTGCCCATTCAGCGGGTCCTGGTGTCATCTTCACTGAACATGCTCTCCTGAGCTGGGCTCCACATACGTCATCTGCCCTCGGTATCTCCAGTCCTAACTCAGTGCCTGTCCCCTGAGTGGAGTCAATGCATATATGGAACAAATGAAGGGAAGTAGAGAAGTTTTTGCAAGATATGTTCATTTAAGAGGCTCTCTTAGTGCTTCATAGTAATCCCTTGAGGACTTTTCTTCCCCCCTTCTTTGCAGTTAGAAGGCAGTCAGATGTGTCACATTCCCTTCTGACAGCTCTTTGAAACTGCTCCTAAAATGGCTGCCATTTTATTGACTTCACCGGAGCTCTCTTTTTCCAAGCTCTGCTGCTTAGTGGTTGTTTTTTGTTTTGTTTTTAACATTTCTATTGTGTTCTTCTTCGGGGCAGGATATAGGAGTTCCAGCATTCTAATATGCTACAGGCTGCAGATAAGAATTTAACAGCCCATGGGAGGGCCAGTTAGAGTCAATTATCATGTAATTGAACTGCCTTGTATTCCTTGTCTGTGTAGAACTTTTTGGGAAGAAGATTAGGCTTCCCTTCTCACCCTGACTGGGACAAATCTTAGCTGTGGGGATTCACAGGAAGTGGTTCTGACCCTAGATCCTGGAGTAGAGTTTCATGGAGGCCAAAATGTCCTATAAGATCAGGGCCCCAGAGAAGCTCAGCTCTGTTCTGTTACTTTGTAAAGGCAAGGGAAATGCTGACTTCCCTGATTGTTTCCCTTTTCTTTCTTTTTAAGAAGAAAAGTTAAGAGTGCTGCGAAGTCTTACAAAGAATTAGGGCACAGATGAAGCCATAGTCAGTGACTGTGAAAATTTAGGATACTCAATCTGTTGAAAAAGGCAGAAAGGAGAAAAGATTGAGGGTCACATTCTCTCCAGTGTCTCCATTGTTGGGTATTGGAAGTGGTGCCCTCATGGGAGGACTGATGCTTTCCTTTCCCACCAACCTTCCCTGGAAACTGGCCTTTAGATCATTAGAGAGGGGAACTGGTTGCATGATTTCTCCTTTCTCACTGCATCACATCCCAGTTTTGGGAGGTAACTGATACAGATTCACAAAGGCTCCATCCATGATTCGTTATGTGTGTTTGCCTAGTGGCAGTGACCTCCTATCTGCTCTCCCTCCTTCCCTTCTTGGCTCTTTCTACTTCTTGCTCCTCTTCTCTGGTGTTATACATGAGGGTATGTAATACATACCCTCAGCCTTCTGATGAACCTGGGGTAACATGGTTTACATTTGGGAAGATGGGAAAAGAAATTGATTGATTTGCATATTTCCCATTTTCTAGGAAAGAACTTAGTGGTCTGAGAGCCTAGTCCATGGCAGAGGGCTTCCAAAGTGATAGAAGGAGAGTTATGTGCTGGTCCCAGCTATAAAGCTGCTTGAATACTCACCAGTTCCCTTGACTAGTGACAAGTCTGCTGCTTCCATTGTCTTGCAGAATGTAAGAGGAAGTAGCTTATGTGACAGATTCAGCTTCCCTTTTTTAGAGCTTTGATTAATTCAAACTCACCTGATTAATTAAGGCCCATCCTGGAAAACTTCTCTTTACTCAGAGTCAATGGGTTTGCCACTTTAATTACACCTGCAGAATCACTTCAGCTTTGCAGTAATCTATTGGCTAGAGGAAAGGTCTGGATTCCACCCACACCCAAGGGGAGGGAATTACGCAAAGACAGGGATGCTAGAAGGTGGTGGTCATTGGGGGTGATCCTAATGTCTGTGCCTCACACTGAGGCAATCTAAAGTAAAGGCCTGAACACAACATCAAGATCGGGTCACAGAAAGACACTGGTAAAAATGATGTCCTGGTGGGCCAAAGGTCTGGACTTTTTTCTCTTTCCTGGCTTCTCAGAGACACAAGATTTTTGCAAGAGCCCATCAGCAGGGAGAGTGTGACTCAGTAATGATGATTGTTAATAAAAATTACTCAAAATGTAGATATAAAATGAAAGGTTAGCTTGCTTTTTCAGTACCATAGGGAAGTGCAGGGCCACCCAGGGATTAGGCAAATGTGTGTTCTTTAACTCACAGTTTGCCACTGATTAGAAGGCCTGGACTCAGTGAAACTACATGCTCTCATGCAGACTTTTTTTCAGTAGTAATGCAAATTACTTCCAATCAGTGAAACGGATTACCTCAAAGGTTATGGCTTATCACCCTGTTGGACATTAAACCATCTTTGTAGGCAGCCTATCCTAACCTGCCTTTATTAACTTGGCTATGAATACCTATCTTTTCAAATGTTCTTTGGGCTGGCTTTAACACCTTACTATTTCTCTCAGTAATTAATGAGTTGAATAAATCTCTGACATGTGTTCATTTTATATTTGCCTAAGCATTATTATGTCATTTTTTTGAAAATTATACTTTAACAATGGACAGAATTTTTCATCAGCCAGGCAGGAGAATAGAGTTTATTTAACTGTGACAAATAAAGAAAAGTAAATTTTTTTAACCCAGTATAGTGAGGCAGAGTTCACTGCCTGGACAGTCCTCTCAAATTCTAAGAAGAAATAAATTTCCTTGCCATGTTCTTTTGGGGGAAGGAAAGAAATAAAACCCATAGCCACTCAACTTCTTTCTTTGTACTTATAAATACCTGATCTGTGGTCTGCAGGTTTGAGAGCATAGTACTTAACTACCAGATCCGGTAATGATAGTAGCAGGAAATCAAAGATCCATTGTGAGGGTGAAGCACCCAGGTCAGAGACCCCATCAGAAATGCTCTGCTGAGAAGTGCCTCAGATTGGGCACTTGGACATGACGGAATTCCAGCAAAATCCTCCAGTATTGCTCACATGTGATTTAATCTGCTTCTTGACAGATGCAGTGTAATCCAGTTAAATACAAATTTAATCTAATAAATTATTTTATTTATAAATATATATACCCTTTATTATGCATAGTTGATATTTTATCCTTTATATATAAATGCATAGACACACGTAGGGGTCTATGTGTGTGTGTGTGTACAGGTATACATATACAGATGTTATGGTAATTTTGACTTCATGCTATTTGCATCTTCCCCATTTACTTTAGAACATAATGCTTGGGTAAGGTAGGACACCACTGCTCCTGGCACCAGGCCTGGCATTAGATGGCTATTTCACAAATGCTTGGTCTGTGGGGCATAAGGTATTTCACAGGCAGGTTATGGAAAGAAGTGTTGTTTCAGGCGGAGCCCTGCTTAGGCTTCTTAGTAAACAGTGTAGCACCCCACCCAGGAAATTTTCTGCCTAACTCAGGGCTCAGCTACCTGTTTTGATCAATAGGAGCACAGAGCTGCCCCCAGGCTTCTTGTCAGGAGAATCAGCTCAAACCACAGAAGCTGTTTTGCCCAGAAATGCTTGGAGATTTTGCCCCTCCCCACAATGTGGGGGCAGCCCAGAGCCAATGACCAGCTGATATTAGGGCACAGAGCTGGTTCCCCTTGCCTCAGCGGGGGATGGGTAATTCTGTGGTGCCATTTTTGCTCCTGACTCCTAGAAGGATCAGGTTGAGGCCAGATGCCAGTTGACATCACATCCTTTCTCAGCTCCTTCCCTGATCCTATCCCTTTCTAGTCATCTCTTATGCGCTCACCCCCATTAAGCCTCTTGCATAAGAATCCCCACCTTGGGCTCTGCTTTCAAGGAACCCAACTGAAGACTCTGAGCCTTTTTTCCTCCTTTGAGTCATTGCTGAATGTTGCCTCTGTACCAAAGACACCAAAGATGGTGCAGCTTCTCAAATACATTCCCTAAGAGCGATGCTTCTGTTACCCACTGAGAAGTGGGAATGATGCATTCCTCGTAACTGAATTTCTACCACTTTAAGCCCTGGAATGATTTAATCAATAGAGGTTTGTGGACAATAATTTTGTGGCACAAAATTACCAATAAAACGGGGATCATCTAACCGGCTCTATCACTCTGCAGATTACCATGAGGGACCCATGGGTAATGAATGTGAAAACATTTTAGAAACTGTCAAATGGGTTTATTATTCCAGAGTCTCTTGTATGCATGAGAAAATTGCAATTCACTTAAGCTCATTTCTCTGGGAAGTTCACAGCATGAAGCTGCAATAAGATTTAGGAGTTCAGTCATCACTAAAATTTTGTCTTTCCTCTAATTTCTTGGCAGTTCTTACTTCTTTTTAGCTTCGTTCTGAGAAAGGCTCTTTGCGTGTGGAAGAAAGTTGGCTTCAGTTAGCATACCTCCATTCCTGCTACCTATCCAGGCCTCACAGCATCCTGAGAGCTTATGATCCAGGGGAAAAGAAGATAGTACTCTGTATAGCTCTGGAAAAAATCATGGGGAAAACTAAAGAACCAGACTTGGACACATGCCTGTCCCTGAACCAATTGCTGTGGCCAATGGGAAGAAATATACTTTTGGACAGAAATGGGTTTTACGATTTTTTTTTTTTTTTTGAGGGTCATGGAGTTCAGCTCCACCAGAACCATATGGAACAAATAAGAAGGCTGTGGAATGTGGAAATGATAATTTTCACAAAAGACAGATAGCAGATTGACAACCATATGTACACTACAGTATTGTGTAAGTTAGAAAGGTATAATAATTATCAAGCAGGATACTCAAACTTTTATTGATATAAAGACCATTGATAACTAATCAGTCCTTCTGGTATATTGTAATTAATTCATATGGTGAATAGGGTTGTTAATATCTATACCACATTGCCCCAGACTCTTAAAATATTATTGAATACTTATGTCTGTATTTTTATGTAGTTTTTCTATTTTCTTCTTGACCTGCTATTGAAGTTTTAATACATTTGCTTCAAGTGCCTCTTCCATACAATCTACTATAACCCAACAATTCAGAAAAACATGTTAAAATAGAACTTGGTGTAAAATAAGAGCATGTAAGTTTTGAGAGAGACTCTCCTCTAAGAAAAGTCCATGGACATTGTGACATCCTATTTCATTGCTTCGAAGCCTCTTGTTCTTAGCTGCTCTGAAATGAGATTTCTGGTCTTAGGGACCAAATAGCCTTTTCTACCTCAAAATAAAGTGAATGTTACGGAATCTAGATTGAGTGTCTAGAGTTTACGGGTTATATTCCACTGATATGGGATCAGGTGAATTAGGACAAGCTCTGAATTCAAAATGAGATGACTTTAATAATATTTCTGGGTCTTCTTCTTACTAGCTAATCAGGTCAGTTTGGTGCTTATTAAAGCATTTTCTAAATGCAAGGCATAGGGATAGATGTGACAGATATAATAGGGGCTCTAGCAAATCACTTTTCAGTTACCTGTTGTTAGGTAATCATTCACCCCAGAACTTAGCAGCTAAAAGCTATTGATTTTATTTCCTTATGATTCTGTAATCTGGGCTGGGCTTGCTGGTTCTTCTGCTGGTCTCACTTAGAGTCTCTCATGATGCTGAAGTTGCTTAGAGGTTACCCTGGGGCTGCAGAATCTGAAGGACTTTACTCACAAATCTGGTTAATGCTCTTCTTCATGGTTTCTCTTTTCACATAGTCTCATCATACAGCAGCCTAGCTCAGGCTTTATTACTGCATGACAGCTGGTTCAGTAAATCAGGACACCATAAAGCTGGATGCATATCTGCTTGCGTCATGCTTGCTTAATGTCTCATTGGCCATGGCTAGTTACATGGCCAAGTCCATAATCAGGGCTAGAGGAGAATGCACAGTAGCCAAAGCACCTGGAGGTGAGTTTCATTGCATGCCACCAAATTAACCTCTGCTAGTGGTGGTTCTAACTCAAAGCGGAATCCTTAGAGCTCCAAATAGCCCTTCAGGGTAAAGGAGGTAAAGACTCACTTCCACAAAAATTTCACTCACAAATGCTGGGCATCAACAGTTAAGATTTCTGTGGAGGATAGTGTTCTGCTGCTAAGAGTATATATATATTTTAAAGGCATTGGACTATATAATCTCTTGCAAGTTAAACATTTTATGATTTTATGACTCCAGGAGTTCATGGGCCACTTCGTTGATCTGTCCTTGGATGATAGCCCATATTCTTATCTACTCCACTGGATACCTGCCAAGATGGGTACAATAATGTCTCCATATCGCTTAGAGGTCTTCAACAGACCCACTGAATGCATCTGCTGAATTTCAATTCCCTTTCTGCATCACAGCCTGCATAGGAAATACCTCCTCCATTTAGAACACTAATATCCATAATTATGAGCACTTACGAATTTAAAGGCAGGCGTTAACATTAAATAAATCCGTAGTGTGAACATATATTCATTTGAATTGTGCTATCCTGTGTACGTGACTGTGGTATTACCATTCCCCTGTCAACATGCTTTTTATTTTATTTCTAAAATTACAGGTAGTTAGCATATAATAACTACAACAGGTATTAATTATTGAACTCTTATCATGTTCCAGGCACCATGCAAGCGCTTTTTATCTAATCCTTTTAATTGTTACAAAATCCTTACAAAATTGATATTATTATTATTATTTTTTTAAGATTTTATTTATTTATTTGACAGACAGAGATTACAAGTAGGCAGAGCGGCAGGCAGAGAGAGAGGAGGAAGCAGGCTCCCCGCTGAGCAGAGAGCCTGATGTGGGGCTCGATCCCAGGACCCTGAGATCATGACCTGAGCCGAAAGCAGAGGCTTTAACCCACTGAGCCACCCAGGCACCCCCAAAATTGATATTATTATTATTCCCACTGAATGGACAAAGAAGGATCCTGAGGCTTGATAAATGATCTTTATCCACGAAGCTGAGTTAATGACAGAGCTGGGATATGAACCCAGAAACTTCAGGCCACAAAACCAGGTCTATAGTTCTCCCATACCTCTACCCATTCCTCTTATGATCAAGGACCTAATCTAAGATACAGGGTTTTAGTACATAGAAAACAACACACCTGTCTGGACAGGGCTAGACGTTGTAGCCCTAGCCTTCTACATGGGTTCTCAACCTTGGCTGCCTACTGAGATAAACCAGGGAGCTTTTAATGCTAATGCCTGGGTCTCAGCCTCTTTACTCCTGATGAAACTGGCTTTGGTGAAAGCCAGGCACTAGACCTTCTAAAAGATTCCCAGGTAGTTTTAACTACACAGTGAAGATAGAGAACCACTAACTTGGAGGGACCACCTCCATGTCCACTCCTCTAGGAACTACTTGCAGGAACCTTATGGTTCCATGGCATTGCAGATAATACTTCTGTATGGAATGCTCTTACTTCCTTAGTCCTTAAAAACTCCTAATCATCCTTCAAAATCCAAACCCAGTGAATAAAAGGAAGTAACCAAGGAAAAGAAAAAAATGATGCGAACATTGAGACCACCATTATACAAGTATCTGGGCTAATGAACATGAACTACCTCTAGGTTTTCCTGGTACACCCCCTCCACACCCTGAGAGCTGACACCTGAAGAATTTTCCCTTCTTAATTCTTAGCCTCTACTGTATGCCCCAGCCCTTCTGGGATCTCTCAATTTTAGAGGAGTTGTTCCAGTCACACCAGTTTCTGGGAATCCACTGGCAGGTGACTGGGGAGGAGGGGATGATGATGGCGTTCCAGCCTCACTCTCTTTTCTGATGGTCTGATAAGAGATGAGTTCAGTGCGAATGTGTGGTGGGCCATAGTGCTACTGGCAGCGGTGAGGTTCATGTGTGGCTTCTCTCCTGGGAGGGCACAGTTTATTTATTTATTAGGATAAGGGCCGTTCACTGTCATCCTAAATTCTAAAAACTATTTGGATTTTAGGGGACATGAAGAAGACTGAGAAATAAGTTGACAAATGGAAACCCAATGCAGGGAAAAATAACGTACATATATGAAACATCGGACTCAAATGAATATAAATTCTACCAAGTTCTACCTTGTTTGCTAAAACCTGTTGCAACTTTTTATAAGAATCAAAATAATTAGATTAGCACTTAAAGGTTATACTCATTTCATCTTGCCAAGTAAATAACAAGCTTCTTGGGAGGTATATTTCTCACTGTATAATTATGTCAGCATCAGCATCCCCATCTTTATAGTGAACAGTTACATAGAACTTACCATTTGGTGGACACTCTTCAAACAATGTTAAACATCCATGATCATTTGTATATTGTATACTTTACAATAACGCTATGAGGACAGTTTCTGTAACTGTCCCCATTTTACAGTTCAGAAAACCAAGACATGAAAACATTAATTGATTTCATTTACTGAAGGGTACTACCTATAAGTCGGGGGAGGGGAATCCCAAGGAGTCTAGCTCTGAGTTCTAGGCTCTTAGCTTGCGCACTTGACCATCTGCATAGTTGTGAGAGGCAAAGACATTATAGTTGTTATCAACAGGTGATTTGTGATTTCTTGGTATGTATTGCATTCAGAAATCATATGACAGAAAAATCATTGCTAAGATTTCAAAAACACCATGTGGAGAAAGTATCTTCCTTAAATAGACTACGTGCAACATGGAAATCTGTAGATGAAGGAGAAGTATCAGTGGGGTACAGTAAAATGTTGGTAGAGGTCACTCAAGGTGGTGGGATTAGGGATAACTGTTGTTTCCTTTTTTGTGCTGTTTTGAATTTTTTGAAAATACTTGTGACATTTAATATTACCTATTTCTTTTTCTTTTGGGGAGTGGGAGATGGGTAGAGGGAGAGGAAGAGAGAGAATCTTGAGCAGGCTCCAAACTCAGCATGGAGTCTGATGCAGGGCTTGATCTCACAACCCTGAACTTATGACCTGAGCCCAAATCAACAGTAGACGCTTAACTGACTGAACCACCAAGCCACCCCAGTATTACATATTTTATATTATGTGTTGCTATTTATACAATATAATAATGCCTATTTTATAAAATATATATGGTATGCATTGTTTTTGTTATAAAGAGTACAGAGGTAGCTTACAAGAGTTTCAGTCTAGTATAAACTTCCCTGTAAACCCCTTACCATGTCCTAATCTTAGAAAAGTCAGAAACCAAGCTTAGAGAGCTATGAAAGGAGGAGCCAGACAGGAAAATAAATTTCTGAATATCTCCCCTCCTTTTTACATGGTAGACCTTAGCAAGAGCCTTAGACAAGATCTAAGGATTAGACATGTTAATTCTGATCTAAAGTAATGGGGAATTTGGATGATATAATTGTGACCCGATTAGTCATAGGGTCTGCTAAGTTTTTAATCAGGTGGCAAAGAGGAACTATTACAGAATAGATAGGGGGTGAGGAGAACTATGTGATGAATTTAAGATATTTGGCATTTACGTTAGGTTTAATGACTGTAACCCACAGTTTGTATTATTTCTAAGAGCCTGCAAAAAGGTTTTGGCTTATTTTCTACAATTTCTGGATATGGGACTGACTGACATTTGATCTGATTTTGGTACTATGTTGAGATAAGCCTTGATGAGGCTCAGACTTACTTAATTTTATGTGTAAAAATGTGATAGGGTGGTAGAAAAACTGCTCAGCTTTGTTGACACCAAGAAAGGCTCTTCATAAGGAGTAAGATTTGAACTTGGCCTTGAAGGACGAACACGCAGGTAATATATCAGACTAGTTAGATGCCAGAACTTAAAAAAGTTAGAAAAGCCTTGACTTAAATGTAATACTTACTACTAATTAGCTGAAGGACCCAGGATGATCTTTCCAACCTAAGTTGAATTTGCAAAATAGGGATTTTATTTATTTATTTATTTATTTATTTTAAGAGAGAGTGAGAGGGGAGGGGCAGAGGAAGAGGAAGAGAGAGAATCTTAAGCAGGTTCCATGCCCATGGCAGAGCCTGATGGGCTCCTTTTGATGACCCTGAAATCATGACCTGAGCTGAAATCAAGAGTTGGCCACTTAAACGACTGAGCCACCCAGGAGCCCCGGGAGTATTATTTTATAATCACACATCCGCTGTACATTTTATAAATAGTAATTCAATTACATAGAAGGATAGACCATATATTATTATTGATTATGGATTTACAATTTTAATACAGGTGTCTGTCTCAGACCTGACGTGTATTAAGAGATACAACTCAAAGGAAGATGCCCAGCATTGGGCCTATTCTGCTAGAAGATGTTCAAAAATTGGCAGGAGCTGCTACCACCACCAGAAACCCAAGCCAGACCCGAGCAGGCAAAAGGAAGAACACATGCAGAGGTGTTTCTAATACGCTCGTCATGCTGCGGAGAATGAGACAGTCTCCCTGAGATGGTCTGGTAAGTGGGAATGGAAACCAATGAACAGAAATGGGAATGTCAGAGCTGAGAGCAAAATTCTGGCATCTCAATCTGGGCCTCTACAGCCTCCTCCTTGGTTTCATTTGCGTCCTTCCGCTTCTGGAATGATGCCCCTGATAGTACATTATACAGCTTTCCAGAGCAGGTCAAAGCCGGCACGGGGACACGGAATGGCCCTGCTGGCAAGTAATGATGGTCCCACACAGCCTTTTATGTGGGAATTAATCTTTTATTAAGAGAGAAAATTATGCCCCAATGCTTCGGGGGCTTTTTGCTCCTGGTTACACGAGCCACGGGAAGCACTAGCTCCTCTCCAGGGCCTCCGTCAAGGGCAATCTTCTTCTAACAACCCCTTTGTAAGCTGAGACTCTCTGGGGGCTAGTACAGGTTTTTTTTTTTTTTTTTCTCCTTTCTTCTTTTCTGGTCTTGTGCGAATGATGAATTAGCGCACAAAATACACTGTTGGCTGCTTATTAAATCTCCCCTTTCGATGCCGACTGCTGGGAGAAACTCAGAGTTTGGGCCATGCTGTAAAGCAAACAAGGAAGCCTGGGAAGGAATTTGGGAGTTGGGGTCCGCTCATGCTCCTTTGAGAAATTGGAGCTGTGCACGTCGCTCCGGAGAGAAGGGGCATTCAGTCTTCAGTGGAGATGCTGGGGAAGGAGATGCATTGATCAATGTGTCCAGCGTGTGTGAACTGAGGGCCTGTCATGTGCAAAGTGCTGTCTGGGGCCTGGATTCTGCCCTGGAAACCCTCATACTCTGAGAGCAGTGAGAGGCTCCCACATTAGAACCTCAGGGCCGGGAAGTTTCTTGAGCTAAGGCAACGTGCTGAGTGATAGGCAAGGGCAGGTGGGAGGTGATGTCCTGGGTGCGAGGATGGGGAGGGCTGGATACTCACAGGTCTGTCCAAAAGGCTGGGTGCAGACATGGCATGGAGAGAGGCATGTGGAGGGGTTGCAGGACCTTCCAGGATGAAGGAGCAGCCCGGACTAGGGTGAGGTGGCAAAACACAGTCCAGTGGGTTTTGCGGCTGCTGAGCACCTCTCTCTAAGCGGTGAAGAGCTCATAAATGGGAGCAAGGCTGCTGGCACTCCTGAGGATGCTGACCGTAAAACGGGGTAGAATTATAAGTTAGCCCTAATGCCTTTTTGGAAATGAAACCTTGTGTGCACGTAAAGCCAGGACTGGGTAGAAGTTGAGAGCACTAGGTTGGGAGATGAATAGAGGCTCAAGGCCCAGGGCTATCATTTCTTAGCTTGCTGCCCCTGGGCATGTTTCTCCAACACTCTGTACAAAAAAAGCTAATAAATAGCTTTCTTGCAGGAGGAGAGAATTCAGTAAGCTAGCCCCTGTAAACACATTGCACATTTTCTGGACACGTGGTAAATAGGCAACAGTTTGGACTATTGTATTATTATTACCTGGCTAGCTCCTCTGGTATCCTTAAGGTAAAGTATGAAAATCATAAACATGTAGCTTAATACGGAAGCATTAAAAATTGTGCTACTTTCCCAATTTGCAATCCTGGTTTCCAGTTCATAAATGATACGTATGAATTTTTGGAGAGATTTGGAAGCTGGGAAAGGAGAGGCATGGAGGCTTTGGTAGAATTTGGAAGAAAAGAGTTCTGCAGGCCAAAGAGACGCATTCTGGTGGGTTGTGAGGCCAAAAACTGTACATTGCTGAGACGGTTTAGAGGGAATGGATTTTTAGCACAGCAGAAGGTAAACCTTCTCAACATCAAGGCATTTGTTTAAAAAGGAAGAAGGGGAAGGAGGGATATGAGGAGGGAAAAAGCATAAAGAGGGGTGCTAGGAAATAGGAAGGAGGAGAAGATGGTGCAAGGGAGGGAAAGAAGAAGGGGGGAAGAGGAAAGAGAATGGAATGAGGAAAGAGAGTGGGGTGGGAGGTAGGGAGGGAAGGATGGAAGAAAGAGGGAGGGAAGGAAGGAAGGAAGGAAGGAAGGAAGGAAGGAAGGAAGGAAGTAGGAGAGTCTTGGCTTTGCAGGACAGTGAGAGTGGGACAAATGACCCCATATGCTGTTCCTCCAGAATATCCAAGCCTAGAATAAACACCCTTCAGATATTCCCCCATAGATGGGCACTTGGACTAAATGGCCTTCCAAATTTTCTCCCTAGACCATCTTTTTATGAAACTTTGGATTTCAAATAATGTGGTGGTTAGAGAATTCAAATATGTAAAGCGGATCCTTTGTCGTTTTCATTTCTTTGCAGCTGATTCCTTCAAATCCCAGAGGGCAAAACTAAAATGTTTTCCAAAGTTGTTACATGCATAATGTTTAAGGCATCACGGGTGCATGTCCAAGGCTGACAGATAAACTGTTTCTTTCTCTCAAATTCTTCTAAACACATGACATTTCTGATCTGGTCCCTCTAGAGTCCAGCCCTCGCTGAACATACACAAATAGTTTCTTTATCAAAAATAGCAACCAAATGAGATTTTTCACTTAGTGCAACTTAGTACTGCAACATTAGCCATGAACACTTATTCTCTTAGTGAAATTAAAAAAAAAAAAAGCCCCTGTCCTTGGGAATCTAGACCTTTATAGCATGTGTGACCAATGTCACACCTCTCATTTACACATTTTGATTTTTCCCCCCATTTAAAAGAGCAGCTTTCATTCCCACTTAGGTTTTAGGTCTTGCATGTCCTATTAATCTGGTTGTAGAAATTTATTATTACACTTGGAACACTTGTTATATTACTCCTTTGACTGAACTTGCATTTGCCAAGTTACTCCAGAATTCAAGGACGACATGTGCTCTTGATCCTCTCAGATGGGTTTATTCAGAGAAGCACAGCTTAGATCTCTGTCTGGGCTGGGAGGTGGAACACCTGGCATATTCAGATTGTACTCTTGACCATGCAGATTTGGGAATATTTATGAGCGCTGACTCTTATTGTCATTTTACAGATCCGGAATGGTGTTTTCTTTCTTCCTGGATTCTATGGCGAAGTTGTATGTAAGATACCATAGAATGTATTATTTGTTTCAGGGGTACAGGTCTGTGATTCATCAGTCTTACGGAATTCACAGCACTCCCCATCCCTCCCTGGTTTTGTAGTGGCTCTGTATTGTGAATAGAAAGGCTTTCCAAAAGGCATGGTCTATTATTCTGTTATCAGTCGCACATTTTCTCACGTGTGTGTGTGTGCATGCATGTGTTTCTTTAAAAATATTTTATTGTGGTTGGGGTGCCTGGATGGCTCAATGGGTTGAGCCTCTGCCTTCAGCTCAGGTCATGGTCCCAGGGTCCTGGGATCGAGCCCTGCATTGGGGTCTCTGCTCCATGGGGAGCCTGCTTTCTCCTCTCTCTCTCTCTTCCTGTATCTCTGCCTACTTGTGATCTCTGTCAAATAAATAAATAAATAAAAATCTTAAAAAAAAATCATTTACCACCATCATTTGTTCTATAAAAAAATATTGTATTATAGGAAATAACAAATGTTGTGTAACATTATTTAGAGATATTTGTTCATGTAGAAAGAAAGCCAAGACACACTACAGAAGAGCTTTCTGCACAAAAGGAAGGCGTGACTGAATTTGCTTGGAGTTATGAAAATTGATGAGGTGAAGAATTTCCACTAGATTTTTATTTAAGTGAAATACAAGGCAGCTAATTTCAAACAAATAAAAAAGAATGTAGTTGCTTTACGAACCTTGCAAATGGGCAAATAACCTTTAATATGTGGAATGACTTTGCCATGCTACTTTAAAGGCAGGACCAAAAACATCGCTGGACGTTTCTGAAAGAATGTGTGGGATGAATGGCAGGATTTTGAGGAGGTAGGAAATCATCCAGGTAGTTCCATACAAAAAGGGTTGGGGTTTTGTTAAAGCTTAATGTTTATTGGAGAAAGCTGCAGACATCCCCAAGGTGGGTTTCCTTACTTTTAGAGAAAAAGAAGTAAAGTTCCAGAGAGAGTAAAACTTGTGAAGCTTACTGGCAGAGTAGGAACTAGAACCTTGGCCTTCTGAACTTTGGCTTAGTGACTGCCCATCAGATAGAGGACGAATTCTCTCAGATATTCCCAAGACCCCACAGTTTCAATTGAGTCTGGGACTGCCTTCTTGAATCTTGAGAGCAGGCAAATTGGTACCACACGTGAGGGCTGATATTTGCTGTGGGGGAATTGCTGCTTCCTCTTGACTTAATTCAGACTGGAGGACCAGACTGCGTGAGTTCTGGGGTGCTCTCTCTCTGACCCTAATGCTGCGAGGACTGTGTATACAGTTGGTGTTAAATGCATAGTTGTTGGATGCCTGCATGCTTGCTGATTTTGGTACACACTTCTGTCATAGTGGTTGTAATAAATTAGTGCTTTTATTGTATTCTGTGCCCATATTAATCTTTATAACACCTCATTCTCTGCAAGATCAAGTGCAGACTCCCTTCCTTCTACTTGGCATAGTATCATAGTCCTTAGCTTTTCTTCTGTCTCAGCTGGAGCAATTTCTCAAGCCCTGTATTTGAATCTTGCTTCCTGTATGACAGCTTTGATTAGTTTAAACTTAGTTCTTTTCTTCTCTGAAGTCACATTGTGTACAGCCTATGTTCATGGTAGCCAGGATGTGCTATAGAGTTCATACCTCCAGAAGAAATCTTCATAAGACAAGGGATGGGAATTGGTGGTACAATTCTGGGTGCATTCTTCAAAATGTCACCAGTGGGACTGAACTCCATTTGCCCAAATTGGTGTTACACTGTTCAAGGACTTTTCACAATCCATTTGGGAGTGAACCTTTTCTTCCTTCCTCTTCTCTCTTCTTAATCCTCTTTTGTGCTTCTTGGACTTACTTCCAGATACACTACCTGCATCCAAGTCCTCGTTTCAGGGTTTGCATTTAAAGGAACCCCAAGTAAGACACAATATATTGAAATACTTAAAAAAAACTTACAGAACTCAGCTTAAAACTATGCATATCACACATGCTAAAATTATACAGATTAAATAAATATGGATGAATGGAAAATATGCCCTATATCAAGATCTATTTTCTGTCTCCTCTGAGGCTGTCAGATCACACTGAGCTTTGTATTCATGGGTAATAATAGTATGGATGCTTTAGAGTCATTGTTCATTCCCAATATGATTCCTTTGTAGCCCTGTTGGTATCCCTCCTAGATTTCCTCGATAAAGGAGGTGCTGTGTTGGCTGTCACAGAGGCCCCTGCTCTGGAGAATTGCCCTTAGCCAATGAGGTCATGTCTATCATCCAGAGGCAGTCAGAGACTTGTGACATGGGGACAACACAGGCTAGTTTCTGTGGCTTAGAGGGGGTTCTGTGATGAAATTCATACTCCAGAGTTCCTTTTGGGATCAGATTGAAGCTAGATACCATGTCAGTTCCCACCACACTGTTGATCTGCTTTCCCTGCCCATATTTTTCCCTTACTCCCCTTCACCAGAGAACCCTCCCTCAGTATATCTCATACATCTGAATCTCCAGTTCAGGCTCTGCTTTCCATCTTCCTTATCTTTCAGGGCTTCTTCCAAGACCCCTGGACAACCTAATGCTGAATTTCCCATTTAATGTGACAATTCATATATTCAGTAAATTTTGGAAATCTCAGCTCTGCCACAAGGTAGGACTGCCCATTATTGTCATTTTCATCTCTCCCTGTTGAATATGTAAGAATGGTGTTGGCAACTCTTTCAAGAAGTAACCTTCTTTGGTTTGTCCTGTTCAGTACATGGAATGACTTGACCATGGAATTTCTCTAGGATTAATAAATAAACATTCTTGGGGGAAAAAACCATGACTTTTCTCTACCATGGAGCTATTACTGCTGCATTATATAGAATGATATTTAATATAGTTCAGCTTATAACTTAGAAGAGGCCACTTTGAGGTTAAAATATTTTAGCTGCCCTGTTGCTTTTGCAATTGAAAGGAGCAGAGTAGCTAGAAAGATCAAAAACAACCTTTTAAATTCCCCAAGGCCTTGTTTAATGGAGTGTATACAATCAAATTTCAACAATCCATGGTTAGATTATCTATGGCAGTACTTCTCGGACTTTAATGTGCACATGAATCACCAGGAGATCTTGTTTAAATGTAGATTCTGGTTCAGTAGGTCTAGTGTGATGTCTTAAATTCTGTGTATGTGAAAATCTCTCATAAGATGGTGATGCTAATTGTCCACAGACTGCACTTTAAGCAACAATGTCTTATATATATTTTTCATTCCTATAGTGCTCGCCCCCTCCCATCCAGTGACTATATAGATAATATAATTTGGAGATAAGATTGGAAGTCTCACACTAAAGTCCTTCATGACTATGCAGCCTAAACAAAATTGTCCTCCTGGCCTCCTATAAGCTCTGATTCTAAGGACATATAATGATGTTGCACTTGATCAGAAATATGAAAAATGTTAATTTGGTAAATGTTTTTTTTAATGCAGTTCCAGGTTTAGGCTAAATTTCTCCTGAGTACACATTCTTATCTAGCTTTCAGAAAGGGATATCACCTTCAATGGTAACATAAGGGAAAAAAACACAACCAATACTGATATCATAAGCAGTCTGTTTAATAACAAAAAGTACTGATGGTACCCTAGCTGGCTTGCTCTTTGGGGCTCCTGCTCTACAGTGGAAATTCTACTCTTAGTTCTAGGCCCTACTTAATTTATTTATTTGACAGAGAGAGATCACAAGTAGGCAGAGAGGCAGGCAGAGAGAGAGAGGGAAGCAGGCTCCCTGCTGAGCAGAGAGCCTGATTTGGGGCTCGATCCCAGCACCCTGGGATCATGACCTGAGCCGAAGGCAGAGGCTTTAACCCACTGAGCCACCCAGGTGCCCCCAGGCCCTATCTTAAACATGAAATATCTAAATCAAAGCTTACTTTGCTATATTGCTTGAATTCTAAAGTCTAGGCTTGAAATAATTTATTTCTCCAAAATAGCTACTCCACATTTCCAAGGTATAGCTGACATTCTGAGAAATACACATCTTCAGAAAATATTCTCCTGTTTGTGTTTAATATAATATAGACCATATTTATGGTTTTAAAAAATTCTCAGGAAAATAAATATGTATAATGTTCATAAAATTAGAGTATCATACACATAATGTATTGTTTTCCCATGGGAGGTATTGAACAATAAAACAAGAAGAAATTTTAAGACTTTTTAATTTTCCCTCAGACCAGTATTTTATATTGTATATATATTTATTCTAAAATAATTAACTTAGAGTAATTTATTTAACAAAATAAATTTAGAGTAACAAATTTATTATTTAACAAAATAAATAATTTTGTTGATGTCAACAAAAATGGCAAAATCTCTGAAAATTCTCTCTTCCACAAAGTCTACAAAAATTGATAACAGGTAGTCTGAATCAACATTTTTCTAACTTCAGAAATTAGCAAATTCACTCCAGTGTTATGGGAAGTTCTTATTCAATAACAATGGTTGGGTCTCAGTAAAAACAGTGAGCCTTCTTCTTAGAGTACTTTAACTTGCCCTGTTGCCATCTTCTGATCCTTAAGCTCTGTGGTAACTGGTTGCCTTGAAAACCTAGAGCCCATGCTTATAGTTAAATATACCATCCTGGCAGCAACTAGAAGAGAAATAGGGTTGAAGCTCCTTTAGATAACATTCCCATAGATTATCATTATTTGACCCATTTAATGGTTCCCTGGAAGACCCCACCTGCAAGACAGTCTTTATTTCCCCTAACTTGGACCTCTTATAATGCAAAAAAAACCCCTTTGTTTCATGGCACTGTTTGCCAAAAATAATTAGTGGTAGACTGCCTACTTCTGTGTCTGTCTGAAGCAGTAGATAACAGTTGGAGAAAACCATAAACTAACTAAAAAGCTTTAAAGGAAAAGCTGGGAAAAGAGATATCCACAGGGGTTTTGAAAAACTCACAGACACAATCACAAGGAAGAAAAGTTTATATGCATGTGTAGGGATATATGTATGGTCAGGAAAGACCTGAGAAGACCTTAAGTTCTCACCTGTGGCCTACCTTGAGGCTCATTGTAAGCAGGAAGTGAAACACAAGGTAGAATCATAAAATACCTGGCTGAGTCCTGAATATGTTCCCCAGTAGACAGACAGAGGCCCTCAACAGAGCCTGGTAGACTTACTGGTTCATTTAAGGAAATCTATCCAGTCATTAACTGACCATGATGTTGACTAGGCAGAGACTTCAGTCACCACAAATGAAAAAGAATAGAGAATTAACATTACAAGGTTATTTCAGGGAAGCCATTAAACCAACAAACCACAGCCACCACCACCACCACCACTATCACAACCACATACACACAGACATAAAACAAAACCTAGTAGTAATAGCAAAACACTGGAAGGGATGAAAATCTGATTTTCAGAGTTGCCATGTTATTTTAAATGTTCAATTTCTGATAACTTATGAGACATGAAAGAAAAAAAAAAAATAGGAAGAGATGGTGCCTAAACAGGAAAAAGAGCTGTCACTAGAGATTGTCTCTGAGGCAGCTCTTGTATTGGACTTACTAGACAAAGACTTGAAATCAGTTATTTTAATTATAATAAAAAAACATACAGTCTATTGGAGAGCATAAGAATGATGTCTCACCAAATAATGAATATCAATAAAGAGGCAGAAATCAACTAAAAGAACCAAGTTAAAAAGTACAACTATTGACATTAAAATTTACTAGAAGAACACAATAACTGATTTGAGCTGGCAGGAAACTCAGCACAATGGAACATAAATTAATTGAGGTTATATACACTGAAGAACAGAAAGATAAAACAATGAAGAAAAATGAGCAGAGACTTAGAGGCACATCAACATACTCATAGTGGGAGTCCCAGAAGGAGAAGTGTGAGCAAACAGGGAAGACTATTAAATATATAATGGCCCCAAATTCCCCAAATTTTTTGAAAAACATTAATCTGAATATAGAAGAAACTGAACAAGCTTCAAGTAGAATAAACTCATAGATATTCACACCTAGATGCACTATAATTAAACTGTTGAAAGACAAAAACAAAGGGAAAGCCTTGAAAGCAGCAAGAGAAGAATTCATTACATATAAGGGACCATCAGTAAGATTAACTGTTGACTTCTCATCAGAAACCATGGAGACCAGTTGCTGAAAGACTTTCCAATTTGTTCAATCAAGAATTCTGTAACATAACTATTCTTCAAAAAAGAAGATGAAAAAGAGACATTATCAGATAGATAAAAACAGAGAGTTCATTATTAGCAGACCAGCAAGAAATACTAAAGAAAATATTTTAGGTTGAAATTAATGAACACTAAACAGTAAATTGAAGACACATTAAAAATAATACATTCCAATTGAAGATGATGATATCAATAAATGTATAAGACAGTATAAATGTATTTTGGCTTATAGCTCTTTTTTTCTCCTATCTGATTTAAAGAATATCTGCATATATCAACAACCATAAATCTGTGTTGATGAGCACATAGTACCTACAGATGTAATTTATATGATAGTAATGACACAGAAGATCAAGTGGAGAATCCAGCAATATAGGAGCAAAGTTCTGGCATACTATTGAAATTAAATTTGTGTGAAAGCAACTAGATTGTTATAAATTAAGATGTTAATTATAATCCCCAGGGCAACCTGTCTGAAAATAACCCCCAAAAATAGAGTAAAAGAAAGGAAAATGGAATTAAAATGATAAAGTAGAAAATATCAGTTTAACACAAAGAAGTAGTAATGGGTAGGTAGAACAAAAAGATATATGACACACAGAAAACAAATAGCAAAATGCAGCAAATATAAACCTTGCCCTGTAATTACAATAAGTGAAAATGGATAAACATTTAAATCAAAAAGCAGAATGGACAAAAAAATGATTGAAGTATATGCTGTCTAAAAGAAATACACTTTAGATTCAAAGTCAAAAATAGATTGGAAATAAAAAGATATAAAAAGACTTACCATGCAAAGATTAAGCTAAAGATACATAGATTGGCTCTAGTATTAGACAAAATAGACTTAAGGATAAAAACAGTTACTAGAGACAAATAAGAATATTTTATAATAGTGCAAATTCTTACAAATACACAAGAAAAGAAAACACTTCCCAATGCTGGAAAAGACATTATGAAAAAATAGCCATAGACCAATACCCCTTATGAATACAGATTAAAAAATACTAAAAAAAAATACTAGCAAACTGAATGCAACAACATATAGAAAGAATTATACACCATGACCAAGTGAGATTTATTCCAGCAGTGCAAGATTCCATCAACATATAAAAATCAATCAATATAATGCAATGAGTTAATAGAATAAGGGACACATTATAGTCATGTGTCTCTTGCCTCCATGGCCAAAGGGACCTAAGGGACTAAGAACATGACAAGGACATGTACTCTAGTCATTTCAACTTAGCATAATACCGAAGTTTTGAGCCTGTGTAATTAGGCAAGAAAAAGAAATACAAGGCATATAACACATAGGATGAAGTAAAGCTATGATTATAGATGACATGATCTTTTTTATAGAAATACTAAAAGATCCACAAAAATCCATTAGTGCTCATAAATAAGTTTAGCAAAATTCCAGGATACAAGATCAATGTACAAAGGTTCATTGTATTTCTACACACCAGCAAAGATCTGCAAATGAAATTATGAAAATAATTCCACATATAATAGCACCCTTAAGAAATAAATATTCAGGAATAAACTTAACCAGAGACATATAAAACTTATATACTGATAATTTAAACGCATCATTGAAGGCAATGAAAGAATACTTACAAAAATGTCAAGATGACTCATGTTCTTGAATAGAAAGATTTCACATATCAAGATGGCAGTATTTCCCAAGCTGATTCTAAAAGTCGTATTGAAGGGACCCAGAATGGCCAAAACTGTCTTGAAAAAGAACAAAATTGGAGGACTCATACTTTCCAATTTAAAACTTAATACAAAATACAATAATCAAGACGTGTGCTAGTGGCATACAGACAGACATATAGGTAAGTGGAATAGAATTATGAGTCCAGAAATAAACCCATTTTATATGTTTGTGATCAACTGATTTTTGTTAAAGGTGCCAAAGCAATTCAAAAACTGATGTTTTCAAAAAATGATGCTGGAGCAACTGGACCCCTACTTCACACCATATGCCCAACTTAAGTCAAAATGGGCCAAAGACCTTAAATAAGAGCTAAGATTTAAAAACTCTTAAAGGACAATAAAAGTGCAAATCTTCATGACCTTGGATTAGGCAATAGTTTCTTAGATATGATACTTTTAAAACACAAGCGACCAAAGAAATGGTGGATGAATTAGACTACATTAAGACAAACAAACCAAAAATTGTCTGTGCTTCACAGAACATCATCAAGAAAGTGACACAATATCTCACAGAATGGGAGAGAATCTTAGGAAATAAGTAATCTATTAAGGGTCTAATATCCAGAATGCATCAAGAACTTTGCAGAACAACAGTAAAAAGCCCAGTATGGGCAAAAGATTTGAATAGGCATTTCCCAAAGAAGATATGCAGATGGCCACCAAGCACATGAAAGATTTTCAATATCCTTACTGATTAGGGAAAGGCAAATGAAGACTACAATGAAATACCATTTCACAGCAAAAAGTGTCTATAATAAAAAACACAGACAAGAACAAGTGTTGGCAAGAATGTGGAGAAATTAGAGTCATCACTCATTGCTGCTGGGGATCTAAAGTGGTGCAACTGCTGTGGAAAACAGTTTGGCACTTCCTCAAAATGGTACACGTGGAGTTACCATATGGCCCCGCAATTCCATTCCTGGGTACATGCAGAAGAGAATTGATGACACCAATTCACACAAATACCAGTAAATTAATGTTCATAGCAGTTTTTCTCATAAACAAGCCATACCTTGGCTTTACTCATATCCAAAAAGCAGATGCAACCTAAATATCCATCAACAAATTAATGGATAAGCAACTGTAGTGTATCTACACGATGGAGTGTTCTTCAACTATATAAAGGAATAAAGAACTGATGCATGCTGTAAAATGGATGAATCTTGAAAACATGACAAGTAAAAGGAACCAGACATAAGTGACCATATACCAAATGACTCCAATTGTAGGAAATGCGCAGAATGGGGAAATCCATAGAAGACAGGAAGTGAATTAGTGGTGACCAGGAGCTTTGGGAAGGAAAAATGACAGTGACTGTTACAAGGTATGGGGTATCTTTGTGGGGAGATGAAAATGTTCTGGAAATGAGGTGGTGGTTGTACAACCTTGTGAATATGCTTGAAACCACTGAGTTGTATTTTAAAGGGACATAATTTTTTTGTATGTGAGTCATGTTTCAATTTTTAAAAAATCAATGTGAGTTCACAGAAAAGGAGATACAGGAAACTTTACTGCAAATGTAAAGAATATTGCAAACCCTGACATAATTGATTTTGGAGTCTTTTTTTTTTTTTTTAACCTGTTCCATTAATCTGACACCAACAATTGGCATGAATATATGAAGCTGATGGCAAAAAGAATTCACATATTAGTGAGGCTGAATTATTCAAAAACAAGATGAATAGAGAATTTGCATGCCCAAAGCTAAAAATTCATGAGGAAGAAATGAAACCCGGGAAATAAATCCATAAAGACAGGAATAATACCGTTTTGAATGAGTTCAGCCCGGTTGCTTGTGGTAGGAAAAAGTTTGAAACAACAGTGAGAGAAAAGAAAGAAAACAACATTGCAGGAAGTTTGGATTTTAATTTGAGGGAAAAAAATCATATGGTCATTCCCATTATTTCTTAATATTGTGTGTAATTCTGTCTCCCTAGCAGTAGGCTCTCCAGATGATCACAACTATATCATCTATCAGGGCTTCTCAAACTATAACATACATTTGAATCACCTGGGAACTTGTAAAATGTAGATGCTAGTTCAGTAGGTCTCAGGCAGAACATGAGGTTCTGCCTTTCTGTAGAACTCATTGCTGATGATGCTAATTGCCCACAGCTTGATCACACTTTAAGCAACAAGGTCTTTTTTTTTTTTTTTTAGATTTTAATTTTTTTGACAGAGAGAGAGATCACAAGTAGGCAGAGAGGCAGGCAAAGAGGGGGAAGCAGGCTCCCTACCAAGCAGGAGGCCTGATGCTGGGCTCGATCCCAGGACCCTGAGATCATGACCCGAGTTGAAGGTAGAGGCTCAACCCACTGAACCACCCAGGCGCCCGAATTAAGCAGCAAGGTCTTATGTGCCTTTTGTGCTCTTCTCAGTACTGTGCTTAATAAAGACCATCCGGTGGCTAGATGTTGAATAAATAGATGACTTTCTAGGCTGTGATAAATGTCTTTCCTATTTATATTTTCTGAGGCACACATACAGATTAGGGAAATTATAGTGCATCACAACATGAGGAAAATATTGTGGATTCCATCAGATATTTCTTTCCTATATAATCTCAGAGCACACTGCTGCTGCCAAATTTTTGCACATAAGCAATGTGAACTGCAGTCAGCTGTGAAAACTGAAGTTTACCTCCCTCACGCATGGAAATTACTTCAATAAATGTTACTTGAATAAGCGAGATTGAATGTAAACACATAGATGCCTAAGACTGTTGCTTATCTCCATCTCCATATGGGTAAGCAAAGCTGCAAAAGTTGGAGCATCTCATCATGGGTCTTTTGACTTACAGGCAAACACAGCATAGAATCCACTGTACTTCTTCGCACTGTGCACTGCTTTGTGGAAACTTCTCTCACAGAGGAAGTACAAAACCTAATGAAGTCTGTTCTCTCCTTTGCTATTTCCTCTTAGGCCAGAGGGAAATGACAGTCTGTGTTACTCAAGATGAAAATAGTTTTCCCCAAATAGATTTCCAAGGCCTGTGGGGGAACAAGGCAGGCAGAGTAAGCCTTACTTGAGAGTAAGCCTCTTGATGACAGGGTCTTAAGCCATCAGGAATCAAAGCCATCATTCTGTAATGTTTATTGAACACCTCCTATGTGCTTCAGCGCTGTGACAGTTTATTTAATCATCACAATACCTGAAGAAACATAAGAGAAGAAGGAATTTGTCTGGACTGTTAAATGTAGTATCTTTAATAGCTGGAATGATGCTTGGCACATAACAGGTATATAATAAACATTGGTTGATTGACTCAATGACCTATAAATTAGATAATATTCTTTTTATTTATTTTTTTTTAGATTTAAGTTCAATTCAATTAACAAATAGTGTATTATTTTCAGTGGTAGAATTTAGTGACTCATCAGTTGCATAAACACAGTGTTCATTTCATCATGTGTCCTCATTAATGTCCACAACCCAGTTACCCCATGCACCCATCTTCCTCCAGCAACCCTCAATTTGTTTCCTGTAGTTAAGAGTCTCTCATGGGGGGGGGGGGAGTCTCTCATAGTTTGTCTCCCTCTCTGATTTCTCCCCATTTAGTTTTCCCTCACTTCCCCTGTGATCCCCTGTTCTATTTCTTATATTCCACATATGAGTGAAACCATATGATTATTGTCTTTCTCTGATTTACTTATTTCACTCAACATAATACCCTCCAGTTCCACGCATGTTGATGTAAATGGATCCTTTTTGATGGCTGAGTAATATTCCTTCACATATATATATCTCCCATTCATCCATTGATGGACATCTGGGCTCCTCCCTCCACAGTTTGGTTATTGTGGACATTGCTGCTATAAACATTAGGGTACAGATAACTACATTTGTATCTTTGAGGAAAATACCTAATAGTGCAAATGCTGGGTCATAGTGTAGTTCTATTTTTAACTTCCTGAGGAACCTCCATACTGTTTTCTAGAGTGGCTGTACCAGCTTGTATTCCCACTGACAGTGTAAAAGTGTTCCCCTTTCCTCCTCATTCTCACCAACATTTGTTATTTTCTGACTTATTAATTTTATCCATTCTGAGTGGTATGAAGTGATATCTCAATGTGGTTTTGATTTGTATTTCCCTGATACCATGTGAAATGGAACATTTTTTGAACTGTTGGCCATTTGTATGTCTTCTTTAGAGAAATGTCTGTTCATGTCTTCTGCCCATTTCTTGACTGGATTTTTTTTTTTTTTTTGGGGTGTTGAGTTTGGTAAGCTCTTACAGATCTTGGATACTAGCCCTTTATCTGATATGTCATTTACAAGTATCTTCTCTCATTCTGTCAGTTATCTTTTAGTTTTGTGGACTGTTTCCTTTGCTGTGCAAAACCTTTTTATCTTGATGAAGTCCCAATAGTTCATTTTTGCTATTGTTTTCCATGCCTTTGAATGCATGTCTAGCAATAAGTTGCTATAGCCATGGTCAAAGAAGTTGCTGTCTATGTTCTCCTCTAAGATTTTGATGGATCCCTCTCTTGTATTTAAGTCTTTCAAACATTTTGAGTTTATTTTTGTGTATAGTGTAAGAAAGTGGTTTGGTTTCATGCTTTTGCATGTGGCTGTCCAATTTTTCTAACACCATTTGTTGAAGAGACTGTCTTTTTTCCATTGGATATTCTTTCCTGATTTGTCCAAGATTAGTTGACTATAAAGTTGAGGTGCCATTTCTGTGTTCTCTGTGCTGTTCTATTGATCTATGTGTCTGTTTTTGTGCCAGTACCATACTGTCTTGATGATTATAGCTTTGTAATAATGCTTGAAATCCAGAATTGGGATGCCACCAGCTTTGGTTTTCTTTTCAACATTCCTCTAATTATTCAGGGTCCTTTCTGGTTCCATATAAATTTTAGGATTGTTGTTCCAGCTCTGTGAAAAATGTTGATAGTATTTTGTTAAGGATTGCATTGAATGTATAGATTGCTATGGGTGGTATAGGCATTTTAAAGGTATTTTTTCTTCCAGTCCATGAGCATGGAATGTTTTTCCATTTCTTTGTGTCTTCCTCAATTCCTTTCATAAGTGTTCTATAGTTTTCAGAGTACAGATCCTCTATCTCTTTGGTTAGCTTTTATACCTAGGTATCTTACAGGTTTTGGTGCAATTGTAAATGGGATCAATACCTTGATTTCTTTTTTTTTCTGCCTCATTGTTAATGTATAGAAATGCCACTGACTTCTGTGCATTGACTTTATATCCTGCGACACTGCTGAATTCCTGTCCAAGATCTAGCAATTTCTGCATGGAGTCTTTTGGGTTTTCAACATAGAGTATCATGTCATCTGTGAAAAGTGAAAGATAATGTTCTAACTTTATAGGAAAAGAGACCCAAAAGTTCAGAGAAAAACGTAATTTCCCTTAAATAGCACAGCTCGTAAATGGCAGGGCAGAATTCAAAAGATGGTCCGTTAGCCTCTGAAATACACACTGGATCAGTCGTTCTCTTCCTTTATTTTCTACCTTTCAAAGTGCATGGCATCTTCTAACTCCCAGGGGCTTCCCAGGTGCATGTGCCTTGTTTTTTTCTTCTTATTCTGTCAAAAATTCTACCCTTCTCTCTCTGGCACAAGACTATATACCAGAATAAATTCAGTTTGAGAGGATCAGATCTAAGTTTTTATAAACATCAATCATACACAAAGTATAGCAACAAAATACCAGTAACACAGCAGTGTATCTTAGAATATGGCTGAGAACCACAATACTCAGGGTTATGAGATTTAACAAATAAAAATATAGGATTCCCAGTTAAACTTAAATATCAAGTAAACATAAAATAATATTACAATATTAACATGATCCATTATTTGGTATACACATACTATTGTTTGTTTTTCTGAAATTCGAGTTTAACTGGTCCTATTGTGGTTTTTTTTTTTTCTGTTTTTTTTTTTTTAATTTTTAATTTTTTATTTTTTTATAAACATATATTTTCATCCCCAGGGGTACAGGTCTGTGAATCACCAGGTTTACACACTTCACAGCACTCACCAAAGCACATACCCTCCCCAATGTCCATAATCCCACCCCCTTCTCCCAAACCCCCTCCCCCCAACAACCCTCAATTTGTTTTGTGAGATTAAGAGTCACTTATGGTTTGTCTCCCTCCCAATCCCATCTTGTTTCATTGATTCTTCTCCTACCCACTTAAGCCCCCATGTTGCATCACCACTTTCTCATATCAGGGAGATCATATGATAGTTGTCTTTCTCTGCTTGACTTATTTCGCTAAGCATGATACGCTCTAGTTCCATCCATGTTGTCGCAAATGGCAAGATTTCATTTCTTTTGGTGGCTGCATAGTATTCCATTGTGTATATATACCACATCTTCTTGATCCATTCATCTGTGGATGGACATCTAGGTTCTTTCCATAGTTTGGCTATTGTGGACATTGCTGCTATAAACATTCGGGTGCATGTGCCCCTTTGGATCACTACATTTGTATCTTTAGGGTAAATACCCAATAGTGCAATTGCTGGGTCATAGGGCAGTTCTATTTTCAACATTCTGAGGAACCTCCATGCTGTTTTCCAGAGTGGCTGCACCAGCTTGCATTCCCACCAACAGTGTAGGAGGGTTCCCCTTTCTCCACATCCTCGCCAGCATCTGTCATTTCCTGACTTGTTGATTTTAGCCATTCTGACTGGTGTGAGGTGATATCTCATTGTGGTTTTGATTTGTATTTCCCTGATGCCAAGTGATATGGAGCACTTTTTCATGTGTCTGTTGGCCATCTGGATGTCTTCTTTGCAGAAATGTCTGTTCATGTCCTCTGCCCATTTCTTGATTGGATTATTTGTTCTTTGGGTGTTGAGTTTGCTAAGTTCTTTATAGATTCTGGACACTAGTCCTTTATCTGATATGTCGTTTGCAAATATCTTCTCCCATTCTGTCAGTTGTCTTTTGATTTTGTTAACTGTTTCCTTTGCTGTGCAAAAGCTTTTGATCTTGATGAAATCCCAATAGTTCATTTTTGCCCTTGCTTCCCTTGCCTTTTGCGTTGTTCCTAGGAAGATGTTGCTGCGGCAGAGGTCGAAGAGGTTGCTGCCTGTGTTCTCCTCAAGGATTTTGATGGATTCCTTTCGCACATTGAGGTCCTTCATCCATTTTGAGTCTATTTTTGTGTGTGGTGTAAGGAAATGGTCCAATTTCATTTTTCTGCATGTGGCTGTCCAATTTTCCCAGCACCATTTATTGAAGAGGCTGTCTTTTTTCCATTGGACATTCTTTCCTGCTTTGTCGAAGATGAGTTGACCATAGATTTGAGGGTCTATTTCTGGGCTCTCTATTCTGTTCCATTGATCTATGTGTCTGTTTTTGTGCCAGTACCATGCTGTCTTGATGATGACAGCTTTGTAATAGAGCTTGAAGTCCGGAATTGTGATGCCACCAACGTTGGCTTTCTTTTTCAATATCCCTTTGGCTATTCGAGGTCTTTTCTGGTTCCATATAAATTTTAGCATTATTTGTTCCATTTCTTTGAAAAAGATGGATGGTACTTTGATAGGAATTGCATTAAATGTGTAGATTGCTTTAGGTAGCATAGACATTTTCACAATATTTATTCTTTCAATCCACGAGCATGGAACATTTTTCCATTTCTTTGTGTCTTCCTCAATTTCTTTCATGAGTACTTTATAGTTTTCTGAGTATAGATTCTGTGTCTCTTTGGTTAGGTTTATTCCTAGGTATCTTATGGTTTTGGATGCAATTGTAAATGGGATTGACTCCTTAATATCTCTTTCTTCTGTCTTGCTGTTGGTGTAGAGAAATGCAACTGATTTCTGTACATTGATTTTATATCCTGACACTTTCCTGAATTCCTGTATAAGTTCTAGCAGTTTTGGAGTGGAGTCTTTTGGGTTTTCCACATATAGTATCATATCATCTGCGAAGAGTGATAATTTGACTTCTTCTTTGCCGATTTGGATGCCTTTAATTTCCTTTTGTTGTCTGATTGCTGAGGCTAGGACCTCTAGTACTATGTTGAATAGCAGTGGTGATAATGGACATCCCTGCCGTGTTCCTGACCTTAGTGGAAAAGCTTTCAGTTTTTCTCCATTGAGAATGATATTTGTGGTGGGTTTTTCATAGATGGCTTTGATGATATTGAGGTATGTGCCCTCTATCCCTACACTTTGAAGAGTTTTGATCAGGAAGGGATGCTGTACTTTGTCAAATGCTTTTTCAGCATCTATTGAAAGTATCATATGGTTCTTGTTCTTTCTTTTATTGATGTGTTGTATCACATTGACTGATTTGCGGATGTTGAACCAACCTTGCAGCCCTGGAATAAATCCCACTTGGTCGTGGTGAATAATCTTTTTAATGTACTGTTGAATCCTATTGGCTAGTATTTTGTTGAGTATTTTCGCATCTGTGTTCATCAAGGATATCGGTCTATAGCTCTCTTTTTTGGTAGGATCCTTGTCTGGTTTTGGGATCAAGGTGATGCTGGCCTCATAAAATGAGTTTGGAAGTTTTCCTTCCATTTCTATTTTTTGGAACAGTTTCAGGAGAATAGGAATTAGTTCTTCTTTAAATGTTTGGTAGAATTCCCCCGGGAAGCCGTCTGGCCCTGGGCTTTTGTTTGTTTGGAGATTTTTAATGACTGTTTCAATCTCCTTACTGGTTATGGGTCTGTTCAGGCTTTCTATTTCTTCCTGGTTCAGTTGTGGTAGTTTATATGTTTCTAGGAATGCATCCATTTCTTCCAGATTGTCAAATTTATTGCCGTAGAGTTGCTCATAGTATGTTCTGATAATTGTTTGTATTTCTTTGGTGTTAGTTGTGATCTCTCCTCTTTCATTCATGATTTTATTTATTTGGGTCCTTTCTCTTTTCTTTTTGATAAGTCGGGCCAGGGGTTTATCAATTTTATTAATTCTTTCAAAGAACCAGCTCCTACTTTCGTTGATTTTTTCTATTGTTTTTTTGGTTTCTATTTCATTGATTTCTGCTCTGATCTTTATGATTTCTCTTCTCCTGCTGGGCTTAGGGTTTCTTTCTTGTTCTTTCTCCAGCTCCTTTAGGTGTAGGGTTAGGTTGTGTACCTGAGACCTTTCTTGTTTCTTGAGAAAGGCTTGTACCGCTATATATTTTCCTCTCAGGACTGCCTTTATTGTGTCCCACAGATTTTGAACCGTTGTATTTTCATTATCATTTGTTTCCATGATTTTTTTCAATTCTTCTTTAATTTCCCGGTTGACCCATTCATTCTTTAGAAGGATACTGTTTAGTCTCCATGTATTTGGGTTCTTTCCAAACTTCCTTTTGTGTTTGAGTTCTAGCTTTAGAGCATTGTGGTCTGAAAATATGCAGGGAATGATCCCAATCTTTTGATACCGGTTGAGTCCTGATTTAGGACCGAGGATGTGATCTATTCTGGAGAATGTTCCATGTGCACTAGAGAAGAATGTGTATTCTGTTGCTTTGGGATGAAATATTCTGAATATATCTGTGATGTCCATCTGGTCCAGTGTGTCGTTTAAGGCCTTTATTTCCTTGTTTATCTTTTGCTTGGATGACCTGTCCATTTCAGTGAGGGGAGTGTTAAAGTCCCCTACTATTATTGTATTGTTGTTGATGTGTTTCTTTGATTTTGTTATTAATTGGTTTATATAGTTGGCTGCTCCCACGTTGGGGGCATAGATATTTAAAATTGTTAAATCTTCTTGTTGGACAGACCCTTTGAGTATGATATAGTGTCCTTCCTCATCTCTTATTATAGTCTTTGGCTTAAAATCTAATTGATCTGATATAAGGATTGCCACTCCTGCTTTCTTCTGATGTCCATTAGCATGGTAAATTCTTTTCCACCCCCTCACTTTAAATCTGGAGGTGTCTTCGGGCTTAAAATGAGTTTCTTGGAGGCAACATATAGATGGGTTTTGTTTTTTTATCCATTCTGATACCCTGTGTCTTTTGACAGGGGCATTTAGCCCATTCACATTCAGGGTAACTATTGAGAGATATGAATTTAGTGCCATTGTATTGCCTGTAAGGTGACTGTTATTGTATATGGTCTCTGTTCCTTTCTGATCTACCACTTGTAGGCTCTCTCTTTGCTTAGAGGACCCCTTTCAATATTTCCTGTAGAGCTGGTTTGGTATTTGCAAATTCTTTCAGTTGTTGTTTGTCCTGGAAGCTTTTAATCTCTCCTTCTATTTTCAATGATAGCCTAGCTGGATATAGTATTCTGGGCTGCATGTTTTTCTCGTTTAGTGCTCTAAAAATATCATGCCAGCTCTTTCTGGCCTGCCAGGTCTCTGTGGATAAGTCAGCTGCCAATCTAATATTTTTACCATTGTATGTTACAGACTTCTTTTCCCGGGCTGCTCTCAGGATTTTCTCTTTGTCACTGAGACTTGTAAATTTTACTATTAGGTGACGGGGTGTGGGCCTATTCTTATTGATTTTGAGGGGCGTTCTCTGAACCTCCTGAATTTTGATGCTCGTTCCCTTTGCCATATTGGGGAAATTCTCCCCAATAATTCTCTCCAGTATACCTTCTGCTCCCCTCTCTCTTTCTTCTTCTTCTGGAATCCCAATTATTCTAATGTTGTTTCGTCTTATGGTGTCACTTAATTCTCGAATTCTCCCCTCGTGGTCCAGTAGCTGTTTGTCCCTCTTTTGCTCAGCTTCTTTATTCTCTGTCATTTGGTCTTCTATATTGCTAATTCTTTCTTCTGCCTCATTTATCCTAGCAGTTAGAGCCTCCATTTTTGATTGCACCTCATTAATAGCTTTTTTGATTTCAACTTGGTTAGATTTTAGTTCTTTTATTTCTCCAGAAAGGGCTTTTATATCTCTCGAGAGGGTTTCTCTAATATCTTCCATGCCTTTTTCGAGCCCGGCTAGAACCTTGAGAATTGTCATTCTGAACTCTAGATCTGACATATTACCGATGTCTGTATTGATTAGGTCCCTAGCCTTCGGTACTGCCTCTTGTTCTTTTTTTTTGCGTTGAATTTTTACGTCTTGTCATTTTGGCCAGATAAGAGTAAATGAAGGGGCAAGTAAAATACTAAAAGGGTGGCAACAACCCCAGGAAAATATGCTTTAACTAAATTAGAAGAGATCCAAAATCGTGAGTGGGGAGAAAGGGGATAAAAAGAGGTTCAAAAAGAAAGAAAGAAAAAAAAAGAAAAGAAAAAAAAATTTTTTTAAAAAAAGAAAACACCTGAGGAAAATGTAAAAAAGAAAAAATATATATATTAGATAAACTAGTAAAAAATCGTTAAAAAAGAAAAAGGTAAGAGTTAAAAAAAAAAAATTTTACCCGAAGGCGAGAAGAAAAAGAAAAAAAAAATGAAAAAGAAAAAATTAAATTAACTGCAAGACTAAAAAAAAATCACAGGAAAAAAGCCATGAGTTCCGTGCTTGGCTTTCTCCTCCTCTGGAATTCTGCTGCTCTCCTTGGTATTGAAACCGCACTCCTTGGTAGGTGAACTTGGTCTCGGCTGGATTTCTTGTTGATCTTCTGGGGGAGGGGCCTGTTGTAGTGATTCTCAAGTGTCTTTGCCCCAGGCGGAATTACACCTCCCTTACCCGGGGCCGGGGTGAGTAATCCGCTCGGGTTTGCTTTCAGGAGCTTTTGTTCCCTGAGCGCTTTCCGTAGAGTTCCGAAGGACGGGAACACAAATGGCGGCCTCCTGGTCTCCGGCCCGGAGGAGCCGAGAGCCCAGGGCCCCACTCCTCAGTGCGCCCTCAGAGAACAGCGCCCAGTCATTCCTGTCTGCCTGACCTCCGGCCGCGCTCTGAGCTCACCGAGCCTGCGATCGGTTCAAGGTAACACCGAGCTGCGAGTTTACTGTCGGCTCTGTTTCTGTAGCCAGCTTTCCCGTTCCAATACCCCCAAGCTCTGCGACACTCAGACACCCCCGATCCTTCTGTGACCCTGCGGGACCTGAGGCCACGCTGACCCCGCGTGGGCTTCGCCCCGGTTTAGCCTCTGGAGCGATGTCCCTCAGCGGAACAGACTTTTAAAAGTCCTGATTTTGTGCGCGGTTGCTCTGCAGCTTGCCGGGAGCCGGCCCCTCCCCCCGGGGTCTATCTCCCCTTCGCTTTGGATTCACTTCTCCGCCGGTCCTACCTTTCAGAAAGTGGTTGTTTTTCTGTTTCCAGAATTGCTGTTCTTCTTCTCTTTGGTCTGCCGATGGATTTTCAGGTGTTTGCAATCTTTAGATAAGCTACCTAGTGATCTCCGGCTAGCTGAAGCAGTCTCAGCTTGCTACTTCTCCACCATCTTGACTCCTCCCCCAATGTTCTGTTCGGTCCTATTGTGTTTTATCTGGAAATCCTAACCATACTAGATCACACCCTTGCCAAACACAGTAGCAGGAGCCAAAAGGTTTTGGTTGAGTGGGTAAATAAATGGACGAGTAGAAGAATAAACAAATAAGTGAACAAATGATCATTCAGAATCTCTAATACTCTGCTTTGGGCATCATTTAGGCAAATGTTAGCCTGTGACCTTTTAATATCACCTGCAACATCATCACATCCTTGGAGGCAGAGCTGATCACTGGGGCCAGGAAAGTCATATGGCTTGGACTGCATGGTCACAAAGGGCTCCAGGTTTAAGCTTTCAGTCTTATCTTTAGATTACATTATCCATGGGGCTGGGAGTGGGTACAGGGGTGAAAGAAATGTTTATCAAACAACTTTAAAATTGTATCTCATTGAATAGACCACACAGCTAGCCTTGTATGAGTTTGCTACTGCCACTGCAACAATTTACTACACACATAGTGACTTAGAATAGCACAGATTGATCAGCTCACAGGTCTGGAGGTCAGAGGCTGAAAACAGGTTGTATGAGACTAAAATCAGGGTGTTGGCAGGGCTGTATCCCTTCTGGGAGCTCCAGAGGAGAATCTGTGTCCTCTCTTTTCCAGCTTCGAGAAGCCACCTGCATTCCTTGATGCCTGGCCCCTCCAGCAATGGTATTACTCCAGCCTCTGCTTCTTGCCTTGCTTCTTCTCTGACCCTCTTGCCTCCCTTTCATAAGGATTCTTAAAATTACACTGGGCTCAGCCAGATAATCCAGGATAATCTCACCATTTATGGAACCTTAACTTAATCATAGTTTCAAAATCTCAGTTATCAGTAAGGTAACATATTCACAAGTTCTAGGGATTTTGATGCAGGCAACTCTGGGGCCATTATTTGGCTTACAACAAGCACTGTATTTAATGTGTCATTGCACAGTGTTCTCTGTAAATGTTAATAGATGAAGTGTAAACCTTCAAGAGATAACAACATTTTTACAGATTCTTTTGTTGTTTCTTCATGTTTTAATATGCTTAGAGCCTCTCTGACTTTCAAGAGTCTCTACTTGAAACAATGTGATTTCTTATCTCAATAATGGAAATATCACACAGCTTGGTACATCAAACCAGTGGTTCTCAATCTTGGGTGCACATTTGAGTCAACTGAGCACATTTTTTTTTTTTTTAATGCTGCACACCAAAGCCATTAAATCAGGATCTCTGGGAGAATGGATCCAGGCTTCAGTATTTTTAAAAACACCCCACATAATTCCAGTGTGTGTCCCAAGATGAGAACCACTGTACTCAATTTAGCCTTCCGCTGCTAGGCTAACCTGTCTTTTCTTCCTTTACTCTTTCCTGATTTTAGAATTTTTATTTATTTATTTATTTATTATTATTATTTTTTTATTGCAGTACAGTTGACATACAATGCTACATTAGTTTCAGGTGTACAACATAGTGATCTGACAAGTCTGGGGATGTTATGCTGTGCTCCCCATGAGTATAGCTATGGTCTGTTACCATACGAAGCTATCACAATGCTATTGACTACAGTCCCTGTGCTGTATCTTTCATCCTTATGGTTTAGTCATTCCGTAACTGGAAACCTATACATCCCACTCCCCTTTACCTGTTTTTGCTCCCTATTTCTTATTCTAGCCTATTTTTCTAGCTATCTGCAAGTTTGTATCTCTCTCTTATTGGTCTATGTTATGTTGATTGCATCATATTCAATAAGGAAAGACCTATAGATGTTCTCAAAACAATCAGTATGGTGTGGCTTAATGTGGACAGTGCTGTTCTGGGAAGGAGAAAGTGTTCTGTTTTATTTACCCCAAGAAGCAAGTTCTTCACCTCTCTGACCTTCAGTTTCCTTATCTGTAGAATGAGGAGTTTGGAAGAAACTGTCTATGGTCTTTTTAAATTTATAAACCTCACCGTTCTAAATATAGAAAGAAGAGCAAGCTCTTATGGACGGAATTCTGGAACCCAGACCTGAAGATTAGATCTGATTTAATTTAATTAAGAGCAAACAGTTTTACTCTATGCATCACTGTTTGTCTTAGTTTGTTTCTCCCAGAAGCAGAATATGGGACAAGGATTTGCATGTGAGAGATTTAGTTAGGAAGCAACCCCAGGAAGAATCAGGATAGTGAGGCAGATGACTCAAGCTGGATTTTCAGTTTGTCTCTGTGTCTCTGTGAATGTCACTGGAGCTCCATCCCACTGGGAACCCGAGAGCCAGTTTAGAACATGGGGATCAGAGTTATCCCACCAGCAGGTAGAGGTTGTCTAGGGAGAAGTGCTGCATACTGATTTTTAATTTTTGTCAGTGGGTTGATGGCTCCTCCTGGGGACTGTTAATTCTCCAGTCATTTTGCTCTGCTGTGCATAAGGGCAGGGAAATGTGATGGCAAGAGATTCCCTTGGGCAAAGATATGCAAATGGTGACATTTGGATGTCAGGTCAATGTGCACCACAGGGTAGGGCCAATGGGGATATGGACAGATGTTACTGTGACTCTTACAAAAAAAAAAGGCAATAAATTCTTGCTCTTTATATATTAATTAAGAGTATTTGAGGGATAAATGAGTTAACATTTCTAAAGTACTTTGAGAACTGTCCCCACCCTTTGGGAAAACCACTGTAGGCAGACAGAGTGTTGTACCAAAGACTCTCTTGGATATTTTTAGAAAGCAGATGACAATTTTCAGTCTGTTTGGGGACCATTTAGTTAGATTCTGTTTCAGGCCATTAAATGACATTTTTCCCTTTCAAATATCAGAAGGTTAAGGAGCTAGATTTTCAATACTAAGAGTAAATGAAAATATATTACTTTCAGGTATGATAAATCCCTAGGTAGGTGTTAAGGAGGAAAGGTGTTGCTAGTATGCAATGTGTCTTGTGTTTTAGCCCAAAGGGAGAAAGATGTCCTTTCCATATCTATGCCAGAACCTTCAGATATATACTAGGAACACACAGATTTACTTTTTCTCCACTGATAAAGAATGTCACCACTGTTGCTCATGCTCATCATGGCTTTGTTCTCCTGAGACCAGAGACTTCTTCCATGTCTTATTATAGAGCACTGAACAAGGTGAGTTGACCATCTCTCAATCTAACCATTCCAAAAAATTCATGGTACTGGGTGATTTTTTAAGTTGGATAAATTGCATAGATTTATCTCCAAATTTGAAATCTTGCTCAGAATGTCTTCTCTATAGTAAAAGAATGATAAATGTCTTGGGTTTAGATCCATAACCCTTAGCTCTGTCAATATTGTTTACTAGAATATTCACTATAACACTGATGGAACTGCAGAGTCCGTGAGCCAGATTCCACCTACTGCAGACTCTGGGGCATGGGGAGCAGGTGGTGATAGAGCTTGTTCCTCAGCATTAACGAATCTGTGGTTTTATATTGTCTCCAAAATAGGAACATATATTCAAAGCCATCAAGACCACCAAACCCCACCTGAGCTGCCAGAATGGCAAAAACCATGAATGACCCCAGACTAGATCAAGAGAAGACCATTCACTTGAGCCCAGCCCCAAATTCTTATCCAATGAATTATGATCAAACAAAATGGTTGTTGTCTTAAATCAACAGCCATCATGGTGGTTTGTTATACACAAATAGATTAATCATATATATATTTTTAAGGCAATAATCAATGGGTGTTTGATAAGGGAAGTCTTTGACATTTCAAAAATATTTGAAAGACAATTTAGCCCTAGTTCGATCTCTCAAGTTTTGTTATGACTGTTTTTTGCCTGTAGGCCCATTGTTGTCAGATACATGTTCTAAATTTTTTCTGCCACACATTTGCTTATTTAGACCTGGAGCATGGGATTCCCTCTGGTCCCCTTAGCCTGCCCACAGCAAGCAGCTGTTCAAAATCAATCTCCTTCACAATGTTTGCTTTGATCAATCTGATTTTTTCATTTGCTAAATCCACACAATCATGAATAGAATCTACATATTTTATGCTATATCAGTCAATTCAAAAGTCTTAACCTTCAGTCTGGACAATAAGCTTCTTGCAGAAGGGAAGATGCCTGCACCTAGTAGGGTATCTTTCACATAGTTCCAGATGTGTGAGGATTCACCCACAAATGTAGGCGTCCCAGTGATCTACTATCTACTATTGTTTGCATTAATATATGGCAGGAGGGAAAGAGTAAAGGAACAATGAAACATCCCTCCATCCCTGGCTCTTTTCTCTTTGACTCTGCATCTGTTTTCACTACTTTTTATGACCATTAGCTTTATAGTTTCCAAATAGATTTTATTAGCAGTGGAGAAATACTTAGGGAGTATTATCCTTAGAATCATTGTGAAGTATTGTTGCTGCTCTGAATGCGGTTGTAGGAGTTATGGTGGAGTTCGAAAAGGAGATGGCAGGGGTGCTACCCCAGTATAATGAAGTGATAAAGGACAGAAAACCTTCAGTACATTTGTGGGACTGAATTCCACTGAATTAGCCTTATCTCCACTTTCTTGTTTTTCTTTCTTTCTTCCTTCTTACAACACACTTGGTGAGCAGATCGAAACTCTGGTCCTCATTATAGTTAATAAGATCAACCCTACATAGAAGGATTTCTTTTCAGTTTAGTGATACTTTCTTTTGAACTTGAAGAAGGTCATATTTCAGGGATATTACATTTCTGGTGGATGAGCCTTTATTGTCAGTGATAATTTTAAACCTAACTCCCTGGTGGAGAGTCACTGGCAGCTAGCACTGGGACTCAATGGGGTCTCTAAGAAGATCTAAGTAACACAAGTATAAAAATGCAAGTGAAATGTCAGTCTACACTTTCCTCCATGGAATATGATGCAAAATCCAGAAACATTCACAAAGCTGACCTAGCAGAGAATCTGAAAACAAAGAATTTCTTTGGACAATTAATCCAGAGATTGAAATGGATGCCTCTTGGAATAAGAACGAAAGGATCTTCTTTCACACTTTCTTCATTTCAAGTTTAAGGGTTCAAAGGTGGTGACTGGTTAAGAGTCTAGGCTTTATTGTCAAACAGTTTGATTCAAGATGTCATTAACTAGCTGTGTGATTATGAATAGCTTACTTAGCGTTTTTAGGTTTTATTTTATAATTTATTCTTCATCTGTAAACTTAGCCCATAAATACTGTAAACTATAGATTGCTTTCCTTTCCTTTAACTGATAACTAATAGTCATGCAAAAAATGTTTGTCTTTATTATGCAGTGTTGCTAGCTTGCTTTATTCTTACACTTACTAAGAAAATCCTTTCGTATTAGCGTCTTTGGTCAGGACTTCCAGAAGTTGGCCCTTAGACAGAGGTTCACTTAGAAGCGACGTATTATGGAATTGCTCCCAGAAAAGACTGGTGAAGGAGTGAAGGAAACTTAACAGGGAACTTAAAGCAGCTAGAAGAGGATAGAGAAATTTCACATAAATTTCCAGCTCAGCCTGACCCCAAGGGGAGCTCCATAGTTTGTCCTACCTCATGATGAGGGAACTAGGACTTCTCAGTTCAGCATGATCTGTCATCAGTAAAGGTTTGCTCTGGCATCTATAGACTCTCAGCTCTTCTGGCAAAGTGGCTTGAGTAGCTTAAGAATATTATTCCAACAAGAAGCACGTGGGTGTTTCTTTATTAGAAGCAAAGAATACAGAATGAGGATGAAGAATGATGGAAAAGTGCTGAGTAGTTCCAGGAAAGAGTATGGATTTATTCACATAATATAGTAGGTTCGTTTTAGAGACTTAATGAGAGATGACAAGGCTCTACTTTCAAACGAAAATATGACACTGGTCAATGTGAAGTGTTTCCAACTCAGCTTTGCTTCCATGTGAATACACCCACATGGATGAATGCCTTTTGAATTGTCTGACCTTTTCTGTTCAGAGTTCCAGAACAGAGCTAACAAACACATGACAGAATCACTTTCATTCTAACTCTTCACTTTAATTCTAATTGACTTTAGGATAGAACCACCCAGAAGAAGACACTTGGGTACCAAATGATCCAGAGTGTAGCCATGTAGCTTTCAGGGAGTCAGAGCAAGAGAACAAAGTATAGGTCCTCTTTTAGGGCTCTGCTCTGGCTAGATGTGTGATGTCTGAGCAACTTACTCAATTTCTTCAGTAGTACTGAAAATCATTATTAGAAACATCCCACCATATGTGCCTCAATAACTCAGTTAGTTGGGCATCCATCTCCTGATTTTAGCTCAGGTCATGGTCTCAGAGGCATGGGAATGAGCCTTGTGTCAGGATCCCTGCTGAGGGCAGAGCCTACTTGATATTCTCTCCCTTTCCCTCTGCCTCTCCTCCACTCCACCCCTATACTCTGCTCATGAGCTCTCTCTCTTTCAAATAAATAAATCTTTTAAAAAACATGTTTGTACATGAATTCTCATCTCAGGGGTACCTTGCCTATGACACCTGTCTAAGAGGATTTTATTACCAATTATAAGACACAAAAAGGTCAATAACACAACTTGTATAACCCTCCCACAGGGTTGCTGAGGATGACAACACACATTTGAACTCAGATTTGGCTCCTTTTCAAAGTCACATTCTAAACACCATCTTTTAGTTTCTCAGTAAACTGAGGAGGCCATGCCAACTGAAGTATAACTTAACAGATAACTTTACAGTATCATGACTCTGATCATGTGTGACCCCATCCCACCCCCTTCAACTTAAGAAGAACTAGCTCTTCTAAGATATTCAAGATATTGAATATCTCTTATAAGAATCTGTAGAATCTGGGGATAGTGACAGGAGGGAGCAAACATCCCTCCCATATTAGTTCATTTCTGTAGTCTGAGAAGATTTGTTTTTCTTATTTTCTATCTCTCCATTTATAGAAATGCTTTAGACATTCTGTCACAATGTAGGGAAGGGAGGAATATGGATTAAGGGAAAGGATGGAAGGAGAGTAATTGGGTCCTATTTGCAGACTCTTAGAAGATAAAGCCCTTAGTTCTCTGGATTCTGGGCTTTGTGTGTATACAGTGCACAGCTTTGCTGGCTGGTCCTTTCACTCATTCCACTCATCTAAACTGCTCTGCAAAATACTTCCAGCTGCATAACTCACATCCAACTTAAAACCAGTACCAGCTGTGGCACTAAAGCAATTTTTCCCCCTCCCAATCCCTACTTTAATGCTTGCTCTCCAAGGTGTTACACAGCAACCTTATTACTTTATCACAAAAAAGATCTGAGTTCTCCTTATTAGTGGACTGAACACACATGTTACTTGTACAGAAGTTATTCCTATAAGCTTTAATTGTTAGACAAATATTGATACATTCTCATTATCTTTAACTCATTTATAAGTTACATATAATATATGCACAAGATATACAATAAATGCACTTAGGCAGAGTTACCTGGAAACAGAGCCCGAGGCAAGGATTAAGTGCTGAAGCTTTATTTGGGAGATGCAGACCCAGGGTATTAAGGGTGAAGACAAAAGAAAGTGAGGCAGGAAAGGGAAGGGCAGAAAACAAGATAAAGGTGATCCTTTACTACTCACTGCTTCATGATGATCTGTGAATAGATACAGTATGTTGCCTGGCAGATATATTTGCTCAGCCTTGCGCAATGTCTCTGGACAGGAGTTACTAAGATTCTGCTCATGGAATAGTTCATGAGAGATTAAGGAGAGAGCATGTGAACAGTGGGCCCATCAGGAGATAGCTGGTCCTCTAGGTAGCTTGAATCCGTAGCATATGTAGAGCTTTGAGGTTAAGGATTTTGCATCTCCTTTCTAGAGTTAAATAACAAAAATTCAATTTCAAAGATCTAATTCGCTTTATTGAATGATTCACTAATCAGGAAGCATCCCATCTAACAAATAGAAAGGAGTTCCAAAGAGCTACAGAAAGGGAAAGATTTTTAAAGACAGAGAGTCCCTGATATGAGGAAGTGGTGATGCAACATGGAGGCTTAAGTGGGTAGAAGAAGAATAAATGAAACAAGATGGGATTGGGAGGGAGACAAACCATAAGTGACTCTTAATCTCACAAAACAAACTGAGGGTTTCTGGGGGGAGGGGGTTTGGGAGAAGGGGGTGGGATTATGGACATTGGGGAGGGTATGTGATGTGGTGAGTGCTGTGAAGTATGTAAACCTGGTAATTATTAGTAAAGAATGCTTTGTGGTTAGCAAGGTTGCCCTCCTACAGGGAATGAAACGGGTCTATCAGTGGATTACCTCTTAGGGTTAACAAAGAAATTCCAGGATGGCTGGTTAAAGGTCACATTTCTGAGAGTGGCTGAAGCTGCTGTCAGGTTAAGTGTTAAGTCTTGGTGGAGGTTAGCATAAGTGACTCCATTTTGGGCCTGCTGTCTTTGTCTCCTTTCTAACACCAGAAAGACAGATATCCTTAATTTGCTTTGTCTGTTAGACTGGTGTTTATGTGGTTTATGGGGTCAGTCTCATGCATTCATTTAAAGCCAGACCACACAGACCGCCCGCTGCCAGGGTGAAGGCCTCGTATCTATATTCAATCAAGGGCTTCTGCCATATTTATCCAGCTGGTTTTGAAAAAAAAGGAAACTACATGCAAGGGTGAGGTCAGTCATCAAGCCTGGGCCTCCTGAGGCGCCAAGCCTGAGATATCTGTCCAGTCAGTGTGGCGGGAAGACGGGGGCCTCGTTCCCATTAGTGTTAATGGAGCCAATCATATGAATCCACCACATATCAATGTGTATTCTCTCATGTTTTGATATCTTAATGCATGAAATTACCTCTCTAGGGAAAGGCTTGCCTCCTCTTAAGTGCTCCCAGTTCCCATTAATGATAATGGAATAGACACACACACACACACACACACACACACACTGTTGCTCGGAAAAGTAAGCAAACTAGGGAAGATGATTAGGTTTCAGGAGTGTTACAGGAGACTCGAAGAAGCTGTGGGGAGGGCCTGACATGATCCTTCTTTGTGGGCTTATTTAAGCAGTTTTATTATATATAGACCGTTTTCTCAGAACGGTTAACAGGTAATTGGCTAGAGTCTCCTCTCCAGGAGGAAGATGCTGAGATCTCTGTACATAATTCGGAATACCCCTTGGGATGTGAGGTATATTTTTCAAGAAAGGGAGTGGATAGGGCACTGGAGGAGCTGCAGGTATTCCCATGAGAATGTCGGTGGGTAAGCAGAAGGACAGTGTGGGGGCATCTGCCTTTCCTCAGGTGTGGAAAGAGCTGAAAGGGAGACTAAAGACTCCTCTGGGCTGGAGAAATGCTGTGTGAGGAAGGAAAGAGCCCACTACTCTTCTGCCTGCACTTTCTTTTGGATGATGCTCTTCCGTGTTTTAGGAAAAGCAAGATAAGAAATTCTGGCCACACTCTGCCCTTTTCTCTTTGTAGAGAGGACACTGATATGGGTTCTTCAACAGTCTGAGGTTGCTGAAGAGGTATAATTGTACAACTTAGAGAGAACACTACGTGATCAGATTACAAATTCATATGAGAATCAGCCAACGCATATTTACTTTCTCAGCAGGTTTGGCTGCTGTTTCTCCTGTTGAACTAGAATGTGTCCTCTTGGTGACTTCCCGTAGTTTAAGAAAATGGCTTGTTTGGAATCCTCCACACATGTAAGAGGCACGGTATTGTCACTTGCTTATGGGAGGGGAAAGGTGCCGTGAGGGGCACATAAGTAATTTCAAACAAGAGACCCCAGTGTCTGAAATTCTGTCACTTTTGTTTGTTCAATCTAAGCTCTCACTTTGTTTTAAAATGTCAAGCTAAAGAATGCTGGAAGAGATCCTATATCCTGCAGTTAACATCTATGAGGGAATAATTCCATCAGAGACCACTCAGATGTGATTCATAAGGGAGGATGCTTCACGCAGGAGAAGAAAACGAGGGAAAGAGAAGAAACAGGGGGGAACCTGGAGTGGGACGGGGATGAACCTGCATCCACAAAGAGACTTTGAAAGGACGAGAAAAGGCAAATGTGTTGTTGAGCTGGGTGCTTACTGTAGAAGACATTCCTTTGTAGCTGGTGTTCCTTATCATTCTTTGGAGCTAGTGTTACAAAACCAATCTGAGACCAAGATGAAAGCTATGGACCCTGTTGTCAGAAACGTGTGCGCACACACACTGGCATACACCCAAACTCACACATGTTTCATGGAATTTTGAGTGTACATAGATTCCCCCAACATCCAGGGGCCCTGAATTCAGGGAAAGAGCCAAACTAGAAAAATTCAAGGTCAGAGCGCCAGTATAATGAGGACAGTAAATGTTGGCCGAGAACAGTCTGGGTTGTCTCCTTTCTAGCATTCTCATATAGAAAGTGACTTTTTGGTAACAATGAAACTGTAAACACCTACAGAGACTGGTAGGAATACTCACATATTCTGATAAATTGCAGTGCTGCTAGTTGTGTGGGTAGATGCGTTTTGAGTCAACAAACCTAAGTAGTCACACATAATAATTTTGGGAAATATCTCAACACTTTCACCTCTTCCTTATACACAAACTCATATTACACTCACTCAACTGTCTTCTTCCACGAGTGTTATATCAGAATCACTTGCACAGGGAAGAATCAGTGGGTCTTCAACAATATCTCATTAGTGATTCACCCCTCTCAGTGGCTCTGGTTTCCTAAAAGAAAAGTACCATTACCCACTGCTTCCATGTTAGTCTTCCAACCTTTTTTTACCAGCAAATGACAGACCTTGATATTGTACCTTTAGGAGCATAAATAGGAGATGACTCTACTTTTGAAGCTTTGAGATAATAAAAATACAGTGTTTAAATCCTTCATTTTGTGGCCCCTCAGAAATAAGCAAAATATCTGCCATGTGAGACTAAGTTGTTATTTTTTTTTTAAGATTTTTTAATTTATTTATTTGACAGATCACAAGTAGGCAGAGAGGCAGGCAAAGAGAGAGAGAGGAGGAAGCAGGCTCTCCGCGGAGCAGAGAGCCTGATATGGGGCTCGATCCCAGGACCCTGGGATCATGACCTGAGCCGAAGGCAGAGGCTTTAACCCACTGAGCCACCCAGGTGCCCCCTAAGTTGTTATTTTTAATGGTTTTTTAACTCTTACACATTAGGAGGAAGTTCTTCAAAAGTGAGCAGATGCTCATTCCTCAATCAGATCTATGCATTGTTGAGTTTGCAAGAAAAGATGAACTGTGTGTGACTCAGTTACTACAGCAGGAAATTATTTGATTTCACCTCCAGGATTCTTTAAAAAAAAAAAAAAAAAGCAATTCCCTAGTAAAAATGGGTAGATCAGAGAGAAAAATATCTCTTTATACCCGCTTTATCTTTTATTTTTAATTTTATCTCATTGTTTAATTCTACATAAAGACAAGTCCTAAGCTATTAGTATATTTGTTCTGATGCCAGATGAATCGTACTCTGGAAAATCAGAGTGGAGTTGCTAGTAGCATCCACAGATCCACTTTGAAATTTCATCCTTTCAGCTTGACCATTTGCTCTAAGTGATAGAGAAGGGTACAACTGAGATAAAGACCCTGTCTGCAAGTTCATTACTTTTAACCGTGCTCACCAAGGATTGGGTCTGACAGCCCACGTTGTAAATGATCACTGCAGAGCTCTGATCCTTCTTGTGGCAGGGGTAGGTAAATTTGTGAAAGAATTGGTCACTATTGAATGCTTTCTCTGTGAACGTTTCCCAATTCAGTATGGACTCTTTTTACCGAGGATCCTTCATCAGGAGTCACTGAGAGGTAGAGACCTCTAGCATGTCTTACTTTGTTACCCGACATAGATCAAACTCATGCATCCTCATAGCAAACTCTTCAAACTCCTGGTTGCTAAACATAACCAGCCAGCACTCAGAGGCGAGACATGTTCAGACACGATTCTGGAAGATAGACTGGCCAGGGAAACAGGCACCCATCTTCTTAAGGTTCAAGGCACTTTCATAAGAAATGCCTCCATTCAGAGAGATAACTGGTTAGAAAATTAAATTCACCCTAGTTTCTCTATCAGTCACTCCCTCCTTGCTTGGCTTCAGATATGGAAAAATGATGGATGATTACATAATAAACCATAGGATTTGGATGGCCTATAGAGGTAGGTTATGAACAACTAGACATGGCTTTATAAATGACTAATGGCTATAGCACAGTGTCATCTGTTAGCTTCCTTCCTTCTGGGGGAGATCTCTCCCCCAGGCATCACCTGTCAACTTTGTTCTTCGTGAACAGTGTTCAAGTGTACGGGAGAAAATGGCAATCAAAGAACCGTAGTTCTATACACCTGCCATTATTAATTGCAGGTAGAATTAACTTTAGAAATGAGTTCTCATGAGTCCATGGCCAAAGAAGTGAAGCCTGCAATACTAGACAGGGCTGCTCTATGTCCACATTTGTATAATGAATTTGCTTCTATAAATCATACTCTTCTTCAGGAATAAGAAGCTGATGCCTTCTAGCCCCTTACATGTTCTGTGTCTACACTCAGATCCAAAGCTGGGGGCCAGTGGTAAGAAGCCAGAGTATATGTTCAAGCTAACGAGCTTGCACTGGCTTCTTGTCAACAGCACCATGCTTCTGATATTCTTTCCACCATATCCTCTTTAGGTAATGTTTTGCATCACAGGGTGGTGGGTCACGGAGAAGGTATTAAGCAATCATTGCCAAGATACGGACTAAATGGCATTTCAGAAAGTCACAGGAAACTAATTCAGGACTGAGAATGCAACAAAAACACCCAAACTGATGAACTTCAGCTATCTCTGTTTGTTGCTATAAGTGTGTTTCTGAACACTCTCGTTTCTAATGTTCTGCTTTAAGCAAGAAAGGAAAGGAGAAGCTGGGTTAGAATTTTGTGTAAAATAAGAACTGTTAGGTTTTAAATGAGATGGCAAGGGATTCACCTATGAGTAAAACCCACACTGGAGCTTAGGGGTACTTCATGCTGCTCAAACATCTCCGCCCTGGGCTCTATTTTGTCCAGTCTTAACTACTCTAGCCTAAATCAAGTTTACTGTTTTTAGAGCCTTGTAGATATGGGTTAGCTTTTATTAGTCAGCATGGCTAGGTCAAACTGGTAACAAACAATTCTGGAATTTTAGCGACTACCTATAGCAAAGCGATCTTTCTTGTTTAGGCAATGTCCTCCGAGTGTCCAGGAAATCCTTCAGGGCAGCTGTTCTCCATACAATAACTTGGTGGTTCGGGCTGATAGGGCACCACTCTTTGCTGCACCAACAGCACGCCTCCTTCCTCCTTCCATGCCTCCTTTTTCAACAGGCAGAGGATGAGGCACTGGAGAAATGTGAGTGGGTCCTTCCCAGCTTCATCCATGTCTCAGTCCATTGAGCAGAACCAGTCAAATATAACCACCCCGCAGCAACAGAGTAGGGATGCTTAATCTTCCTATGCTCCTAGAACCAGATCGGGACAAGCACTAAAATTCTCTGTAATGACATTTATCATCCCAAAGTCAAATTTTAACTCAAGCTAGAAAAATATCCAGCTTTCGGCTCTTAATTCTTCCTCCTCATATGGTAACCCCTTTGGTGCTACATTGCCATGAAGGAAGAAAGAAATGGCCCTGCATTTCCTTTTCTTGGTGATAAGCAGGAGGGCACAATGGCCTTTGTGTCCAGGTCATGATTTATTGGTTCAGTCGGATCTACAGCAATGCTGCATTCTTCCAAGACACTCAGCAACACAGCAGATCTTCTAAAGAATCCCAACTGGCTCCCACGCTGAATGGGAGAGAAGGGAAAAGTATCATCCCCGTTAGGTCTGGTTGAAATGGAAATCTGCTCAAACTGAAAATAGAAAGTCTCCTGGGGGTTGTCTTTAAAAAAGAACGGCAGGGCCCAGTAGTCCTGGGTGACATATGTTGAATCATTTAAATTTCATTTCTTTCCACACACTTTAGTCAGAAAGTGAAGGGGTTTGAAGCTGTAAAAAAAAAAAATAACACAGAAAATAGAACTTGAGTCTAAAAGACAGTTTAGGAATTTCTCTCAGACCAGGGCAGCCAAGTTATTTGTCGGTTCAGACCAATTTCCTTTATCCCTCCCTTGCTCCTGGAATACGATTTTCTAAAACTCTATGAAATGACAATCCTAGAATAGAATATCCCACACTATTATTGCCCCCCCCCCCGGTCTCTCCTGACTCATCTGCTTATCCTCTCTGGAAATGTGTATCTCACATTCTTCTATCTGCTCCTTCTATCTATAGGACATTCAAGGTCCTCTTTCAAAGCTCTCAACTCCCCAAGGCTTTCTCTGCATGTGCTTCCTGCTGTGCAATTATCACTTTATAAAATACTGTCCTTTTCTCTAGGAGCTCCTCTGTGTGGTTGAGAACTTAATCACACACTGGCTTGTTCAGGAAGTATCACAAGTGTGTTAGTCCTGTCTTCCCAGAGAGGTCAAATGATCCCTGACGTACCACTTCTCTTTGGGACTCAACAACATCAAGCCAGTGTTGGGGTTCCAAGCACAATAGCCATTTGTTGGTTAATCACATCACTATACCTCACTTAATCAGATTGGGGGAACATGACTTTTCTGAAGTAGGTATATCATACACGAGTATGTTCTCTGCCCATCCTTTGTGATGTGGTCTCATCCATCCACTACCAGATGACGGCTGGGGCTGAGTCCACATTGGAGCCCGGGGGATAAGCCAGACTTTGAGCTGTTCCTGATGCTGTTTGTGTTAGGAACCCCTGCCTTGCTGTCTCTGGGACACTGGAGAGTTCTGTAGATTGGATTACCCTTCCCACTTTTCCAGTGCTTCATAAAATATAGTTTTAGTTCCATGCTCTTTTGTCACACAATTTTCCCTCTCAGTAAAGTAGGCAGAGTATGAATCCCTATGCTTGGTCATTATGGGTTCATACAACATGCACTTGCCAATGGCGATTAGCAGACGTATCATGGGCAGAGGACTTAAATATGGTCTATAGTTAATTTACTCTCTTTTGCTCTACTGTTTCTTCTGTGAAGTACTTGTCTTTGGCATTTATCTGGTTTCAAATTTATGAAAACACATGGAACAGAGGTGAATGTGATCTAAAGCCAAGTCCAGCCCTGCCCACTCAAACCAAGGTAAACCTGACCAAAAGTGACCAAACCACAGCTGATCTTTATTTTTTTTGAAGATTTTATTTATCTATTTGACAGGCAGAGATCACAAGTAGGCAGAGAGGCAGGCAGAAAGAGAAAGGGGGAAGCAGGCTCCCCACTGAGCAGGGAGCCCGATGTGGGGCTCGATCTCAGGACCCTGGGATCATGACCTGAGCCGAAGGCAGAGGCTTGAGCCACCCGGGTATTCCCCACAGCTGATCTTTAGAGAAAAATAAGAAAAGTAGGCATTTGTGGTTGTAAGCCACTGAGATTTGGGGAGTTACTCATACAGCATTGTCATGGTAAAATCCAATCGAGGAGGTGGCTACGGGTAAGGTATCAAAGATATAGAGCTTCCAAATATAAACTGGTAGTCAGTCAGTAGCTGTTGAATTGGGGGAAGGAAGAAAGCAGAGTGTTCTTGCTGGAAAGACACTGAGTAAAAAAACATAATCTCCTGAGAGTGACCAGGTGGGATGGCTGCCCTGTGGCATTGAAACTTTTGATTACAGGCTTCTTCCCTGTTTGGAGACATGCTCTTTGCTCTCACAGGGCCAGTCTGCTATCCTTCAGATGTAAAGTTTCCAATACAGTCTGAGGATAAAGGGTGCAGAGGAATGTTTCAGAGAGTGAGGTTTGGAGCTCAGCTACATGGGCTTCATTCCTGGCTATGCTGCTTTCCTGACTTCGGCAGATTATTTAGCCTTTTTGTGTCTCAGTTTCCCTATCTGGAAACTGGGACTAGTAATAAAGTGTACGTACCTCATGTAATCATTGTGAGGATTAACTGTTTTAATAGGTATAAAGTACCTAGAACAGAATCAGGAATGTAGTAAATGCTTAGTAAGCATTAGCTAGTATTATCGTTATGGTTACTATAATTTCACCGAAATTGAGGGCACAGGACCCACTGCACTGTGCTGCATGTCCTGTGGGGAATTCAAATAGATACCTGAAGACATGGCCACCACCCTAAATCAATGTGTAATCCAAAGTGGGAGATGATACTATATAGGTACTTAGTATATACAATAGTAAGCACTGTCCCCCCAGTGCTTCACAGGAGGGCCCATGTGTTTTGAACCCACCCATACTGAGAACTCATTTGGTCCAATACTGAGATGAAGATGGGGAATAAAAGCTGAATTCATAATAGAGATCTGACCAAAGGGCTATGAGAATGTGGAAGGGAAGGCAATTGCAAAGGTGTGGGGAAGATGGAAAATCTCCGCAAAAGGTATGAGATTGAGTTTAGATCAGAGAATGCTCTCACAGAGAAAAACAGTTAAGGATGAGGAAATGTCAGTCAGAAGAAGCTTCTGTAGAGAATCGAGGAATGACAATTATTGTAGACTTGGGAAACTGATGAACTGGGGTCCTGGTCACTGTGTGTGTGTGTGTGTGTGTGTGTGTGTGTGTGTGTGTGTGTGTGTGTGAAAGGAAGAAAATGCAATTGAGAGAGGTTGAGGAATCTGCCTTATATCACGCAGAAGTTTGGAGGCTAGGTGAGAACTCGGGGTCTTTCTTTCTTTCTTTTTTTTTTTCTTCTAAGATTTTATTTATTTATTTGACAGACAGAGATCACAAATAGGCAGAGAGGCAGGCAGAGAGAGGGGGTGGGAACAGTCTTCCTGCTGAGCAGAGAGCCCGATGTGGGGCTCGATCCAAGGACCCTGAGATCATGACCTGAGCTGAAGGCAGAGGCTTAACGCACTGAGCCATCCAGGCGCCCCATTCAGGGTCTTTCTGACCCTAAGCCTTGTATTCTAATATACAGCATTTTGTCACAGATGCCAGTAGAAATTAGAAAGGAATACCAATTGGGGTCATATTTGGAGGGTCTTGAAGGTCAAGCAAATGAATTTGATCTGTAATTGCTAGTCAACAAGGGACCTTAAAACAGAGAGGGGGCACCACACTAACTGTGCTTCTATTAGGCATATCATTTTATGTCTGGTGGGCCAAGTGATCAGAGCGGGAACATTTGAGAGCTGAGAAGTCACAGTAGAAGCATCAGTAGAGGTGTGCAGGGCAGGTCACTGGTGCTTGCTGGAGTCAAGTGACAAGGAATGGCCTCCATTTTGTTCAGCTGGCAGGGACTCATTTTGAGATAACAGTATTGGTATATTTGTACTGAGTTGCCCTATTTTTTTTTTTTAAAGCATCTTAACATAAAGACATTTCTGTCTAAAAACTTACAGAAAACCTGCTGGAATACCCGGATTTATCTTTTGTTAACATTTTGACTTAATTTGTTTATTTGCCTTTTCTCCTCTCTCTCATTCTAAATATGCATAATATGCATGCATACATACATGTATAAACTGATTTTTATAAACCATTAGGGTGTAGGTTGCATACATTATAACTCTTCACCCCCTAGATTCTTAAGTATGAATCTAAGGTTGAATCTAAGTATAAATCTAAGAATTCAAGGTTTCCTAAGGATGAGGACATTCTTTAAATAACCATGGTCACTTGTGAATTTCAGGACATGTATAGCATTATTTTCCTTCTAGTATAGGAGGCCATCTAAGATCACATATTTCACTTAATTTTCATATCTTTTTAGTTTTCTTTCATCTGGAACTGTTCCTCAGCCTATCTTTTTAGTTATGACATCGACAATTTTGAATAACACAACTGCCTCCTTTATTGGAATAATCCTCATATGGGGATTTCTGAAAGTTCCTCATCCCTAGATTGAGGCTGTGCCTTCTCAGCTGGAATACTGCATTGGGGATATTGGGCCCTTGTCATGATATCACATTAGGATACATACTTTGTCCACTGGCTCCTCGTTAGTTATGTTGATTTTGATCAATGAAGGTATTGTCCAGATTTTTTCCCCACTAAGGGATTGTTCAATTTCCTTACAGTATATTAATAAACTTCTTTTTCAACTAATAAAAGTTTATTGAAGACACTTAAGACCATGCAACTATCTTGCTCCTCAACAATATTTCTCCATGAATATAACTCTGATAATTCTTGCCTGATCCTATATTTGCTATGATGGTTGCAAAATAATGATTTTCAGGGCTGCCTGTGTGGCTCAGCTGGTTGAGCATCTGACTTGTGATTTTGGCTCAGGTCATGATTTCAGGGGTGTGAGATTGAGCCCACATTGGGCTCCCTGCTCAGCGGGAGTCTGCTTAAAGATCCTCTCCCTCTGTGTTTCCCTCCGCTCATGCATGTGCATGCTCTCTCTCTCTTTCAAATAAATAAATAAATAAATAAATCTTCAAAAAATAATAATGATTTTCTAACTACATTTCATCTGCTGCATCTGCCATCCAGTAATCAGCATTCTTTCTGAGCCTTCCTTTCCTGCTGTTTTTTTTATTATTTTGTCCACCTACTTTTGGTACAGATTCGAAGATTAACTTCCTTAAATATTTTGGTGCTCCAATTGTCTTAGATCTGGCCTCAGGAGTTCCTTCAAACTTCTTCCTGTGGCCTTGTGATACAACCTCATTTTATTTTTTTTCTTTTGTGTAGTTTTTAAAACTTTCTTGCTTAATCAACAAACCTGAACAGACTATTTTCTATGGTCATGTTTCAGAAACTCACAAGCTCATTAAATAAATAAATCCAACTACTAACCTTCATTGATTCTTGTTTAGAAGCCACTTTCCCTGAAAATCATTCACTCTTGTTTATAAACTATACAGAGCTCATCTAAAAATTTTTCTTCTTACAGATGGTCTTGGTTGATTCAGAATTTCAGCACCAAAGCCTGGGCACTTACCCAGTGCTCATTCTACTTCTGTGCTCAGATGTTTCCTGTAGTTTGAACTCAATGGATGGTTAAGCTAAAATGTTACTAGGCAACAAAGATCATGGCCCATGAATTCAGACAAGCATATGTTCTGATCATGATATTCTGTGGGGAAGACAGAAGCTGCGGTTAAAAATGGGAGAAGTTTCAGAGAACTCAACACTCTCTTGGCAATATTCTTGCTCTCAAAGGACTTGGTCCAAAGTGTCCCATTTAGAGATGTGAGTTGGAATATATTCTCTACCAGCTCATCCTCGGTTGGGGAGACAGGAGGCAATTAAAGAAATAATAAGTTACCAAAATATCCTTCATTTATAAAAGCCTAGGATATATATGGTTATCTAAGGTGAATACCCAAACTCATAGGTAGTAGGCAGTAAAGGTACCCCATCTAGGTTCCTCATATTAAGATGGTACACCATGCCCAGCTGCTGTGAATGTTGGCCACTAAAGGCTCACACCTGCTCCATTCTTCAGAGAATTGCCCTAAGGTAATGGGAACCTTCAAACCCAGGTAATTAGGCTTCTATGCTTAGCCCCAGGACAGCCTGAAGTCAAGGACTGATGGATTCAGGGGTCAAAAAGTTGATCCTTTTACCTCAAATTGAGACCAATTCTGTGATGCTATCCATGTTCAAGACATTCCCATGGGACCAAAGCTGAGGCTGGAACTTGATAACTAGTTTCCTTATCCCACCTGCTTCTTTCCCTCCCTTACGAATTTCTCCCAAGAGCACTCTCAATAAATCATGTGCCTTGGGACCCAAATTCTAATAAATTCAAGCTACTCTTCTAATAAATTCAACCTAAAGAATCCAACCAAATTAATATGGGAAATGTCTTAAAGTTATAAATAATCTCTATGTGATTTTCAGAGTAACAGAAATGTCTATTTTTGATATGAATCATTTGACATAAAGAAAAAAATATTTAAAACCATCTCATAATATCCTAGTACTAATACTTTTTGAGCAGTACCACCATCTTCCAGTGATATTGGTTAGAAATCTCAACAATACCTTTGACTTTTTTTCCCACTGACTCACCTCCAGTCACCCAATTCTGCAGGTTCTTGAACACATCTGGTCAAGAACCTCATGACCTCTCTTTGACACGTTCTCCTCACTGACATTTTGCCTCCATTCTTCCCCTCTTCTGTTCTCCATAGTTTCTACCATGCAGTCATTTCCCTTTGAGGTAAAGCCCACAATGGTCCAGTTTGGACTGCCCACCCTCTTTCCAGGCCCACAGACCCGTGAGGCCAGTTGCTCTCTTTATATTCAAATAACACATTGCAAGGAGTCTTCATATATTCTTACCTTTCTTGTTTTCGATCATGCTTTTCCTTCTCTCAGAATTTGTCTTCCCACTTCTCTGCTTCTTAAAATGCTATCTATAAAAATCCAGTTTAGGGGCGCCAGGGTGGCTCAGTGGGTTAAGCCGCTGCCTTCAGCTCAGGTCATGATCTCAGGGTCCTGGGATTGAGTCCCACATTGGGCTCTCTGCTCAGCAAGGAGCCTGCTTCCCTCTCTCTCTCTCTGCCTGCCTCTCCATCTACTTGTGATTTCTCTCTGTTAAATAAATAAAAGCTTAAAAAAAATCCACTTTAAACGCTTCTTCCCCTCAAAGCCTTCTAAGAGTCCCTAAATCAAAACCAACTTTTCTTTTTCCCATGGGAAAAGTTGGTTTTGATTTAGGGACTCTTAGAAGGCCATTCCCTCAGGGCCATTGTTTCTTTGGGAAGGCTTACCCCCTACACCTGTATGCTTGTGTTTATTACCAGTGAATGCATCTAACTTTTCCACTGTACTCTAAGGCGCTTGAGGAAAATAACTACATTATTATCAACAAAATAACTACAAAGATCCTTCTGATATTATTGCTCACCCAGCTTCCCTACATTCAGCATGGTCCACAAAAGATGGCAGCAGAAAACTGTCTGCCCTAGGGAATGCCCCAGTCATTCCTCATGGACATGCTGCACCTTGCTGCTTGATTTCAGAGCTGTGTGCCCCTATCCACTCTTGCTTTTTATTTTTATTTTTTCCCTGTTTCTTACCCCCTTCTAATTTAGTGAAATTACCACTTGTCCTTTTGAACTTTTGTATTTGGGTTCTAGGTTGGCTCTGGATTCAACCCATTTCAATATCCCTTACAGCCTTGGATAACGGTTGCTTTTCCCAAAGCACATGCTTACTGAGAATTCAGTAAATACATGTATTCTGGACCCCATAGAACTACACTGCCCTGTTTGCTTTCCATAAGCACTCAGTTTATCAACAAGGAGTCACAGGAACCAAGAAGCTGGTCAATGGGTAGATTTTACAGTCAATAAGTGGGACGCCCTATCTCACTGGGTGGACTCTGGCTCACCCAAACTCAAGCCATTAGCTTTTACAGTGGTTTGGCAGATTCAAGTCCTGGTTCATACCTTTAATTTATTTTCTCCAAGCTCAGTACACATACAAGTTCTCTTGGAGAGTGATGGTGGCCATGATTTTAAGTTCAAAAACATTAGCACGAGAGATTGTGGCAAAGGGTGGGGTGTCCTGGTTTTCCTTGGAGTCAGTGGACTCAGATGTACCTAGACAGGCTTTTGCTGATTCGTGGGCAAATGTCCATGCAATTCTCTGTTCCTACTTTAGTAGCTTTTAATACCATTTTCAGTACTGTCTAAGTTGACCCCTGAATGGATCTTTCTAAGTGAAAGTGTGTTATCAGTTGCAAAGCACTATGAAAATGTTAGTTGCAGCTGTTTTAGCAACTGGTATTTCGAGGCAGGAAGAGAAATTCATTTTGGCTCTTCTCTTCTTAAAATTGAGAGGCTCTGAACTCTGACACTTAATTGTTCTCATAATTACAGCAAGAGAGAGAGAGAATTAAAACTAAAATTCAAGTAATTACACGTGCAAGGGCAAAAGTGGCGATTGTGTTAAAATGCATGGCCTGTTTTCACATTAGTTAAGACGGCTCTTAAGGAAAAAAAATTCTGAGATGCAGGAGGTGGGGGCAGGGCCTATCATGTGAAGATCTTGACCTCATAGTCCCATGACTGTGTTTTTAATTCTTTCAGCCCCAAATAAATGTCTTAGATCAAAGAATTATGTGTGAGTCGTGATGAATTTTTGCACCTTTACAGAAAGACAAGATTTATCCTTAAGAAATGTTTCTAGATCTTTGACATTTGATTTATTATGTAGTCATATCTTACATATAGTTATCAGAAACTTAAAATGTCTCCTCATTATCCAAATGCCAAGACTACATCTAGTTAGAAACCAGGCAAATTAGAGGACAGAGTTATAGCCAATGGAATCTTAGAAATAGTTTGCGATAAAAAATAGAGAAAACACATTTTCAGTTGAAAGGGCCCTGCTTCCCTCCTATTGTGGATAATGTTCTCTTTGTTGATTTGCTCATTTATACCTCCTGATGTTAATGCATCTTGGAAACTTTCTTGTTTTAACCTTTTATTGTGAAATAATCACAGATTCACAGGAAGTTGACAAGAAAAGTGCACCAAGGTTCTGTGTACTCTTCCTTGGGCCTCCCCCCAACACTTGCAACTTGCATTAACTATTGCATTAACTATTAACTCCAAAGTCTGGAGATTACTGTTGGTGCAATTCATAAAGCTTATTCCAATTTCATCAGTCAGGCTTGCACATGGGTGTGTGCACACACATTTGTGTGTTTAGCTCCATGCAGTTTTCTCACTAGTGTAACTCTGTATAACCACTACCATAATCAAAGTACAGAAAAACTTTTATCCCCATATGATCCTCTCATGTTATTTATCCATTTTTACAAAAATTTTTATTTATGTATTTATTTATTTTAAAGGGAGGGGGTGTGGGGAGAGGGAGAAAGAGAAAGAGTCTTAAGCGGACCCTGTGATCCCAGATCACAACCTGAGCTAAAACCAGGAGTCAGACACTCAACCAACTGGGCTACCCACATGCCCCTTATTTTCCTTTTACAGCCATACCCATCCTCTCCCCCATACCCAATCCCTATCAACCACTAACCTACTCTCCATTGTTCTAATTATGTTATTTCAGGAATGCTATATATGCATGGAAAAGTTAGAAAACTATATAGCTAATCCATGGCCATTCTGTACATTGGGAGCCTCAAGTGTAAATTTAGTGCCTCAAATCCTGGTTCTGATTTCGCTTTCCTAAGCAGCATCTACAAATATCCAGGAGAAGTCATGATCATACCTTTCATGGGGTAACCTGGAAGGCTGCCTCATTCTGATTCTCTCTCTTTATTCAAAACTAGTACTCTTGGAAATCAAACCCTAATCCATAACCAACAGGCTCTGAGCTGAATCTCTTCATGCTTAATGCTAGTAAGCCGTTTAGTTAAAATACGTACACATATATTCTTAAATAAATATTTGTCTTTCAATGTGCTTCAATGGGTGGATGGTAAAACAAACTGTGGTACATCCCTAGTAACCATACCCCTCAATAACAAAAAGGCACAGATTCTTAATACACAGAAAACAAACAAACAAACAAAAAAACCCAAAACTGGATAAACCTCAAATTATGCTGAGTGAAAACAGCCAATCACAAGAGGATGTATACTTCATGATTCCATTATATAATGTTCCTGTGGAAATGCAGATTCTAATTCAGAAGATCTGCATGAGCCTGAGTTTCTACAATTTTATCAAGCTCTCAGAATACTGACAGTGCTGGCTCATAGAATTCTCTTCGCTCAACAGTGAATAAGAGGATACCCGAGTTTCCCTTACAACATTTTTATTTTAATGTTAGTATTTTTAATAATCAATAAAGTCAATTAATCATGATTAAAAATCAAACATAAAAATTTCTACTTTTTGCTTTTGCCCCCTCCATTTAGAACTTATTTATAGCCTGATAATTCAAAGGTCCCTATGTTTATGAAAAGCTGGACAGAAATAGCTCTAAGATCCCATTCAGAACTTGATATTAATCTAAGTCTTTTGGCTCCATTTATCCTGAGAGCAAAGAGCAGGACAAAGGATTTGAGTACTGTTAGTTTATCTGGGAGATTATCCAAGGTAGAAAAGAATGGGAAAGTGCAACAGTGAAGAAGCAACTTTGTCAAAGAGGTACATTGTTGATATAATTGTTGTGGATAGAAAATGAAGGCTTGCTTTTACTGAAAGGTCCTGAGAAACTTCTTTAAGTTGTCCTCATGAAGACCTGAAAACTGACAATTTTATCTATGGTTCTTTTTTCTTTTTGCTGGGGGGAGGGGGTTTGGGAGAAGGGGGTGGGATTATGGACATTGGGGAGGGTATGTGCTTTGGTGAGTGCTGTGAAGTGTGTAAACCTGGTGATTCACAGACCTGTACCCCTGGGGATAAAAATATGTTTATAAAAAATAAAAAATTTAATTAAAAAATAAATAAATAAATAAAATCTAAAAAAAACCATAGATAAAATTGTCAGTTTTCCCTTACAACTTTTATTTATTTATTTTTTTAAGATTTATTTATTTGAAAGAGAGAGAGAGAGTGCATGCACATATATGAGCAGGGGGTGGGGCAGAAGGAGAGGGAGAAAGAATATTCAAGCTGACTTCCTACTGAGCATAGAGCTAATGGCGGCGGGGGCGGGGGGTGTCCAATCCCACAATCAGTGAGATCAGGACCTGAGCTGAAATCAAGAGTCAGGTGCTCAACCAACTGAGCCACCCCACCCTTATAACTTAAAAATACTTATTGCTTCCTTTAGACAAGTTTATAGGCTGAGGAGTGAAAATGCTGGGTACAGAAGGCTACATAACCAGAATTCAGTTACTGCAGATGTACCATTGAGAAAACTGGGATGCCAGCATGCCGGCCATTCTGCTCCACAGGGGCTCACCTGACATTGCCCAAATCACTGTCTGTAACTCCTCCAGAACCACAGCTTTGGCCCCTGCAAGGAGCCAAGGGCAGCAGCATGCTTGATGGGACTTGGTGAGTCTCGGAGGTAACCAGCTCTTACATGCTCTTATTCTCTTCATGTGGAGCAGCACACAACACCTCATGCGTGTAGTATTAACAAAGAATTTTCTTCTCATTTCATTTTGCCTTCATGCTTGAAAGGAGTAGACTTATTCTAGGTCATTTTAATAGAGCATAATTAGGCCCAGTGGGTTGGAGATTTGAGTTCAAAATAATGATAATTTTGATGATTGTTGCTGTCAAAGTTAGAGGCCTGCTTGTGAAGTGATGAACTCCCTGCCATGACAGGCGTGAAGCACAAAGCAAGATGATGGTTTACTGGGTCTATAAAAAGATTGTGTGGGACGATGGCCTAGATCAGGGGTCATCCATTTTTTTAAAAGGTCAGATAGTAAGTAATTTAGGCTTTTGGGCCAAATGGTCTGTCACAACAATTGTGTTGTAACCCCCCGAGTGGCCACAGACAATAATAAATGCTTTCTAAAAATAAAGCAAAACATTATTGATGGATGCTGAAATTTGAATTTCATATAGTTTTCATGTTTCATGAAATATTGTTCATCATTTGATTTTTTTTTTTCCCTACCATTTTAAAATGTGAAATCGGTCTCAGCTCACAGGCTGTACAAGAACATGGTGGTAGGTTGCTCTTGGCTTGTGGCCCTTTGTTTGCCAACCTCTGGCCTTAATGAACCTCAAAATGTCAGGAGTCTGAGGGTGTGGGGATTCTGGCCTTGCTTGGAATACTCTGGAAGGTGGCTTCCTCTAGCTGAGAAAAAAAAAAAAGATTTGCTTTTATGGGTAAATTCTTGCCTTCCACAGGTAAATGTGGTTCAGAGGGATGGATGTTTCATTGAATCTCACCGTGCTGGAAGTGTTTGCTCTTTCCTGAGAGAATTGGGATCTTTTCTGGCAAACGTTACCTTTCTCTGAGTCTGAAGGGTAGACTCAACCCACAGCCCAGAGTCCTAGCTCAGACGGTTTCACCTTTGTTGAGTTTCCAGGTGTTCTTTCATCTGGTTTCATCTAGAGAGCAAGCTGTGTATATGGGCAGCAGCCCTTAAGAATAATCTCGGGCCTTGTTAAGATTTTCTGAGACTGACCTTCACAGGGTTTTGAGTTACTGTTACTGGCTGTGAATGCACACCTTGGTGTAAAATGTACTTGCAGGGTGAACAGCCTGCAATAGCTTCAGGCATTGTCCCCCCCCCACCCGCCACCCCATCTGATATGGGAATATTTCCTGGGTGGATTTTTAATCTTTTTTTTTTTTTTTTTTTAAGATTTTATTTATTTATTTAACAGAGAGAAATCACAGGTAAGCAGAGAGGCAGGCAGAGAGAGGAGGAAGCAGGCTTCCCGCAGAGCAGAGGATGATCTCAGGGTCCTGGGTGGATTTTTAAAATGGCTTTCTTTCTTACTGAAGGTCATCTTTTGTCTTGACCTTTCCGCTGCCTTTATCTCATCAGTGAATTTTTTTGGATCAGACCAAGGGGGCAGAAAATTATTTGATCCCTGATTATGGAAGAAGAAATGGAGGGGTGCCTGGATGGCTCATTTGGTTAAGAGCCCGACTCTTGATTTCAGCTCAGGTCATGATCTCAGGGTTGTGGCATTGAGCCCTATGTGGGCTTAGCACTCAGTGTGGCATCTTCTTGTCCCTCTCCCTCTGCTCTGCCCCACCCCCAATAAACAAACAAACAAATAAATAAGATCTTTAAAAAAAAGAAAAAGAAATAGAAATTTTATAAGAACTTTTATAAGAAAGTTCTTATAAGAAATTTTATAAGAACACTAACACATGGGGTACCTGGATGGCTCAGTCAGTTAAGTATCTGCTCAGGTTATAATCCCGGGTCCTGGAATTGAGTCCTGCACCAGCCTGTGTGATCAACGGGGAGTCTGTTTCTCCCTCTTCCTTCTGCTTCCCCAGCTTGTGCTTTCTCTCTCTCACTCTCTCTCTCACATAAATAAGTAAAACCTTAAAAAAAAAAAAAAAAGAAAGAAGGAAGACTAGAGCATTTACTTGCTCAAGTAATTTCAGTGAAATCAGGAAAAGAATTTAAGGATGAAGAGAATATCATTAGCGTACAAATGCATGAAATAAATTTTAAAAGCACATGAACTTTATAATTTATAGAAAAAAATGGTTAAAAAATTTGAGAAGGTGGGAAAAACCTCCAGAATACAACGAGAAATCACAGATTTGCATTAAGTTCATTAAGATTAAAAAATTACATGATTTAGGGACACCTGGGTAGCTCAGTGGGTGAAGCTTCTGACTCTTGGTTTTGGCTTTGGTCATGATCTCAGGGTGGTGAGATGGAGCCTGCATTGGGCTCCATGATCCTTGTGGAGTCTGCTTGTTCATCTGCCTCCCCTTTTGTTTGGCCCCCTACCCCCCGGCATTGTGTGCATGCGTGAACACATACTCTCTCTCTGAAATAGATCAATAAAATCTTTAATAAAACAACACAATTTAATAAAGCCACAATGAGGAAACACACCTAGCAGAATGGCTAAAATAAAAAATAGTTAAAAAAATGCTGGCGAGGATGAGGAGAAACTGTATCACTCATACATTGTTGATGAACATGCAAAATGGTATGGCTTCTCTGGGTCACTTTTGACAGGTGTTCCTAAAAATAAATATATAACCACCATTTGACCAGAAATTGCTCTCTTGGGGGCATTTATCCCAGAAAAATGAAAATGCGTGTTTAGACAAAACATGAACACAAAAGTTTTTACTAGTTTTATTCATGATAACCCCAACCTGGAAGCCACCCAGATGTCCTTTAAGAAGTAGATGGTAAAAAAAAAAAAATACTACATTTTTACCATGGATTATTACTGGTGAAATACAAAGGAATAAACTACTGACAAATGCAACAACCTGGATGCCTCCAAAGAATTGTGTTTATTGAAGAGATGCAAGTCTTAAAGGGTTACATACTGCATGATTCCATTTATATGATATTCTTCAAATTGCAAAGTAATAGAAATGGAAAACAGGTTAGTGCTAGCTGGAAAGCAGGAGGGGTTGGGGACAGGAGGAAAATGTTTATGTCTATAAAAGGGCACCATGAGGAATCCTCTGGTAATAGAAATGTTCTGTGTCATGACTCTATCAGTATAATACCCTGGTTGTGATATTCTACTCAAGTTTTGCAAGATGTTATCATTGGGGTAAGTTGGGTAAAATGTATTATTTCTTGTAACTGCATGTGATCTATAACTATCTCAACATTAAAAGTTTAACTAAAACTATGATTCTGAGAGCTAAAAGAGATATAAAGAAGTCTCTTCTTGCTTACATATTGGGAGTGGTGCCATTATCATAGGTGGGTATTTTTGGAAATATTTTAACAACGTAAAACCTCAATTTTTTTCCTGTCTGTCTTAGCAATTCTACTTATACAAATGCATTTTGGGAGGATCATTGAACACTCCTATAAAGACTTATGTATAAAAATATTCAATGTAGCATTACTTACAAGAGGAAAATATTTCAGACAGACATAATATTATATGACTAAGCCATATTGAAATATTTGTGCTGGGTACATATCATGGACTCTAATGCAGAATTCAAACTCATCTTTGTGGAAGAGAGAGAGGCAGTAGAACCCAATGGAGTGGTTAAGCACATGGACTCTGACACTGTAATTCATGGTATCAAGTTGTGACAGCCCTGCCTCTGTGCTTTGTGATCTTAGACGAGTTACTGAACGTCTCTGTGCTACATTTATCCCTTTGTAAGTTACAGATAATGAGGTTGTTGCGAGAGCTAAAAAAGTAAAGGCTGGTGTTCCACAAATACCAACTGATGTGTCTCACATTTTGGGGCCCTTTTTGAAAACGTCCTAGAATGAGCATACTTTATTTTTATAGGTTTGAAAAATGAGAAGGAAACAGATATTGTGAAATAAAAGACAGGCAATATAATACACTAATTCATGATGGTAACAAGTGGGGAAGGATCTTATTTTTCTGCATGGTTTCCCAGATGGTTTGTGATGTGAGTTAAGTACACTTATAAATGAAGCCTTTATTAGTCAGAAAACACAGAATGTTCTACATATGAAGTCTGTGCACCTCTTAAATTTGTCGGAGCTCCCTAACTACAGTCCAGTTTCTCTCCCATAGCTTAACGATCTTTACTATTCATTGGCCCCGCCCGACCTTATAGCCTTCATAACCTGGCCACGCTATTCTCCTGCTTCCCACACGATTCCTATTGCCAAATTTTTGTTGTTGTTATTGTTTTGTTTTGTTTTTCAATGCTGTCTAATTGTAAGCTTCATTTCTTTCACAAAACCTTGCTGCAAATACCTTCCACCATGGCCTGACTTCTCTTAAAATTCTTTCTCTGTTCAGTGTCATCCCAAATGATTTAGCTCTCATGGTTGCCATGTGGAATGCTATTTTATGGTGGTGTTTTTCTGCACGAAGCTGCAAATGGATACTTCTTATACCCTTAACTGAAATTTAAGCCTTTGTGGTCAAGGGCTGTTTTTATGCTTTTGTGTTATGCAGAGAGAGTCACGGTTGAAGGAAAGAGAGCCAAGGGGAGCCTGACTGTATGGGCTTAGTCTTCAGTGCAGATGAGTGGAGTCGGTTTCCTCCTAAGCTTAGGTAGTTGGGCAACTATCCTCCAAGAGACAGGAAGTGGCTTTTCTTTTCTCAGAACCATCATGTAGCAGAAGATAGTGTTAAGGGAGACATCCTAAGATCTGAATTGTGAGACTTGAAAAATCCCAAGTAAAAGTAGCTGGGAGATCTGGAGGTACAGAGTAACTGTGTCTATATTTGGGGGTTGAAGGGCAGCCCTGCCAGGAGGAAGAAAGGGAGGTAAAACATTCTCTTACAAAGCAGAGCGTTGTAAAACAGTGAGATGCCTTGTTCATATGTAATCTTATGCAATCCCAATACCTAAAAAATCACAAATAACAAGTTTTGTTTCAAATAAGCATCTTTGCTAATTTCAACTTTTAAACTTTACAACATCAATGATATCAATATTTCTATCAAATTAAAGAGCTAAAATAGCAATTATAGATGCCAGTTACATCTTAATATTCACTCTGCTTTCTGATTTATTTCTCTATGTTGTATTGAGCTGCAAAATCACAAAAAGTTTGATTCAGTAAATTTAACAATTGTAAATTATTACAAAATGATGGATTCTGTTGTTCTGTTTTTAAGGAGCTTGTCTTGCAATCTTGAGATTTTAAAAAATTTTTTCTTAAAGATTTTATTTATTTACTTGACACAGAGAGAGAGAGAGAGAGAGAGAGAGAGAGAAATCAGAAGTAGGCAGAGAGGCAGGCAGAGAAGAAGCGGAAGCAGGCTCCCTGCTGAGCAGAGCCTGATACAGGGCTCCATCCCAGGACCCCGAGATCATGACCTGAGCCAAAGGCAGAGGCTTAACTCACTGAGCCACCCAGGTGCCCCAATATTGAGATATTCTTTTTTTTTTTTTTTTTTTTTTTTTTTTTTTTTTTTTTTTTTTCTTTTTTTTTTTTTTCATTTTTTGACTTTTTATTTTTTATAAACATATATTTTTATCCCCAGGGGTACAGGTCTGTGAATCACCAGGTTTACACACTTCACAGCACTCACCAAAGCACATACCCTCCCCAATGTCCATAATCCCACCCCCTTCTCCCAAACCCCCTCCCCCCAGCAACCCTCAGTTTGTTTTGTGAGATTAAGAGTCACTTATGGTTTGTCTCCCTCCCAATCCCATCTTGTTTCATTTATTCTTCTCCTACCCACTTAAGCCTCCATGTTGCATCACCACTTCCTCATATCAGGGAGATCATATGATAGTTGTCTTTCTCTGCTTGACTTATTTCGCTAAGCATGATACGCTCTAGTTCCATCCATGTTGTCGCAAATGGCAAGATTTCATTTCTTTTGATGGCTGCATAGTATTCCATTGTGTATATATACCACATCTTCTTGATCCATTCATCTGTGGATGGACATCTAGGTTCTTTCCATAGTTTGGCTATTGTGGACATTGCTGCTATAAACATTCGGGTGCATGTGCCCCTTTGGATCACTACATTTGTATCTTTAGGGTAAATACCCAATAGTGCAATTGCTGGGTCATAGGGCAGTTCTATTTTCAACATTCTGAGGAACCTCCATGCTGTTTTCCAGAGTGGCTGCACCAGCTTGCATTCCCACCAACAGTGTAGGAGGGTTCCCCTTTCTCCACATCCTCGCCAGCATCTGTCATTTCCTGACTTGTTGATTTTAGCCATTCTGACTGGTGTGAGGTGATATCTCATTGTGGTTTTGATTTGTATTTCCCTGATGCCGAGTGATATGGAGCACTTTTTCATGTGTCTGTTGGCCATCTGGATGTCTTCTTTGCAGAAATGTCTGTTCATGTCCTCTGCCCATTTCTTGATTGGATTATTTGTTCTTTGGGTGTTGAGTTTGCTAAGTTCTTTATAGATTCTGGACACTAGTCCTTTATCTGATATGTCGTTTGCAAATATCTTCTCCCATTCTGTCAGTTGTCTTTTGATTTTGTTAACTGTTTCCTTTGCTGTGCAAAAGCTTTTGATCTTGATGAAATCCCAATAGTTCATTTTTTCCCTTGCTTCCCTTGCCTTTTGCGTTGTTCCTAGGAAGATGTTGCTGCGGCAGAGGTCGAAGAGGTTGCTGCCTGTGTTCTCCTCAAGGATTTTGATGGATTCCTTTCGCACATTGAGGTCCTTCATCCATTTTGAGTCTATTTTTGTGTGTGGTGTAAGGAAATGGTCAAATTTCATTTTTCTGCATGTGGCTGTCCAATTTTCCCAGCACCATTTATTGAAGAGGCTGTCTTTTTTCCATTGGACATTCTTTCCTGCTTTGTCGAAGATGAGTTGACCATAGATTTGAGGGTCTATTTCTGGGCTCTCTATTCTGTTCCATTGATCTATGTGTCTGTTTTTGTGCCAGTACCATGCTGTCTTGATGATGACAGCTTTGTAATAGAGCTTGAAGTCCGGAATTGTGATGCCACCAACGTTGGCTTTCTTTTTCAATATCCCTTTGGCTATTCGAGGTCTTTTCTGGTTCCATATAAATTTTAGCATTATTTGTTCCATTTCTTTGAAAAAGATGGATGGTACTTTGATAGGAATTGCATTAAATGTGTAGATTGCTTTAGGTAGCATAGACATTTTCACAATATTTATTCTTCCAATCCAGGAGCATGGAACATTTTTCCATTTCTTTGTGTCTTCCTCAATTTCTTTCATGAGTACTTTATAGTTTTCTGAGTATAGATTCTGTGCCTCTTTGGTTAGGTTTATTCCTAGGTATCTTATGGTTTTGGGTGCAATTGTAAATGGGATTGACTCCTTAATATCTCTTTCTTCTGTCTTGCTGTTGGTGTAGAGAAATGCAACTGATTTCTGTGCATTGATTTTATATCCTGACACTTTACTGAATTCCTGTATAAGTTCTAGCAGTTTTGGAGTGGAGTCTTTTGGGTTTTCCACATATAGTATCATATCATCTGCGAAGAGTGATAATTTGACTTCTTCTTTGGCAATTTGGATGCCTTTAATTTCCTTTTGTTGTCTGATTGCTGAGGCTAGGACCTCTAGTACTATGTTGAATAGCAGTGGTGATAATGGACATCCCTGCCGTGTTCCTGACCTTAGTGGAAAAGCTTTCAGTTTTTCTCCATTGAGAATGATATTTGCGGTGGGTTTTTCATAGATGGCTTTGATGATATTGAGGTATGTGCCCTCTATCCCTACACTTTGAAGAGTTTTGATCAGGAAGGGATGCTGTACTTTGTCAAATGCTTTTTCAGCATCTATTGAAAGTATCATATGGTTCTTGTTCTTTCTTTTATTGATGTGTTGTATCACATTGACTGATTTGCGGATGTTGAACCAACCTTGCAGCCCTGGAATAAATCCCACTTGGTCGTGGTGAATAATCTTTTTAATGTACTGTTGAATCCTATTGGCTATTATTTTGTTGAGTATTTTTGCATCTGTGTTCATCAAGGATATCGGTCTATAGCTCTCTTTTTTGGTGGGATCCTTGTCTGGTTTTGGGATCAAGGTGATGCTGGCCTCATAAAATGAGTTTGGAAGTTTTCCTTCCATTTCTATTTTTTGGAACAGTTTCAGGAGAATAGGAATTAGTTCTTCTTTAAATGTTTGGTAGAATTCCCCCGGGAAGCCATCTGGCCCTGGGCTTTTGTTTGTTTGGAGATTTTTAATGACTGTTTCAATCTCCTTACTGGTTATGGGTCTGTTCAGGCTTTCTATTTCTTCCTGGTTCAGTTGTGGTAGTTTATATGTTTCTAGGAATGCATCCATTTCTTCCAGATTGTCAAATTTATTGCCGTAGAGTTGCTCATAGTATGTTCTTATAATAGTTTGTATTTCTTTGGTGTTAGTTGTGATCTCTCCTCTTTCATTCATGATTTTATTTATTTGGGTCCTTTCTCTTTTCTTTTTGATAAGTCGGGCCAGGGGTTTATCAATTTTATTAATTCTTTCAAAGAACCAGCTCCTACTTTCGTTGATTTTTTCTATTGTTTTTTTGGTTTCTATTTCATTGATTTCTGCTCTGATCTTTATGATTTCTCTTCTCCTGCTGGGCTTAGGGTTTCTTTCTTGTTCTTTCTCCAGCTCCTTTAGGTGTAGGGTTAGGTTTTGTACCTGAGACCTTTCTTGTTTCTTGAGAAAGGCTTGTACCGCTATATATTTTCCTCTCAGGACTGCCTTTATTGTGTCCCACAGATTTTGAACCGTTGTATTTTCATTATCATTTGTTTCCATGATTTTTTTCAATTCTTCTTTAATTTCCCGGTTGACCCATTCATTCTTTAGAAGGATACTGTTTAGTCTCCATGTATTTGGGTTCTTTCCAAACTTCCTTTTGTGGTTGAGTTCTAGCTTTAGAGCATTGTGGTCTGAAAATATGCAGGGAATGATCCCAATCTTTTGATACCGGTTGAGTCCTGATTTAGGACCAAGGATGTGATCTATTCTGGAGAATGTTCCATGTGCACTAGAGAAGAATGTGTATTCTGTTGCTTTGGGATGAAATGTTCTGAATATATCTGTGATGTCCATCTGGTCCAGTGTGTCGTTTAAGGCCTTTATTTCCTTGCTCATCTTTTGCTTGGATGACCTGTCCATTTCAGTGAGGGGAGTGTTAAAGTCCCCTACTATTATTGTATTGTTGTTGATGTGTTTCTTTGATTTTGTTATTAATTGGTTTATATAGTTGGCTGCTCCCACGTTGGGGGCATAGATATTTAAAATTGTTAAATCTTCTTGTTGGACAGACCCTTTGAGTATGATATAGTGTCCTTCCTCATCTCTTATTATAGTCTTTGGCTTAAAATCTAATTGATCTGATATAAGGATTGCCACTCCTGCTTTCTTCTGATGTCCATTAGCATGGTAAATTCTTTTCCACCCCCTCACTTTAAATCTGGAGGTGTCTTCGGGCTTAAAATGTATTTCTTGGAGGCAACATATAGATGGGTTTTGTTTTTTTATCCATTCTGATACCCTGTGTCTTTTGACAGGGGCATTTAGCCCATTCACATTCAGGGTAACTATTGAGAGATATGAATTTAGTGCCATTGTATTGCCTGTAAGGTGACTGTTATTGTATATGGTCTCTGTTCCTTTCTGATCTACCACTTGTAGGCTCTCTCTTTGCTTAGAGGACCCCTTTCAATATTTCCTGTAGAGCTGGTTTGGTATTTGCAAATTCTTTCAGTTGTTGTTTGTCCTGGAAGCTTTTAATCTCTCCTTCTATTTTCAATGATAGCCTAGCTGGATATAGTATTCTGGGCTGCATGTTTTTCTCGTTTAGTGCTCTAAAAATATCATGCCAGCTCTTTCTGGCCTGCCAGGTCTCTGTGGATAAGTCAGCTGCCAATCTAATATTTTTACCATTGTATGTTACAGACTTCTTTTCCCGGGCTGCTTTCAGGATTTTCTCTTTGTCACTGAGACTTGTAAATTTTACTATTAGTTGACGGGGTGTGGGCCTATTCTTATTTATTTTGAGGGGCGTTCTCTGAACCTCCTGAATTTTGATGCTCGTTCCCTTTGCCATATTGGGGAAATTCTCCCCAATAATTCTCTCCAGTATACCTTCTGCTCCCCTCTCTCTTTCTTCTTCTTCTGGAATCCCAATTATTCTAATGTTGTTTTGTCTTATGGTGTCACTTAATTCTCGAATTCTCCCCTCGTGGTCCAGTAGCTGTTTGTCCCTCTTTTGCTCAGCTTCTTTATTCTCTGTCATTTGGTCTTCTATATCACTAATTCTTTCTTCTGCCTCATTTATCCTAGCAGTGAGAGCCTCCATTTTTGATTGCACCTCATTAATAGCTTTTTTGATTTCAACTTGGTTAGATTTTAGTTCTTTTATTTCTCCAGAAAGGGCTTTTATATCTCTCGAGAGGGTTTCTCTAATATCTTCCATGCCTTTTTCGAGCCCGGCTAGAACCTTGAGAATTGTCATTCTGAACTCTAGATCTGACATATTACCGATGTCTGTATTGATTAGGTCCCTAGCCTTTGGTACTGCCTCTTGTTCTTTTTTTTGCGTTGAATTTTTACGTCTTGTCATTTTGGCCAGATAAGAGTAAATGAAGGGGCAAGTAAAATACTAAAAGGGTGGCAACAACCCCAGGAAAATATGCTTTAACTAAATTAGAAGAGATCCAAAATCGTGAGTGGGGAGAAAGGGGATAAAAAGACGTTCAAAAAGGAAGAAAGAAAAGAAAAAAAAATTTTTTTAAAAGAAGAAAACACCTGAGAGAAATGTAAAAAAGAAAAAATATATATATTAGATAAACTAGTAAAAAATCGTTAAAAAAGAAAAAGGTAACAGTTAAAAAAAAAAAATTTTACCCGAAGGCGAGAAGAAAAAGAAAAAAAGAAAAAAAAAATGAAAAAGAAAAAATTAAGTTAACTGCAAGACAAAAAAAAAAAAAAAATCACAGGAAAAAAGCCATGAGTTCCGTGCTTGGCTTTCTCCTCCTCTGGAATTCTGCTGCTCTCCTTGGTATTGAAACCGCACTCCTTGGTAGGTGAACTTGGTCTCGGCTGGATTTCTTGTTGATCTTCTGGGGGAGGGGCCTGTTGTAGTGATTCTCAAGTGTCTTTGCCCCAGGCGGAATTACACCGCCCTTACCCGGGGCCGGGGTGAGTAATCCGCTCGGGTTTGCTTTCAGGAGCTTTTGTTCCCTGAGCGCTTTCCGTAGAGTTCCGGAGGACGGGAACACAAATGGCGGCCTCCTGGTCTCCGGCCCGGAGGAGCCGAGAGCCCAGGGCCCCACTCCTCAGTGCGCCCTCAGAGAACAGCGCCCAGTTACTCCCGTCTGCCTGACCTCCGGCCGCGCTCCGAGCTCACCGAGCCTGCGATCGGTTCAAGGTAACACCGAGCTGTGAGCTTACTGTCGGCTCTGTTTCTGTAGCCGGCTTTCCTGTTCCAATACCCGCAAGCTCTGCGACACTCAGACACCCCCGATCCTTCTGTGACCCTGCGGGACCTGAGGCCACGCTGACCCCGCGTGGGCTTCGCCCCGGTTTAGCCTCTGGACTGATGTCCCTCAGCGGAACAGACTTTTAAAAGTCCTGATTTTGTGCGCGGTTGCTCCGCCGCTTGCCGGGAGCCGGCCCCTCCCCCCGGGGTCTATCTTCCCGTCGCTTTGGATTCACTTCTCCGCCGGTCCTACCTTTCAGAAAGTGGTTGTTTTTCTGTTTCCAGAATTGCTGTTCTTCTTCTCTTCGATCTGCCGATGGATTTTCAGGTGTTTGCAATCTTTAGATAAGCTATCTAGCTGATCTCCGGCTAGCTGAAGCAGTCTCAGCTTGCTACTTCTCCGCCATCTTGACTCCTCTATTGAGATATTCTTAATTCAGCTTGAAGACTTGAGAAAGAAGTAAGATATTTATGGTTAATGCATGAAATCCCTGTACTGTTCAGTAACCATTTATACCATATTCTCTATAGCTCCTTTTCATTTTGAAAAGTTCAAAAAATTCAGAAGGATACAGAATAGTTTAACAAAGACCATACCCTCCACTATAAAAATGAACAAATATTAGTGTTTTATCCTTCTTGCTGCAGATTTACTTTTATAGTTATAGACATGACATTACAGATATTTGAGCCAACTCCAGAGTCAGCCACTGTCAGGAAATTTTTTTATTTCCTCCAGCCATCTATGTTATATTTTTAACAAATACATGTCTGTATAAAATGTAGGTCTATAATATATATTTTCCAAGCTTTAGCAAGTATTAGAATCTACTTCAGGGCTTATTAAAACAGATTGCTGGGCCCCACCTACAAGAGATATCTCAATCAGTAGGTCTGGAGTTGGGCCCCAAAATTTACACTTATGTTTTTAAGTAATCACCACACTCCATGTGGGGCTCAAACTCACAACCCTGAGATTAAGAGTTGCCTACTCCACTGGATTGAACTAGCCAGGTGCCCTAAGAATTTGTATTTCTAACATGTTCCCAGGATGTGCTGATGTTGCTAGTGTAAACATGAGATTTTTAGGATGATTTATGTATATTCTTATTTTTTAAAATTACTCACAGTATAATTTATCATTAAAAAAAAACTTTTAAAAGCACTCTGTAAGTAATCATGTATCACTTGTTTTAATTCAAAATCACGTTCTCATTATCTGTCCATGTGAGACATATCTATGCATAGTTTATTCAAGTACTCTAGAACAATTCTATGTCCTTTTCTCCTGTTATTCTGGTTTTTCCCAATTTTTGCTATATAAACAAGGCCACACTGAGCACTTTTCTACATGTCTACTAGTATAAATATACCATAAAGCAAAATGGTTGAATACTAGTGATGTGCAATTTCACATTCTCTAGATACTGTCCAGTGGATCTTCAAGGCAGTGGTTCTAGTTAATAAAGGTTCCCAACGTTTGCTATCCTTGCTGACCCTCAGTTATGTCACACTTCAGTCTTTCGCACAATTGATTAATATTGTTAGTTCATGTTTTAATTTGCATTTCCTAACTTTTTAGTGAGGTGGAGCATCTTTTTGTATTTATTGGTTACTCAGATTTCAAATTCTCTAAATTAAATATTCAAATATTTTCCTTTTTATTTTGCATGTTATCCTTTTATTACTGATTTTAAATAAGTTTCTCTTGTATGTTCTTTACTCATTCTTTGAGATGTACATACTATGAATATTTTATCCTCCTAAAATAACAGTAAGAAAGAAACACTAGTTTTTAAAAATGACAAAAGTGTAGAATGCATGTCATAAAAGAACATACATGAATGGCTAATAAGAGCATGAAAAGGTGTTCATTATCACTCGTTATTGGGAAAATTCAAATTAAAACACAGTGAGATATCACTCTAAACCCACGGGGATCCCTGAAATCAAAAAGACCATCAATAGCAAGTGTTGGAACAGATTAAGAATCACAGATATTCTAATAGATTGCTAATCAGAATGCAAATTGGTAGAACTACTTTGGAAAAATCATTTGACAGGTTTTTTTTTTAATTGAGGAATCATTGACATAGCATATATTAGTTTAGGGTATAAAATATAATGCTTAAATATATACATATTAGGAAAATAATGAACATAGTAAATCTAGTTGACATTCATAACCACATGCAGTTACAGATTTTTTTTTTTCATGATGAGAACTTCCCAGATACAAACTCTCCTAGGTACTTCCAAATATGCATACAGTATTATTAACTATAGTATTTGGCAGTTTTTTAATAAAGTTAAACATGCACCTATTCTATGACCCAGCAATCCCATGCCTAGATAGTGCCCAAGAAAAATGAGGGCATGTGTCTACCTAAGCCATATATGCAAATGTTCATGACAGTGTGATTAATTATTAACTTCAAACTGGAAACAACCCAAATGTCCATCAGTGGGAGATGCCTAAATAAATTGTGGTTTATTCATATAATGACTATGCTCCATAATAAAAAGATTGATTTACTGACAGATGTGTTTATGAATCTCAAAAACATTATGCTGTATAAGAGAAGCCAGACACAAAGGAACACACTATATGATTCCTTTTATTAAAAGTTCAAGAATCATCAGGATAGTGGCTGTGCTGCTAGGAATATGGTGGATATTGATTAAGAAGGGGCCTGAGGGAACTCTCAGGGCTGTTAAAATATGGAAATAACTTGAACCGCTGGTGGTTCTGAGACTGCATACATAGGTAAAATTCCTATACACTGAGAAGCTGTGTATTTTGGTATATGCAAATAATTATTTGCTAAAGCAAATCGTAAAGAATAGAATATCTAAAGCTCTTATTTTATTGAAATGCCAAGAAAAGTATTTCTTTGGGAGAAGAAATGAGTGGTAACTTGCTTTCATATAATAAAGAAATAGGTGTTTGATAATGACTGCTGGCATTTTGAAGATAATCACTATAGGAATTAGAAAGTACACTGCAATGTCCATAGAAACAAGGATTAAGAGTTGAGAAAGCAAAATTAAAAAAAAAATGCAAAATGTAAAGAAAGGTGAACAGAATAAAATGAATGTTTAATTGTTACTTTAAATGAGAGCAAGTTGAATTCTCCTATGAAAAACAGAGATGATTAATTCATTTACAAAATATAGTTTTCCATTATTTCATAAGCTATAAAAATGGGGGCAGAAACATTACTAGAAAATATAAAAAAGAGATCAAGTGGGGAAAGATGACAGAAAGAGATGGTGTGCCAAGTGTAAAAGGTATTATTTATCAAGAAAACACTTGTCTTACTCTTATATTTACTAAACAACAAAGAAAATTATATATGTATATGTACATATATATGTATATATAATATTGTTCTATGTAAGTTGTTGCCTTTCAATTTTTATTTATTGTCATATATTTAAAAATAGATTATACAATTTTTTGGATTTTTTAAAAACATTTTTAAAATTTCTTTTCAGTGTATGGTGCATATACACAATTTTTAAATATGTGAAATGTATAAAAATGGAAAAGCTGTCATTTACATTGAATGAAGTTATAAGCATATTTTATGGCTTTTTTTTCCATAAAATTTCTGACAATGATTAATGGTTTGACTTTTAATAAATGAGGCAAAAATAATTATTTTTAGGTTGAGATGATTTTGTATAAAAATTACATTGTTACTTCATAGGAATAGCTATAAGATTATTTTGCAAAAATTCTAAAGGTGAACCATGATAACAAATAACTATCATCACAGGATGACATGGAGGACAAATTTTCTGGCTTTCTCCCACAGGCATCTGAAAAAGAATGATAGATATTCCCTCCCTGATCACTGCAGCTCCTCCAGACCCCTTCACCAAACACAGGCAACACATTGAGTATGGGACACTTGGGATAGGAAAACTTGCTGTCCTGCCATCTGAGTTTCTCTGGCTCCAGGGGAGAATTTCCAGTTATCTTTGAAATTTTGGCTTTTGTGGGTTCTAGAGCAAGATTGTCTTAGAAGACGAGAAACTTTAGGGCTATGGAGGGTGAAGGCTAGGGTTGGAATCATGGTGGGAACTTGCATCCCACTGCCATACAATATTCTGTGAGTTGCAGGACCTCTAAGACTGTCAAGAATGTGCCTATACCATTATCAGAAAGCTTCAGGTTCTGGGAGCAAAATCTAGGAGTCCTCTTTGGTCAAGGCTATGTGCCCATGAGCTTGGTCACAGCTCTTTTTTTTCTCAGTATCAGTGCCCAGACTGCAACAAAGATCACCACTAATGACAATAGAATGTAGCCAAAGAAGCATAGAAAAAATGATAAATCTCCCTAGACATGGCTTGGAGTCAGGTGAAATTTACCTTAGAAAAGTTTTAAAAATATGATGGTTCCTTCCCTGCAATGTTTGGGAGTGAATTCATACTGCCCATATAGTATTTTATTATTTTTTATTTATAAGCAACTAGTGTGTGCATTTTTTTATATTTGTTTTAAGTTACTGTTTTTGGCATGATTAGCATCAGCTCAAGAATCCACCTGGTACTAATAGAATGTGATTTCTAGCTTCATCTTGAGCATTCTTGATCTTGCCATTTGCATCATCAAATTTTCATTTCAAATAGTCTGGTTTTAATCAGCAAACCATTTCTTGCTTAAATAACTATTGTTTGACTCAACAGAAAAAAGTATTAAAAATAAAATAGATAAGAACCACATTAAATATATAGCGAATATAAAATTTTGCATAACGTACTTCCACCCTGACGGAGCATATTATACATTTTCTTATTACTGTACAGCCAACTGGGATTTCACAACAGAATGATATGCAAAACTGATTTGCCTGGGTCTTACTTGTATTTAATAGAGCACAGTGTCCTTGTTCTGTAGGTTTGAACTTACTTGTACATTTTTAAGTAGATGGATGTGCACGGGCCTGAAGTTACAAAAGGTCAGTGCAGAACAGCAACCTTTCATTTCCATAACACATTTACACCAAGTTCAGATACCTAAGATCCTCTGCAAACTCAGGATACACTTTAATTAAACCAAGACAGCAGGAGGGCTTTTATTTAGAGAATTGCACAAAAACGAGTCGCCCACAAGCATAAATTACAACATTGGTAAACCTCAGTGTATTCAGCCTATATTTTAATAGATGTGATTTTTAAAAACCATTTTAAGAGGAGTTCAAAATATTCAAAATGGAAAAGTTGAAGTAAGAAATTGTGAAGCTCAGTCATATCTCTACAGAGTTCTGAGATGTTTAGAGAAGTAAGTTAACATTCTAATTTGTTGACACTTTTACTCCATATTTTCATTGAGTACTGGTTTATTCATATTATTATACAGGGCCTCGTGAAATAGGTTGGCCTACTCCAAACTCAAGCACTATGTAAAGTAAAAGTCACACACACAGTAGAAGCTCATGTAATTCTCATATTCTGCATTTGAGTATAGTGACAAGATCATTTCAGGGGATGTAGTATGCTGGTTGAATTGGGTGAATCCTAATGGGTTTTCTTAGAAAAATGCATTTTGTGAACAATCACAATGAGAGGGTAGGACTTCTTCATTTCTTATGTATAAGTGATTATTTTCCTGAGAAAATTACCCTCAGTGCTTCTCTGAACTATAAAAAGTATTTAATATTGTTTGTATATTTATATTGAGAGTATAATCACTTGTATCATATATATATTATTTGGCAGTGTGTTTGAAGGCAAAATTCCCAAAGAGAAGGTGGAAAATATCTCAGGAGAACATAATTTTTTAAATAGCTTTATTGAAGTAGGGTTGACATACAATAAATTGAACATATTGAAATTTATTAAGTTTTGATGTATGTGTAAATCCATGAAACCAACACACCAGCATCAAGATAATGAACAAGATAATGAAAGTTCATTACTTTCAAGAGTTTTGCCATGTCTCTTGGTAATTCCTCCTTCCTGCTCTTCCATTTTGGATATGGATTTGGTATTCTGAAGTCTTTGTAAACTTACTTATTAGTTTTAGTAGCTATTTTTTAAGAAAGATTTTATTGGATTTTCTAAATTCAATTTTGGGTAGAGATGATGAGAGTACATATCTCTGCCTTTTTTTTAGATCTAAGGAGAAAAGTATTTAGTCTTTAAATGTTAAGTATGACATTAGCTGTAAGTTTTGGATAAATGCCCTTTATTAGGTTAAGGATATTTCTTCTATCCCTACTACATTAGGAATTTCTATCTGGAATGGATGTTGGATTTTGTCAAATGTTTTCTTCTACATCTGTGAAGATAAGCATAAGGCTTTCCTTACTTAGTTTTCTAATACAGTGACATACATTGATTTTCTGACATTAAACCAACCTTGCCTTCCTGAGATAAACCTTATTTGGTCAGGATGTGTTACCCTTTTTGTATACTTATGTCATCCTTATCTTTCTCTTTCTGTATGTAACATATCTTTTCTTTTTTTTCTTTCTTTTGTTCTTTCTTTCTTTTTTTTTTTTTTTTTTCTGGCTGCCTCGAACATTTTCTCTTTATCAGTGATTTTGAGTAATTTGATTTTAATGCACTGTGATGTCATTTGCCTCTTATTTATTGGGGATGTTTTTTTTTTTTTTAAAGATTTTATTTATTTATTTGACAGACAGAAACCACAAGTAGACAGAGAGGCAGGCAGAGAGAGAGGAAGGGAAGCAGGCTCCCTGCCAAGCAGAGAGCCCGATGTGGGGCTTGATCCCAGGACCCTGGGATCATGACCTGAGCCGAAGGCAGAGGCTTTGACCCACTGAACCACCCAGGTTCAACCCTATTGGGGTTGGGTTATTTGGGCTACTCAGATCTGCCAGTTTTCATCAAATTTGGGGAATTTTCAGCTGTTACCACTTCAACATTTTTTTTTCCATCTCCCCCTTTCCCCTCCCTCTGGGCACTTCCCTCACATATGTATGAGGCCCTTTCATGATTTTGCACAGCTCACTGATGTTCTGCTTTATTGTCATTGTTCTCTTTTTATCTCTTTCATTTTGCTTCACTTCTATTGCTACTCTTTTTTTTTCCTGCATATCTAAACTGCTGTTAATCCCATTCTGTGTAATTTTCTTTTCACACATTGTAGCTTTCATCTCTAGAGGTTTCTTCACGTATATGTACTGATCAGTTCTCAGCTAAAAGCTCAAGTGGAACCTTCTGCTTATTTCTCCAGTCCTCTCTATATTCACTTCTCCCTTTTCTGGTCCTCGGTTCCTGAACTTTATTTACATTGGCATCCCAAGACTCTCATCTCTGTCTTCTCAACTCAGAGAGTCTACTGGTCTCATCCTGCATTCTCTCTCCATACACCATGGACTGGAAACTCTCTAGGCAGTCACCTGGGACAATCATAGAGCTAACCTTGTTTGTTTCTTGTCTCTTCAGGATCACTGTTCTTTACTGACTGATACTGAGTTTCTTGAAATATGTTTCATATATCTTATATGTTTTCTGGTTGTTTCAGATATCAATACAAACATGGTCCCCATAACTCCCATCTTGGCCAGAAGTGGAGTCCAAATCATTTAGTTTTAATTTCCTTTTATACAAGCCAGTTTTTGTCTATGCACATAATTAGCCACACTAACTCTTTTGGTTAAATTCTAAATCTTTAATAGAGTGGTTAAATTTCACCACTTTGAGTAATATTTCAAGTGCTTCTCCCAGCACAAACCATTGCCCTTTTAAAGTGATGTGTGGGGATTCTGCACAGGATTATTACCATCCACACTATAGGGGCAGCTTTCTTAAAAATAAATTGGGGGCTGCCTTGGTAGCTCAGTGGTTTAGCCTCTGACTTCGGCTCAGGTCATGATCCCAGGGTCCTGGGATCAAGCTCCACATTGGGCTCTCGGCTTAGCAGGGAGCTTGCTTCCTCCTCTCTCTGCCTGCCTCTCTGCCTACTTGTGATCTTTGTGAGTCAATAAATAAATAAAATCTTTCAAAAAATTAAAAAAAATAAATTGGATATATGAGGATATTGATAGTTAAAGAGTTACTTTAAAATTTCCTCATTTTTGTGTAGGGATAGAGGGCACATACCTCAATATCATCAAAGCCATCTATGAAAAACCCACCTCAAATATCACTCTCAATGGAGAAAAACTGAAAGCTTTTCCGCTAAGGTCAGGAACACGGCAGGGATGTCCATTATCACCACGGCTATTCAACATACTACTAGAGGTCCTAGCCTCAGCAATCAGACAACAAAAGGAAATTAAAGGCATCCATCTCGGCAAAGAAGAAGTCAAATTATCACTCTTTGCAGATGATATGATACTATATGTGGAAAACCCAAAAGAATCCACTCCAAAACTGCTAGAACTTATACAGGAATTCAGTAAAGTGTCAGGATATAAAATCAATGCACAGAAATCAGTTGCATTTCTCTACACCAACAGCAAGACAGAAGAAAGAGATATTAAGGAGTCAATCCCATTTACAATTGCACCCAAAACCATAAGATACCTAGGAATAAACCTAACCAAAGAGGCACAGAATCTATACTCAGAAAACTATAAAGTACTCATGAAAGAAATTGAGGAAGACACAAAGAAATGGAAAAATGTTCCATGCTCCTGGATTGGAAGAATAAATATTGTGAAAATGTCTATGCTACCTAAAGCAATCTACACATTTAATGCAATTCCTATCAAAGTACCATCCATCTTTTTCAAAGAAATGGAACAAATAATTCTAAAATTTATATGGAACCAGAAAAGACCTCGGATAGCCAAAGGGATATTGAAAAAGAAAGCCAACGTTGGTGGCATCACAATTCCGGACTTCAAGCTCTATTACAAAGCTGTCATCATCAAGACAGCATGGTACTGGCACAAAAACAGACACATAGATCAATGGAACAGAATAGAGAGCCCAGAAATAGACCCTCAACTCTATGGTCAACTAATCTTTGACAAAGCAGGAAAGAATGTCCAATGGAAAAAAGACAGCCTCTTCAATAAATGGTGCTGGGAAAATTGGACAGCCACATGCAGAAAAATGAAATTTGACCATTTCCTTACACCACACAAAAATAGACTCAAAATGGATGAAGGACCTCAATGTGAGAAAGGAATCCATCAAAATCCTTGAGGAGAACACAGGCAGCAACCTCTTCGACCTCAGCCACAGCAACATCTTCCTAGGAACAACGCCAAAGGCAAAGGAAGCAAGGGCAAAAATGAACTATTGGGATTTCATCAAGATCAAAAGCTTTTGCACAGCAAAGGAAACAGTTAACAAAATCAAAAGACAACTGACAGAATGGGAGAAGATATTTGCAAACGACATATCAGATAAAGGACTAGTGTCCAGAATCTATAAAGAACTTAGCAAATTCAACACCCAAAGAACAAATAATCCAATCAAGAAATGGGCAGAGGACATGAACAGACATTTCTGCAAAGAAGACATTCAGATGGCCAACAGACACATGAAAAAGTGCTCCATATCACTCGGCATCAGGGAAATACAAATCAAAACCACAATGAGATATCACCTCACACCAGTTAGAATGGCTAAAATAAACAAGTCAGGAAATGACAGATGCTGGCGAGGATGTGGAGAAAGGGGAACCCTCCTACACTGTTGGTGGGAATGCAAGCTGGTGCAGCCACTCTGAAAAACAGCACGGAGGTTCCTCAAAATGTTGAAAATAGAACAGCCCTATGACCCAGCAATTGCACTATTGGGTATTTACCCTAAAGATACAAACGTAGTGATCCAAAGGGGCACGTGCACCCGAATGTTTATAGCAGCAATGTCCACAATAGCCAAACTATGGAAAGAACCTAGATGTCCATCAACAGATGAATGGATCAAAAAGATGTGGTATATATACACAATGGAATACTATGCAGCCACCAAAAGAAATGAAATCTTGCCATTTGCGACAACATGGATGGAACTAGAGCGTATCATGCTTAGCGAAATAAGTCAAGCTGAGAAAGACAACTATCATATGATCTCCCTGATATGAGGAAGTGGTGATGCAACATGGGGGCTTAAGTGGGTAGGAGAAGAATAAATGAAACAAGATGGGATTGGGAGGGAGACAAACCATAAGTGACTCTTAATCTCACAAAACAAACTGAGGGTTGCTGGGGGGAGGGGGTTTGGGAGAAGGGGGTGGGATTATGGACATTGGGGAGGGTATGTGCTTTGGTGAGTGCTGTGAAGTGTGTAAACCTGGTGATTCACAGACCTGTACCCTGGGGATAAAAATATATGTTTATAAAAAATAAAAAATTAAAAACTAAAAAAAAAAAAATTTCCTCATTTTTCACAAAGATTTGCCTTTAAATTCCTGCCTTCCAACTGCAGTTTCCTTGCTTTTAAAAAATTTACATTCAGTTTTTGTTACAAATACTTCATTTTAAGAAGACATAAAAATTAATTTGTACAAATTTTTCAGTAACTTATCTGTTGAGAAGCTGCAGTAGTTCAAGGGCAAAATTGGGAAGCTCTTGGCAGAAAATATGAAAGCCACAGGCTGATGATGTGTGCTGGATTGTGCAATGGAGTCCTGCCAACATGTCTTCCAACCATGAGAAGTCTTTCCAAGGAAAATGACCCTGGCAACCATAGAGAGCGATCCTTGTTTGCACACCTGGTAAGTTGGTAGGTTTCCTGCAGAAGAGGTTAGTTCATCCCATGTTTCATTGCACAGAACATTTGGAGGGAAGACAAATTAGAGAAAACTATGATATATTTATCTAGTCTTTTTAGAAAATAAAAGGGAAATAAATAATTTGTTAAACTGGGTTCCTTGGAACTTTAAACATCTATAAAAGAATGATGTTACCCTTCTGGTCAGACCGATTGAGAGGGGCACAAAGGAGCCTTCTAGGGAGCTGGATATATTCTAGGTTTTGCTCTGGGGAGTGGCTATAAAGGTTCATGCCTACAAACTAATTGAGATTTAAGATTCATGAGCATTACCATATCCCTGTCATTTCTAAAAAATATATTTTTTAAAAGGGAGGTAAATCTAAGACTACAGGGTCTGTTAATCCTGGAAAGGTATTTGAATATTCACAAGGCACTTATCACATTTTATATTTTTCAAAAGGCTGTCATTTGGAAAGATAATGTCAAATAGGTATTATGTTTGTAAGTAACGAGAATACTAAAATCAAGCAAAGTTCTTGAGAAGTTGAAAAAAATGGTTTTAGTAACAAATGGAGCATTAACTGTGTATTAAATGGTAAAATTCTAACTTTGTCTTTGGGTAGTATCAGTAAGTATATAACAGCTAAGTTATGAGTACATACATTCTGAAAGGGAATCACTAAATAGAACTTGGGTTTCAGGAAGTCTTGCTTAATGTTTGAGGTTGACATCATATGGGACAGTTAGGCTTTCCAACTAAATTCCCTTATTGCCACAATCAGAGAGGGTATATAGCTAGGGCCAGCAAACTATGCCTCACAGCAAATCTGGGATGCCACCTGTTTGTGTCCGCCCGAGATGCATAAGTTGAATCCTAACTCCCAAAGGAATGCTATTAAGAAGTGGGGTCTTTGGGAGGTGATAAGGTCATGGGAGTAGAGCCTTCTTGAATGGTGTTTGTGCTCTTATAAAAGGAGATTCAGTAAGGTCCTTTATGTCTTCCATCATGTGAAGACACAGCAAGAGTTTCCAAATATGAACTATGAAGAAAGTCATAGAATGCATAGAATACAACCATGCAAGCACCTTGATCTCAGACTTTCAGCCTCCATAAATAAATAAATGTGAGAAATAAATATTTGTTGTTGATAAGCTACTCAGTCTGTGGTATTTTGTTATGGCAGCCACATAGACTGAGATAGCATTTATATTTAGAACTAAGTTTTATGGTAACACATCCACACTCCATTTATTTAGTATTGTCTTTGGCTACATTCATACTACAAGAGCTATGTTGAATGATCAGGCAAACACCACATTGCTTGCAAAGCTAAAAGCAGTCACTATCTTGTCCTTTGTTGAAAAATTTTGCTAACTCCTGGTCTACAAGAAGCATCACCCATAATTACCACTCTATAATTTTTATTTTGTGTACACAGAAAAATGCTGTATATTATGCTCAGACCATGATGTAAGCACCTGTAAGGGAGAAAGCAGGCTCACAAAAATCCTTGTATTTATTTCTCATAAAAGTTCTGTGATATAAAGGTGTTTTCTCAGTCAATTGAGCAAATGCATATTAGGGAAGGTAAATACGTAGTATCTTTCCTCAGCCCTCATATCTAAGAAGTGGCTAAATCCAAATTGAACTCATATCTGACTTGCTGCAACCCCTTTCTCATATAACATGGAATTTCCAATTCAGATTTGCAAACTATAAACCTTAGACCAACAGTGGGGTGAGTATGGAAATGCTATGTGCTTATACCAGGTTATGAGCAGTAAGATGGCAACAAATAAGACTGTGAAACCAAGATTTGAGAAAATAAACCATATGTGAGCTATATTCTGAGTCTCTTGTCAGATCTTTAAGAAATAAGACCAAACTCTGTAAGTCATAGAATCATGAGGAGATTAATCTATGCATGGGCCTTTGTTTTTGCTTTATGTAATTTTCTTCTTTCTTGCATGCAAGAAGATCATTTTGTTTTGCATAACATTCGTGTCTCTGATCTTCTCTGCCTCTGAATTAAAGGTTGGGACAGCTTGAGTGATGTTGGGGAGCATGGACTTATGGAAAGAATGAAATAAGAGGTGAGTATCATTTAAAACAACACTAACCTCTGGCTCTAGGAGGGATAGAAGGGCAGACAGAATTCTAGAAATCTCCCCAGGTCTTTTACCAGCTCTCAGAAACTGGCTTTTCGTTTCTCTGCAGGTGCCAGGTACAGTGTGCCTCAACAAAATGTTGATGGCCCAGCTCGTGGTTCTTACACATGGTTGAGGCAGAGGAACACTGATCATGGTCTATATAGAACCTTCTTGTTTTCTAAATAAAGGAATAATGCCCAAGTTTTTGCTATTTGGGAACACTCTGATGACCTGGGCCCTAGCCACACCAATTCAGGGCCCACTGAAATAATCTCAGTTCACAAGAAAAGCCCAATCCCTTATCCAAAGTATGTTGGGTTCTGCTCCTGAAATGGAAGAGGTTAATCTTGGGGAAAGGATAAAAATTTGGAGACGTAGATTGTGCTTATTTCTGAAGACTGATGTAACAAATTACTGTAACCTTGGTGGCTTAAAAGAACACAAATGTGTTCTTACAGTTCTTGAAGCCAAAGTATGAGATCAAGGTGTTGGCAGGGCCATCACCCTCCAGAGGGTCTCGGGGAGATTCATTCCTTGCCTCTTCCAGCTTCTGGTGGTATTGGCACGCCTTGATTTAAGGTCACAACACTCCAACCTCTGCCTTTGTTGTCACATTGCCTCTTCTTTTATCTGTCTCCTTCTCTGTATGTCTCAACACTTCTGCCTCTCCCTTATAAGGATACACATGATTACATTTAGGGCCCATCCAAATAATGCAGGATAGATTCCTCCTCAAGATCTGTTAGATAATCACACCTTCTGCCACATAATCTTAGGTTCTGGGTAGTTAAGATGTAGACATATCATTTTTGGGAATACCTTTCAGCCCATTAGACAGACTTTTAAGGAAAACTTTATGAGAATCTTCCTCTCTGAAAATCAGAATGTCTTTGTTTATCTCTGACTCTGAGACCTAGAAAAGCCTGGGGAGTGTAGGCAATAATAAGCTGGTGGCTAGCCCAGTTGAGATTTTCTATGGACCTGGTCTTGGGCGGTTGTTGCCTATTAGGCTGTGGTCATGCTTCTCTTACATTATCTTTAAACATTGGGGACACTTTTTAAACGTTATGGGCAGGACTCTAGTGTATTCTGAGGAATCAGGATGGGACTTGTGCTCACATGTGGGACAAAGAGATACAGTGATGGCTGTGTCTTAGATTTCCAGGGGTAATCTCACCCAGCAGAGTTGGCTGATATTAGAATATAGGGTAATCCTATGAGAGCACTGGGAAAAGGGAAAGTCACTAGATGGCTAAATTGGAAAGACAGGGCACAGGAACATGAAGGCTTTGAGTGCCATGAGGCAGTGTCATGGAAAACTCCACAAGGCAGCTAGGGGGCATTTTGAGGGGACAGGAGAGTGTAGTCTTTTCCCAACAACATCCCAGGAGACCAGAGGCTCAGCCCATAATAATCCTCTTGGACTTACTCATCGGCATCTGAGTTATTGTTTATAAAGTAAGCATAAGAAATATTGCTATTTGGGGATGGAGTGATGACTTCCAATACAAGGGTAATTTCACCCCAGGTTCACTTCAACTAAGATATGTTGAATACAACAAGATATCCATGTTATTACTGGAGAATGGAGGTTTATGATTTGAAATAAATATAGCTTAATTTTTTGTTCATCTATGTGATTTTGTTATGTGTCATTGGATCAACTACACACCTCCTATTCCCTTTGTAGAAAAAAATACATGTAATTTCACAGTTGAGAGCCATAGTCTTGGGGAACATGGGCACATCATAGTGGCTGTTAATTCAGGCCTACAGCAGGGCTGTCAAATGCAAACAGTGAATGGTGACGCTACAGGGAAATTGAAATAGAAAGAAGCCAAACTCCTTTTGTAAAATTTAAGAACTATGAAAAGGCAATTTAAATACAGAATTAACCCTGGTGAATCATTTGGCAAGATGTATTGGCGTCTTCTAGGTGTGGGGTTTATAGGCAGATTCAGTGCAACAGGCAGGAAATGGACAGACAGTGGGTGTGAAGCACAAGACAATGGGGTCCTTTGTTCAAATATTGCCGTGATGTGATTTTTCTGGATTTTATGTCATACTGGAAGAAACGGTGATGCAAGTTGGCGGTAGGATATGTCAATATTTTCCATCTCCAAAATGTCACCAGCAGTTAGGAAATGGCAATTCCGGTCACAAATCTCATGGACACTATTTATATTTTAAGTAGAAGGCAATTTGAAAATACATTGCATATTGTAAATCTCTATTGCTGAGTTAACTCAGTATGAGAATCCTAGAACTGGTTTTTACTTTAAAAGGTATCCAAATCAACATGTGCCATAATATGTAAATGGCCAGGGAATGCTGCTGATGTTTGGAGTGGGTGGTAATGAGTAGGTGCACTGCATGATCTGGGTGTTGAGAATTATACTTCCATAGCCACCCCCGGTAGGGTTTATGTAAGCATCCTTTACCGACCCAGGTATCAGTAATTCAGAACAACAGGGAAAGGTTGTACAAAGAGTTTTAACATGTATTAATCAACTGTTGTGTGCCCGGTATGTGCTAAGAACGGTCAGGTGTGATATTTAATTTATTCCTTTCAATATCAATTTTAGGTATAATTACTGCATGTTTTATAGATTAAGATGTAAGGAGAAGAGAGATAAAAAAAAAACAACTTGAACAAGTTCAGTCAGTAAACACAGAATCAGGACTTAAATTTGAGTCTTTCTGAGTATTGATCCTTTCAATAACATGATACCTCTGAAACAAGTAGAACACTTACTAGTTAAGTGAGTAAAAATTTTAATTTAAGATGGATGCCTCCTTATAAATATTCTTAAAATACTCTCATACAAGCTCCTTAAGATGGTAAACCTGTAAGGACTTCCTTACTCTCAGCTGGCTATTAGTTTATTGCTTTGTTATCATTGTTAAGCAGTTAAATCACTGGTTTCCATGGTTTTTAATTATGCAACACTATTAGTAAAAATTTTGTTATTATGTACATGTATTTATATATTCTGCTATAGTATACTTATAACACTATAAATTGAATATATGACCTACTACAATAAGGTAGATTGTACATTATAAAGCTAAAACAAAATAGAAATGTAAAAACTGAGAAAAGATGGTATAAATATTTTAAATCATTATTACAATGTATTCTATACTGTTTTATTATGTATTGTCATTATATAATTATGTTATTTGTTTTATGAATCATGCACACATAAAATATTCTTAGTAATAATAAGATCAAGTTATTTTTATTTATTTTATCATAATTTTTTAAACTCTTGGCTTGAAACTTACAATAGCATAATTTTAAAGTTTTAGCCTCAATTCAGTATATAATTTTATTTATATAAATACATTTTTTAATACTTTTAAGGCTTGAAGTATAATTAACATACAATGTTATATTACTTTCAGGTACATAGCATATTGATTTGACAATTCTATACATTACTCAATGCTCATCACATAAGTAGTCACCATCTGTCACCATACAATGTAATATTATTGACTTTATTCCTTATGCTGTATTTTTCTTCTCTGTGATTTACCTATACTTGAAAGTTGGTACCTATTAATCACCTTTATCTATTTCATGCATCTCCCTACCCATCTCCCCACTTACAGCCACCACTTTGTTCTTTGTGTTTAAGAGTCTGGTTTTTGTTGATTATTTGTTTTATTATTCATTTGTTTTGTTTTTTAGATTCCACATGTAAGTAAATCAAAAGGTTTTGGTCTTTCTGTGTCTGGCTTATTTCACTTAGCATAATACCCTCTAGATCTGTCCATGTTGTCCCAAATGCCAAGATCTCAGTGTTTTTTATGGCTGAGTAATAGTCCATGGTATAAATACACCACATCTTCTTTATGTCTCAATGGACACTTGAGTTGCTTCCATATTTTGACCATTGTAAATATAACTGAAATAAACATAAAGGCACATATATCTTTCTGAATTAGTGTTTTCATTTTCTGTGGGTAAATACCCAGTAGTGGAATTACTGGAACATATGGTACTTTTATTTTTAACTTTTTGAAGAACTTTCTTTTGTAAGTGGTTGCACCAATTTTCATTTTTGAATACTTTTTGAAGTATATCATATATTAAGGAACATGAACAAGCTTTATATGTATAATTAGATGGATTATTACAAAATGCACATAGCCAGGCAAAAAAAAGTAGAACAACCCTCTATCTCATAAGCTACTTTTCTGATCCCTGTAGTAACTATGCCTTCAGTCTCTTCTAATGGGATATCTTCTAATACTTTATTCTAATTCTATTCTAATATTTTATTTAATATTGAAAATTTTAAAAAAGATTTTATTTATTTATTTGACAGAGAGATATCACAAGTAGGCAAAGAGGCAGGCAGAAAGAGGAAGGGAAGCAGGCTACCTGCCGAGCAGAAAGCCCGATGTGAAACTCAATTCCAGGACCCTGAGATCATGACCTAAGCTGAAGACAGAGGCTTAACACACTGAGCCACCCAGGCGCCGTAGTGTTTTCAACCTTTACATAAAGCGATAACATAGCATGTTCTCTTTCATGAGTGGTTTCTTTTATTCAACTTTATGTTGATTTCATATTATTCAATTTCATGTTTGATTCATCCAGGTTGTTGCAAGTAATGACAATTCATTCATTTTCATTGATGGGCAGTGCTTATTTATGTGGACATAACAGATGATTAATTTTAATATTGATAGGCATTTAGCTAGCTTCAGATTGGTGGATATTACAAACACTGGAACTATAATCAATTTTTTACATATTCTTTATTGCACATATATCCACATTTCTTAAGTTCTAGGACTATGATTGCTAGGTGATATAGTAAATAAATAATTTAGTTTTATGAGAAACTGCCAAAAAGTTTTGCAAAGTAGTTGTACCATTTTACATTCCCACCAGCAATGTTTGAGAGATGCCCTGTATATGTACCAACTCTTGAGATTGTCATTCTGGATAATTTTAGGCAGTCTGGTGGTATGTAATAATAAGTATCTCAATATGGTTTTGATTTGCATTTTCACAATGACTAATGCAGTTGTGTACCTTCTTTTATATGTTTAATGGCCCTTTAGATAGTCTCTTTCTATTGTTTTTTCCTTTTTTGGATAGTCTCTTTTTGAGAAACAACCATGTAGAAACTTCCCCATTTTTCCATAGGATTATTTGCCCTTTTAAAAAATATATTGAGTTGTGAGAATGTTTATGTTCTCTATATACAAATCCTTCATGGATATACGTTATTTATTTTACAAATATCTTCACCCATTTTCTGGCTGGCCTCTTCATTCCCAAAATTGTGTGTTTTGATGAACAGAATTTTCTAATACAGTTAATTTTCATTTTGCCCATCTATTTCTTAGTGGTTACTGATCATCAAGTCTTATTTATTTGCCCATTTCCTTATGGTTATTCCTCCTTGCTTAAGTAATTTTTTCCTACACCAGTCACAGGAAGGTATTTTCCTATATTATGTACCAGAAGGTTTTTTTAACCATTTATGATTTGTTCTACCATCATACTCAGCCTGGAATTAATTTTCTATAGAGGATAATGTGTGAAAGATTGCATTTTTCTACATGGATATTTATTTGACCCAGAACCACCAATTGAAAAACCAGCCTTTAGCTATCACTCTATAGTATCACCTCTGTTATAAATCAACTGTCATGCTTGGGTCTGTTTTTGGACTCTATATTGTGTTCCATTGATCTATTCCTCTATCCTTCAGACAGTCCTACTCTGATTTATTTACTGAGGTTTTATATTGATAAAGGGTCATATAAGTCATTGTACCTAGGACTTTGATCTTCCAGATTATTAGAATTTCTTGTCCCTATTCACTTGCCTATATTCACATATAAATTTTAGTATCAACTTATTAGTTTCCACTAAAAATGTGGCAGTTCTTAAAGAGATATCATTGGCCCTATAGATTAATTTGAAGATTACTAACATCTAAAATATATTGAGCCTTTTAATATACGAAAATGGTAAATGTTTCCTTTTCTAAAGGATTTTTTTCATTTTTTCAGATTTCTTTAGTTTCTTTTTTTTCTCTGTGTAGAGGTTTCAAAATTCTTCATTAGATTTTTAGTAGCTATTTGATTTTTATCATGCTATTATAAATGGTATCCTTTGTTAACTGATTAGATTTCAACATTTATTAACACTTTGGTAAAAACACCGTGCTTTTGAATAGCAACAACAAAAGTATATCCTACTTGAATAAAAACTTAAATATATCAAAGAGTGTGAACAGTGTTCACAGCATCAATCTTATGATCTCTTCCAACATAGAGAGGAAGCTAATCTAGCAGGAATTATGATGCAGGATCTTTAGTGTCTAAGTGAAAGATATCAATTTTAAAAAGAGAATTTTCTAATTATTTCTTGATAGAATATAGGATTGAGATGATTCTCTAATTGATCTTGTATCCAGTGCCCTCATTATTTTTATTTATCAATATAATTTTTTTTATTTTTGGATTATCTACATGAACAATTATTTCATCACTTAATGAAAATTTTATTCCTTCATTTTATATTTTTTCACGTTTTATTTTATAATCTTCCTTTCTGCAATTGCTGTGCCTCTTGTACAATAATGATTGGAAGTATGATAACAGGTATCTCTGTCTTCTTCCTAAGATCATAGGAAAAGCTTGTTTATATGCCCTTTATCTAAGAAAGTTACTGTGTGTGAGTTTTTATTGTGAGTACTGAGATTTATCCAATGCTTTATCCTTTCTTCTCTCCATATGGTGAATGATACTGAATGAGATATGAGTGTGTACCATCCATGCGGTCTTAGACAATCTCCACTTTGTTATGATGTATTATTATTCTTGTAGTTATATTTTGCTGGGTTTGGTTGTTACTATTTTGTTTAGGTTTGCATCAGTGTTCACAAGGGAAATTAAGCTTATAATTTTTCTTTCTTATAATATCCTTATTAGGTTTTCATATTAAGATTATTCAGGTTTTTTAAAAGAAGCCAGGTGATTTTCATCTCTTTCTATTACCTGGAATAATTTGTGTATTGGGTTTACTTTTCCCTAAAACATTTGGTAGAAATCGTGGTAAACTAATTTGGAGTCTGAAGTTTTTTTGTTGTTGTTTGCTTGTGGCAAGGTTATTAATTGCATATTTACATTTTAAATAACTATCAGATTCATTGAACTTTCTGTTTTTTCTTGTTGATACAGGTTTATTAAGATTTATTTTTTCTGATTGTATCTAAAATTTCAAAGATTTTTACCACAAAGTTTTTCAGAATATTCTTCTTTTTTTTTTTTTTTTTTTCCACTTATGGTGCTATCCTGGTCTTTGCTCTATATATTTGTGCTTTAGGCCTCTTTTTTAGTTTCTTTATCTGTCTTGACAGGAGTTGATTAATTTCATGTTCTTAAAAAAAAAAAGGCAAATTTAGTCTTGGTTGATCCCTTCTATATTATATTTACTTCTGATTTCATTAATTTCTTCCTTAACCTTTTTACTTCCTTTTCTTTTTCAGGTTTAATTTGCTATTCCTTTTTAAAAGTATTTTATTTTATTGAAGTATAATTAACATACAGTATTTTTTCATTTCAGATATACAATATAATGATACAGCAATTTTATACATTACTCAGTGCTCATCAAGATAAGTGTACTCTTAATTCCTTTATTTCGCTCATCCCCCCACTCAAATCTCTTTTGGCAACCACCGCTTTATTCTCTTTTTTTAGAGTCTGGTTTTTGTTTGTCTTCTTTTTTCTTTGTTTATTCATTTGTTTTGTTTCTTAAATTCCACATATGAGTGCAGTCTCATGGTATTTGTCTTTCTGTCTAACTTATTTCATTTAACATTATACTCAGTAGATCTACCCATGTTGTTGTAAATGGTAAGATTTCTTTCTTTTCTATGGCTGACTAATATTCCTTTATATACTATATGCCAATCTTCTTTTTCCATTCATCTATCATTGGACACTTGGGTTGCTTACATATCTTAGCTTTTGTAAGTAATAAACATAGGGTTTCATAATCTTTTTGAATTAGTGTTTTCAATACCCAATAGTGGAATAATTGGGTAATATGGTAATTCTATTTTGAATTTTCCCCTCTTATCATAGTTTGAGCTATGCTCCACAAGTTTTGGTTTGTCTTATTTTTATCATCATTCATTTCAAAATACCTTTTCATTTGCCCCTTGATGACTTAGGAGTCCAGTATTTAATATTCACACATCAGTTTCAACAGCAGACTGTATGAAGCAAAAGAAGGATCAGTTTATCCAAAGACAAAGCACTGGAACTCAGTCAGTCAGATATGCACAAAGAAATGAGAATTTTAAAAAGTGAGGATAGCTTAAGAGACTTAGAGGACAACAAACAGACTGACTTTGCATCAGAGTAATTGCATAAGAAGAGAGAGAGAAGGGAGCAGAAAACTTATTTGAAGATATAATGCTAAAAACTTCCCTAACCTGGGGAAGGAAAGAAGCATCCAGATTCAGGAATCCTGGAGAATTCCAAAAAAGAGGAACTCAAAGAGATCCACAAGACACATTATAATTAAAATGTCAGAACTTAAAGACAAGGAGAGAATAATAAAAGCAGCAAGAGAAAAACAGTTTCTTTTATTAAAAGGAGCCACCAGAAGACTAGCAGCAGATTTTTCAGCAGAAACTTTGCAGGTCAGAAGAGTACAGCATGATATAGTCAAAGTGCTGAAAGAAACCTCCAACCAAGCATATTCTACTCAACAATATTATTCAGGTTGAGGGTGAGAGAAAGCATTTTCCTGATAAAAGCTAAAGGAGTTCACCATCACTAAACTGCCTTACAAGAAATGTTATAAGCACATCTTTAATCTGGAAGGAAAGGGTGCTAAATAGTAATGAGAACAAAGGTAAATATAAGTAGTAAAGGTAGTGGCTTAATTGCTTATAAAGCTAGTATGAAGGTTAACATTTATAAATTATGAGATATTGCAGAAAAAGCCAAAACCCTATTTTTTTTTCTTGAAAAACCAGAAATCTTGACAGTAGTAGACCAGCATTCCTACAGAGAAACAATGGTTGCGCTATTTAATAAAGCTGGTTTTCCCATTTATAGATCTAGCCTATAATCTGCACATTGCCACCTGGCCCAATTCTTTTGGAAAGCTGACCTGAATGTTTTTGAGTTTGATATCCTTGAAAAAACCTGACAATAAACTCTCATTGCTCTGAGAGCAAGTGCTTTATCTGGATTATGGTTAAATCACAGCACACCGCAGAATACCTAAACCACATTTGGTGACCAAATGGATGTCAGTGAAATAGTTAAAGCTTTAAAAAATTATCAGTATATACACCAGACTTGATTGTTCTTAACAAAGACGATTTGTTTTAATGAATGCCTGAAATCCTAGATGCCCCAGTACTTCAATTTATCCAATAATTTCTTCTTAAATCAAACTTTTGAGAAAAATAATTATAGGTGGTAACACGTAGCAAAACTGACTGTGAATAGAATTGCTTTCTTTTGTTTGGTGGAGGAAGGTAATTAGCAGGAAATGGCCAACAGATGAGATGTAGGAAGAGGAAGCTGGGAGCAGGAAGACTCTCTCAGAGGGAAGTGAAGGCCCTGTGATCACTAAGAATCAATTTCATTACAAATCTCAGCAATTGCTGGGAAGTTTCCTGGGATAAGCAGTTAAAGCAATTCATGCATATAAAAAGGAAACGCTTTGTTTAGTAAAACTGGGAGAACTGAAAACCATACAGAATCTTATGAGTTAGTATCTTGCTAATCATTGAACACCTTACAATTTAATGTAAGGCTTTTTAAAGCCCTTTAACTTGTTATTTAATTCAGAAGTGACTTGAAACTGCTGGGACTCTCACAGGCCACCAGCACAGATGCCTCAGTCCCACAATTTAGCCAGGCAGAAATAAACAAGATGTTTGTGTCCAAAAGTTTGACTTTTCCCTCTCTGTATTGGATGAACCTGAGAGCAAATGTTCCTTTAGAAGAGTCTGACCTCAGAAGATTCTGGAACATCTGGAGTCTGGGAAGGACTAACAGGATTTATATGTACTGATAGGAAAGGGCCACTCAGCACCTGGTGATAACACTGCATTCAATCAAGGGAAATTAAATTCTAACAGGATTAAAGGAGGCAGCAGTTAATACATAGGAGCAAGAATTCCCCCAAGCCGACATGTACGTTGAAAGCCTATCTTCTATGAGAGAAACTGCTAAGAAGATGACACAATGCATTAAGGAAGGAGGCAGCTTAAAATATGTGCAGAAATTCTAGCTTTTCATTCTGGTAGAGCAATAGAGATTAGGTCTGAATCTCCTAAGATTTATTGCCCCGTTTTCTAGCAGTGAATGCAAAAACATGCATTAATATAACACTGTGGAATCCATCCAAATAAGCTAAAATTATATATCAAGTTTTCAGTGTGACTATCACATGTGTACACACAGAGAGAAACTGAAACAATAAAGGGAATGTCCTAAAATATAAAATAAGAAAAACATGAATACTGTTCATTATCCCAAATCAGGGCTCTTTAGTACTTTGGTGTTGGGCCTTGGAAATCTGGCTGTTCATACTTGATGTCTCCGTGCTTCACAATTTGCAATGTTTCTAAATCCAAAGGACATGTCCACAGCTTATGCAAATCAAGGATCAACAGTTCCCTTATAGCAGCTACCAGGGACTTGTCTTTTCCTAAAAGTTCTCTATAACCCTGAGAAGAAAAATATTGTTCCTTTATGAGCATCGTCACTTTATCATCTTGCTTCCGGCCATAATTCAATGTTAGACAAAGCACCCCGCTTCTTTGTGGTTACTTTTTTCTCCTTGTAAAAATTGACTCAAGGCAATTACATGCCCCAGCTATTCAAAAAGCAAGCAAAGATTGGTGAGGGGCCCAGGCTAAAGGATAGGCTTGTCCTTCAGAGAGGTCATGCCTCAACTGAAACTTGCCCTTCCCCGGGAACAATGGTTCCCTCTCAGTCCTCTCTGAAACCGGCTTGTTGTTTTGCTTGTATCCTTCATTTCTGAGTCAGGGAGAGAAATTAGTTTCTATGGTAGGTTGATTGCATTAATGTCCCCTCCCTCCAACTTCACCCCTACCAGTATCTTCACCCTCTGCCTTAAAGAATTATAATACCTTCCTAGTCTGACTCCAAATTCAATTAGATTACAGAACATTTTCAAAGGCCAATGGGTTGTTAGTAAGGGTGATGCAAGAAGAGGCTTCAAGTATACTTTCGTGTTGGGGTTGGTTCTGTTGCGCTCTGTCAGGTTTATGTGAAGGCAAGGCAAGCCTACTGGAGGATGAAGAACATGTAGAATAGAGCCAAGTCAACCTAGCTGAGCCCATCTGAAAGCAGCTAATAGCCAGTGACCCCTACTTACGTGACATTCCCAACCCAGAGCAGAAGACTTCTTTAACAACCTATCAGCATGAAGTCTTTGTTTCCTTGTGGATAATCTCTTACTTTCCTCTATTGGCTTAGACCTTGGGAACCATAACTATGGTTTGAATAATTTTCCTAATAGAGAGGATACTCCCCTGGTGAGGATGGAGGGCAGGGAGAACATCTCTCAAAGTTCTCTTGGTTATACCTGGCTATTTCCTTGCTATGTTGGTTATACCTGGGCTATTTCCTTGCTACATTGCTAAATGGAAAAAAAATTTTTTTTGATTAGGTGTTTGGGTACTCACCCTACTCAGACTAGTCTCCATTGGGATGTATTGTTAAATGTGTTATTGTCCCAGATTTGATAAAGCCATTTTTGTTTCTCTTTGGAGGATTTTTCTTCATAAGAATTGAGATGATCCAAGAAATTCAGTGTATATTTAGGCCTGTGTCCATACAAATTGTTCTAAAAGAATTGGGTTGGAGATAAAATTAACTTTTTTTTAAAGCTGCTGAATCATCTTTATAGTAATAATCAATTGTGTGGCAGAATCCAATCTGTTATTTTTATAAGATAGCACCCTCTGTGTCTTTACTTGTATTAAGTTAAAAAAGAGCTCTAGTTGGAAGTTTGGATTTTATTGATAATTCCCAATGCTTGCAGTCTAGTCAGATTATATTAAAAAATTATCCGCCTGGGTGATTCTTATAAGAGATACACCCAACATACAAGGGCTTGGAAAATTTGCATATAAAAGTATGAGGGAAATATACAAGACAAATTTGAAGCAAAACAAGTCTCATATAATTATATTAAACTAAGTTTTAAAAAAAGACTTTCAGACAAAGCACAAGGTTATGGGTAGAAAGGGTCTTTATAATGATCAAAATGTTTTTAAACAAGAAAATATAAACTCCTAACCTTGTATGCTTCTAAAAAAATAGCCCCCACAAAAATACATTCCTAATATTTGAAGACATATTTAAAAGTCAAACAAAACTGCTAAGAAAAATTTATCTATAACTTTGAGGAAGGAAGCCTTTCTTAAATATGTCAAAAATGCTATACATTAAAAAAAAAAAACAAACAAACAAAAAAAAAAAACCTAGATTGAGTACATTTGACCAAATTCAAATTAAGAGCTGGTTCTCAGAGATACCATAGGGAAAATGAAAAGACTCCTGACAAACTGGAAGGAGATATTTGCAACATGTATCAAATCTGGTCCACCAATCAAAGGACAGCACAAATAATTGTGATACAGTTGACCCTTCAATGAAGTGGGGGTTGAGGGCACTGAGTCCCACACAGTAAAATATCTGTATAATGTTTGATTCCCTCAAAACTTAACTACTGATAGCTTGTGGACCAAAAGCCCTACTGGTAACATAATCAGTTAACACATACTTTGTATGTTATATGTGTTATGTGTGGTATTCTTAAAATAAAGTAGTTAGAGAAAAGAAAATATTAATGAGAAAATCAGTACTGTAGTCTATAAGTAGCCCCGGGCAGTACAAACCTGTGTTTTTCATATTTTTGCACAATAGATACTAGACTATAGTGAAAAAATTAAGTCCAGCTCTTATGATGAATGAACTTAAAAATAAGAAGAATATTAATTTTCATAAAATCTAAACACACATTGTTAGAATTATCACAAGAGATAAAGTAATCATGAAAAGGGCAGAAAATGATAAAAAAAATTTAGAATAATAGTGACTTCAGCAGTTGAGGAGAGACGGGCATAGAGAAAGAGGAATCAAGAGAATGTACCAAAATTAGTAATAATGGGGAAAATTCCAGGGGCTATTATGTGCTATGTTACACGTTTTACACATAGATTACATATATTATTTGGCATGCACCAAATGTTATACATTAAAAAGAAAAAAAATGAGACCAGTCCTTAGTTCTTCGCAAACTATCAAAAATAAATTAAATTCAAAATAATAAGAAGACAAAATGTCTCCAGAACTTCACATTTAAAAAGAAAATCAGGGCACCTGGGAGGCTCAGTTGATTAAACGTCTGCCTTCAGCTCAGGTCATGATTGCAGGGTCCTGGAATTGAGTCCCACATGGGGCTCCTTGTTCAGTGGGGAGTCTGCTTCTCCACCTACCCATCTCCCCCAGCTTGTGCTTTCTCTCGTATGTCTGTCTCAGATAAATAAATAAAATCTTAAAAAAAAAAAAAAAAGAAAAAAGGAAATCAGTCTAGGGCAGGGCGATAAAAAAAAGAAAAATCAGTCCATTAAAAAATGAATTCAGGGGTGCCTAGGTGGCCCAGTCGGCTGGGTGTTTGACTCTTGGTTTCCATTCAGGTCATGATCTTATGGATTGTGGGATTGAGTCCCACATCAGACTCCATACTCAACAGGGAAGGGAGTCTGTTTAAGATTCTCTCTTTCCATCTCCCTGTGCCCTTCCTACCTCCTACTCCATGTGCGTGTGTTCTCTCTATATATAATAAATAAATAAATCTTTAAAAAAAAGAAATGAATTCATTTGGGTGGAAGCTCTATATAAAAAGAAAATTATCAGAAAATAGAAAAATAGAGAGACACAGAGATCCAGAGACAGAAGGGAGAGAATACAGAGCACTTAACAAACACTAAAATTTTGGTATGGTAAATAATGCTTTTTGGCATTATTCTTATCCCACCTGCTTTTCTAAAATGATAAGGGAGAGACTCTAGTTGGATTAGAAGCATTCTTGGCATTTGCTATTCTGAATGTATTTTCCATCTTGAAGTTACTGTGCGTGAAGCCAGGAGCAATTACTTTTCAAGTGGATACACTGTCACCACCTTTCAAGGTGTCATTGTCCTGCATTTCATCAGAAATACTTGAGCCAGGCAGAGGTTCGCATGCCAGGCATTACAAAATAAATAGAGAATTGGAATTCTTACCATCTATAAATCAAGAAAATGCAAAATTGAGTTCTGACTAAAGAGGCACTCCCCCTCTTTATGAGAAAACCATGTCTTCCAACTTTTCCGGTATGGTGCAAAGGCTCATTTTAATGAGGAGCTTTTACTTCTTATTAGTCTTAGAAGTTAGTGGAATCTTAAACACCTTTTCAAAAATGCTTTCAACTTTTCTAAGACTCCTTAGCCATTTTTAAAGAAATTATTGTTTTGTTTTGTTTTTTTTTCCAGCAATCCTGATGAATAGCCCATTTTCTGAAGCTTGATTTAACAGGTCTTAGAGCTGATTGGTTGTGCCTAGGAGAACAACCAACAAGTAGGGACTGATGGCTTGTTGACCAGGTTGTTTTGCAGGAATGTGGGTGCCTAAGTGCTGGCATTGCAGAACTGCTCTGATTCATTTGCCCCAAGAAAATTCAAATATCTTTTGGGTAATTTTCTTATTTAGAAATATCATATCCTTTCTACTCCACCTTCATCTTGACCCAAATAAGTTTTGGCTTCAAGGTTGTTTTTTTTTTTTTAATTATTGTACACATAAAAGGTATACAACTTGATGATTTGATATAGATATACACTGTGAAATAACCACCACAGTTCACCTAGTTAGCATATCTGTCACTTCATGTAGTTATAGTTAAGGTTTGGTTTGGTTTGGTTTGGTGGTGTGGATACTTGGGATAAACTGTTTCAGTAAGTTTCAAGTACACAGTACAATGTTGTTATCTGAGGTCATCAGGCTATACATTAGATCTTCAGAACTCATTGCTTTTGCCAAACTGAGACTTTACCGACATCTTTCCATTCTCCCCTTCTTCCAGCTCCTGGTAATCCCCATTCTACTTTCTGCTTCTATGCGTCTATTTTAGATTCCACATGTGAGTGAAAGCATGTTGCATTTTCTTTCTGCATCTGGCTTATATCAATTAATATGATGTCTTCCAGGTTTGTTTGTGTCATTGCAAATGGCACAATGCTCTTCTTGTTCAATATTCTATTGTATGTGTATACCATACTTTCTTTGTTCATCCATCATTGGACATTAAGTTGTTGCTGTATCTTGGCTATTATCAAAAATGCTTCAATGAACATAGGAGTATGGGTATCTCTTTAAAATCTTGATTTCAATTTTTTAGATATATACTCAGAAGTGGGATTATTGGGTCATAATACAGTTTTATTTTTAATGCTTTGAGGAACCACCATACTGTTTTCCATAATGGCTATGACAATTTATATTTCCACTAACACTGTAACAGGATTCCCTTTTGTCCACATCCTGGCCAGCATTTATCTTTTGTGGTCTTTTTTTAAATAATAGGTATCCTAACTGGTATGAGGTAATATTTCATTGTGGATTTGATTAGCATTTCCCTGATGGTTAGTGATGTTGAACACTTTCTCATATACCTCTTGGCCATTTATGTGTCTTCTTCAGAAAAATGTCCATTCAGGTCTTTTGCCCATTTTAGTGTCAGTTGTTGTTATTATTATTATTATTATTATTATTATTATTATTGCTATTGAGTTATCTGAGCTCTTTATATAGTTTGGAAACTGACCCCTCATCCTATATATGGTTTGCAAGTATTTTCTCCCATTCTATAGGCTTTTTTCATTGTAGTGATTGTTTCCTTTGCTTTGCGGAAGACTTTTAGTTTGATATAGTCTCAGTGTTTATATTTGCTTTTGTTGCCTATACTTTTGGTATAATATCTAAAAATTCATTGCCAACACCAACATCAAGGCACTTTTTCGAGGGTATTTTTGAACATATGACATAAAAAGGATATTCATTTTCCCTGGAAATGTCAAACTCCCTCCCAATGACTCGCAGACTGAAAACTGGCTTCAATTTATCCGTCGTTTTCCAGAAGTGTTTAATAGCTTCAAAGAATTATGTTTCCATATCCTTTGTGGATTTTAGCTGGGATGCAGTGTTCACAACTGAATACATTAAGGAGATGATTCTTGAACCACTCATATACACTGTAGTGAAAGTTAAGAATACACAACTAGTCTGCTTTACACAGACATATGTAACCCGTTCCCCTCCCACCAACACACACACCATTTAATCTATTTAAAATCTGTTCCTAACCTTTAGGTTCCTCAGACCTTAGGGAAATAAAACCAAGGTCATAGCTATATAATTGCAAAGACCCAACTGTGTCTTATTAACCCAGTCACTTCATGAGCTAATTCAGGGGCCATGTGTCCACAAAACCACAGTGTGCTTAAGATTTATAATTGAATTTAAAAAAAATGAAAGCTCCTCATGCCTCTCTTGTGTAAGGATTCATGAAATCTATGGCTATCATACAGAATCTAATGAACAGACTGCCTTTTTATATCAAGCCTTTTCTTTTTATTGTGATGCCAGTTTGTGGTGAAGGATGTGGAGTTGCTTTCTAAAAAGTCATTCTAGCTTAACATTAGAGAGATTAGAAAACAATGCTGAGAGTACATTTGAAGAAGTTCCCTGAATTGCTCTGGGTTCCTAGAAAAATCAATCTAAAAAGATAGACATTTTCTATCTACGAATATCTGTGATTTAAAAATGTCCACCGGGAAACACTGTCTATGTCAGTAAAATGATGAGAGAATGTACTTTTCCAGGCTTTCTGAGAAACAAATGCCAAGCAATGATTAAACACAAAAGTTTTGTTGTTGTTGTTGTTGTTGTTTGTTTGTTTGTTTTTTAGGGGAAACACTTGTGAAAATTGGACAAAAGCTTTCTAAAACATTCTTCCATCTTAAGTTCCAGCAAGGCCAGTGGGATATCACTGAACCAAAACCAGCCCTTGGAGAAGTCCTGTGATTCCCAGAAATGGACCTGCCTTAGCACAAGCTATGATATGTTCAGTCATTGGCCTCAATGCCAACTCAGAGCTCAGTGACTGGACCCTTGGGATTTCAACCTTGTGTCATAAATTTCATGTTGTAAACAAGACACAATAGCTTAGATAATATTATAGAATATGATTTCTTAAAAACAAACAAACAAAAAATGACTTCTTTATTATTCAACTTGTTACTATAGAATGCTGCATAACAAATAGCCCCCAGATCTGTGTATTGCCTGTTGGTGTACCTTGTCGTTGTTGTTGAAATACAGACATCAAGTATGTATCGAGTAGAAAGGAACTGAGGTAAGAAGGCATTCAGTGTAAGGCTTCATGTTAATCTGACTAAAAGTTGGCCTGTGTGTGATGTTTGCTCTAGCTATAAGTACTAAAGATTTTAAATTCCTCTAGTGTCCTTGTGTTTTGTCTCCCCTGTTGACGTTGGGTTTCTCTGAGTATTCTTTTCAGAGAGAGACTGTCTGCTATTTCAGTTATAAAGCAGTGACTTTAGGGCCTGTGACTTTAGGCTGTGACTTTAAGAAGTGTTTCTCCAGTGGAATAGCTTCTCTCCTCCCCCGCTCCATACTCCCTAACCTGGCTACATCATTCCCAGCTGATTTTCATGAAGCTCTGTCCTGTTGACTATGTTTTTCCTTTTCTATTTATTTTTTAAAGACTTTATTTACTTACTTGACAGAGAGACAGAGAATGAGCAGGGAGAGGACCAGAGGGAGAGAGAGAGAGAGAAAGAAGCAATGCGGGGCTTGACCTGGGACCCAGAGATCAAGACCTGAGCCAAAGACAGACACTTAACTAAATGAGCCACGCAGGCACCCCTGTTTTTCCTCTTTTAGGTGAGACGGGAAAACTAGCAGGGACTGGAGTGGGAGGAAAACCCTTCTCCCAGATGGGATAATGCTCCGGCAATGTCTTTGGAGCATAGGCCCTCATCATGGAAAAGGTTCTGGGCATATCTCAAAATGATTATTTTCCCCCTTTTTGCTAGAGCCAGGAGGGGCTCTATCTTAGCTCTTCACTGTGAGAACCCAGTGAGGCTCCTGCAGGTAAAGCCTATAGAAGTATGGGAACTCCCAAACACTGTAGCCTCCCTAGTTTCTCACTGCTGTGCTTGTCTACATTCAGTCTCCAGGAATTCATGAAAATTAACATTTAAGAGTTCTTACCAGAATATGGCTCCAGTGGCTTTACACCAGGGAAGTAGATCTCAGCTGTGACTCTCATCTTGTTTGTTTCTGCAGACTGCAGGGTGGAGGTTTATCCCGCAACCTCAGTTTTCTGATGGAAGAAGTCATTAATATTTAGTTTCTCCAGCTTTTTCATGTAGGAATGACAGTTTCCAGTTCTTATGTGTTCCTTAAGCCATATTATTCACAAAAGAATAATGAGGTCAATACGTTTTTACTGTTTACTTGGAAGTAATTATAGATTCACTATTTCTAAAAATGTACAGGGAAGTCATATGTGCCCTACAGCCATTTCTCCCAGTGGTAGCATCTTGCATAAGTAGAGTACAGTATGAAGTCCAGGAAGTTGGCATTGTTATCATGTACAAAGCCTAATCAGATGTTACCTGTTTTCCATACGCGTGTGTGTATGTGTGTATAGTTCCATGCAACCAGATTATGTTTTAGGAAAAAAGAAGATAGAATCTAAAATAACCACAGAACATATTAAAGTAGGAAATTGACATGGATACAGTAGTATTAAAATCTGATGCAGAACTTATTTGGGATTTACCAGTTTTTATATGCAATCTTTTGAGTATAGTTCTATGAAATTTTGTCACATTTTAAGTAACCATCATAAAGTAAGGATGCAGAGCTGTTCAATCACTATAACTAAACTCCCCCCTGTTATTGCTTGCTAATAACTGATCTATTCTCCATCACTGTAACTTTGTTACCTTGAGAATGCTGCAAAATATATATATATATATATATATATATATATATATATATATATATGTATATATACATATATATGAAATACATTATTAATGAAGTGTAACTTTTTATATATAATCACATAGCATATTGCTCTTTGAAATTAGTTTTTTTTTTTAAACTCAGTATAGTATCTTTGAGGTCCACCCAAAGGTTGTTGCATACATTCATAATGTATTTCTTTTTACTGCTGAGAAGCATTCCCCTCCATAGCTGTGTTACTGTTTGTTTGTCCATTCAAGTGTTAAAGGACATTTGGATTATCTCCAATTTTTAGTGATTACAAATAAAGCTGATATAAACATCATGTATAGGTTTTGTGTGAATGTACACTTTCATAATTCTAGAATAAATACCCAGGAAGTGATTGATGGGTCAAATGATAAATGTATGTTTATAAGAAACTGCCAAACTGTTTTCCAGAGCAGTGATAGCATTTTATATTTCCACTAGCCATGTATGAGACATCCAGTTCTCCCCCATCTTGTTAACAC